>NC_135423.1:11135000-11483750 GCF_051991245.1 Festucalex cinctus | reverse complement strand
CTCTACAGAGGTGTACTTATAAAAATTTTACAGACAAATTATACTTTATAGTCACGCCAGAGAGTTTAGGGCGTGCAAAATATTTTCTTCTTCCCTTGGGGCTAACAAAATTATCATTGAGAAGCACCACTTTATGCAAAAAAAGTAATACTTTGGCGATAAAGTTAAAATCTCAAAATAAAGGCAAAGAATTCAATGAATAAATTAATTATGAGAATAAAGTCTGAATATACTGTGAATAATAATAATAATAATAATAACAATAATAATGATAATAATAATAATAATAATAATAATAATAATAATAATAATAATAATAATAATAATAATAATAATAATAATAATAATAATAAATAAATAAATAAATAAAATACTACTATATAAAAATTTGGTAATATTTTGAGAATATCAGTCATTAACTCAAGAAAAAATGTACTTTGAGAACGTCAAATTCTAAAGAGATTAAAGTAATTTTATGAAGAAAAAAAAAATGACTGCCAAAGAATACAAGAATATGTATAGGTTGTGTAAATAAAGTAATCGAACAATAAGAAATGCATAAAAGTATCATTTCAGTATAAGCTTCATCAATAATGACATTCACTATGAAGTATGAACCTGAGTAATATGGAAGCAACTGCATGTTCTTGTAATATATTAGAACTTTTTTCCTTTTCTTTTCTGATGAACATTTTTTTTTCTTTTTCCCCTGACATTTCAACATATTTCCATTTTAAATACGAAAAGACTGTTACAAGTGATAAAGTCACTCTGCATGACAAAATGGCAAAGCAGCAGTGAGGATCAGCCTGCCGAGAATTGAAAAGCAGGACATGCAAAACGGTGGCGAAAGAAACCGTATAGCTGAACCTGTCCTAATCCTTTCCTCATCTCTTTAGCTTGTGTCAGCTGGAACCGGCTGGCCCGAGAGGCAGTTAGCCCCAGTTAGCGCCTCATCTGCATAATCAATATGACAACCTTATTTTTCTAATGCAAACAGGATTTTGTTGCTGAGCTGTGGTTGCTGATGTGTGTGTGCGTGCGTGCCCGGTCAGCCTCTGGCCAGCCTCAGTCATGGCCCTCTTTAGACCTAATTAGATTAGGTGCGATTATCCCAGCTCTACCTTACAAGTGTACAGGCAGGATAAAGTGTCCACAAAGACCAGCCTGTCACAGCGACTCGGCTCTGGCGTGCAGGTTATCGGGGGTCCGGGGAGACACGTTGCATACATTGTTATTCATTTCATCTGCACGCCATGCCTTTTGCACTTTCTCCTCGACGCACGCTACTCCTGCGGTGTCACGTCGACGTAATCACTAGCCGGGGGTAAGTCTTTCTTTCTGTCTGCCTGTCCGTCAGAATACAAAGCAACATGGCCCCGAGCGCTCTGCGGCCTGGCCTGCAGGGAGAGACGTCGGCGTGTACGCTCGTGCGTCTCCCAGACTTCAAGGTAGCGCAGCACAAAGAGAAGTTAAGAAGCGGCGGGCTGCTTGAGTGCACAAGATGGCCAAGTTGCTACAAAAGTAGAAACTTCTGAAAAAGTTGGTGCATCACAGCAATAAGAAGGAAGGAATCGTGAATTTTAACCATTTTACAAAAAAATAACTGTCAAGTAGGGTGTGCAAAATAATTCACCCCCTTTTCTCTCAGTGCAGCCAACTGACTCCAGGAATTCACAGATGATTTCTTAATGATCCAATGTTGACCTAAATGACTGATGATGATAAACAGAGTCCATCATTGCATCATTACATTACATCATCCAAACTATGGCCCGGGGGCCATTTGCGGCCCGCTGTCCATTTTTCAGTGGCCTGCGACATATGGCATTTGACTCAGTTCAAATACAATAAACAAAACAAAAATGTTTGGAGAAGGTCAACGTAATAAGGGAGTGTATCGAAAAACAGGTGCCATTAAAGGTAATTTTAGTTAACAAAAACTAATGAAAAAACTAAAACTAAAATTCAAAAAACTATTGTTATCGAAATAAAATACGGAAAAAAAAAACGAAAATGCTTTTTAAAAAACGGAAACTAACTGAAACTGCATTTTACAAAACTAACTATAATTATAGCAAACATGTTTTAGTCTTTGGTAATTAATTTAATGCATGAGCCTTTGGGGATCATTTTAAATGTGATTTTTAGTAGATTTATTTTGTCATCTAGCAGCAGCCAATAGAAAAGCACCTTCAGATGACATTACGCCCATGGTGTTTTTTAAATATTGCACACAAGTAATACACATAAAAAAAATTAAAAAAAACTAATACTAATACTGAAACTAACAAACTAAACTAAAACTACGCATTTTTTAAAGAACTAAACTAATAAAACTAACAGAACCACCATGAAAACTAATAAAAACTAACTAAAATGGAAATTCCAAAACTATAATAAACCTACTGCCATATTACAAATAAATTGGTTTATATAGTGTAGCATTTTTATAAATGTGCAAAAGCACAAATAAATTATTTGTACAATTTTTTGGAATAAACACAATTTCTCTTCATAACATTATGTGGCCCTTGCGTCCTTCTCATTTACTGTATGTGGCCCTCAAATGAAAAAGTTTGGACACCCCTGCATTACATCATCTCCATGCACGAACTCGCAACATGTAAAATCAAACTAAACTTTCCTGCAGTCGCACATCTATCGACACACTACACATCTGGAACTATGCTGACACATCCCGAAGTCAAACGCAAAATAAAAATAATATTTTATCAACTGTAAACTCCCTACTGTGTAACTTGTTTTTTTCTTCTGGGGAAAAAAATGGTCTTTTCCTATAAAGACTTGAGTGAAGTGCAGATGAATAAGACCTTGAAGTGGAGAGAAAATGAAACATTAACAGTGTGTCTCTTTACGCCACAACAATCTTTTTATGCCAAGACCAAAAAAATAATAATAAAAAAATCCCACAACCCTTTTTTTCTTGCGAGAGAAAAACATATTTTTGCCGACAAGTACATTTACATAATGCTCTAAATCAGAGTTGGCCTGTCATATTTCCTGCTCGTAACCTGCCGCATACAATCCTGACTCCTGAGTCGTAACAGACCACGACGGTGAGCTAAGACGAGATCTTTAACAAACACTTGGCTCTTACCGAGTCCTATTAAAGTCATGTTGCATAAAAACAAGTTTAAAGAGGAGTAGACAAAGGTATGGATGCAAAGAGAGGACAGGAGAGAATACGAGGGGACCAGGGTAATTGGATTGGGGAGGAGTGTGCGTGTGTGCGTGCGCGCGTGCATGTTTTGGTGGGCAGTGGGGGGGGGGACTTCTATTTGGCCGGATCTGGTCTCTGTCATCACGCTCCAGGCCTGGCTTCTCTCCGTGCCTGCAGCAGGTCTCAAACACATCAACACACTCGGACACACACTCACAACGCTAAATGTGTTAGCGCTACAAATCGCCAGCAGTCCAAGAGCCAGATTTGTGTGTGTCGTTTTTTTTTTTTGTTTTTTTTTGACCATGCAAGTATTTGCATACTCCTTTAACAACTCACTAAATGGTTAAGCAGATTACAGAGCGCACTAAGTGGATTGTCACAGCTCGCTATCGCTCACTGGGGGTGTCTCTCCTGTGATTAAAAGTGGCCAGATTCCCCCCTCACTCACACACATGCACACATTTGGACGGGTCAATCACAGCGCTTTGTGCTACAAAGTCACTCCAAAGACAAAAACAAGTATAATATTCCAGTTATGATGTTGTCATGATCAAATTTTACATTTAAAACATTTTTTAGTTGCAACGTGCAGAAGAACCTCGAATTCATTCGGACTTCCAAGCTGGTCTATTGTGTAAAAAGAATGCTGTATGGTATAAGTCAAGTATTAACATTGCCATAATATAATTCAAAATATTGTGATTTTTGTTAAAATATTTTCAGACTATGATTAGGATATTAATATCCATTTGGACATTCATTTTGGTGATAATTAGGCACTGTTTTTGAACATTAGGTGATGTAGGAGGGGTTCAATGAGAATAGAATTAAAATTTTGGTGCGAATTCATCATTTTTCGTACATATGCTACCGTAATGGACCAGTTGCACATGCTTTACATTAGACAGGTTGTGTGACTGTGTTTATCAGTCAATAAATGTCTTTTTTTTTTGTTATTTCTCAAAGGAAGATTATGAAATCTGAGATAGTTCGGATCTTCTGTAAACGATGGCAATTCTTGACAATGTGATGTTTATACTTAATCGGCTTAATAATTTTTACATTTTAGCATTTTCTTTTTTCGTACCAAAACATAAATAACCGTCCTAATCATGTTTTCAATTATTACCAAAATAATTGTGATTATTATTTTCTTCTGTGCTCTCTTTTACATGTTCCAGTTGAGAGGCGAACAGCAGTTTTATGTTGTTGTTTTTTTGAACCAATTGAAGATGTTTAAGGCAGGACTGGCTGACTCCAAAGCAATGCTTTTAAATACAACCCTCAGGGTTCTATGTTTATCTTTTTAAGTGGTTGTTTAAAGCAGTTAAAATGCTCAAAATATGTTTGCATCGATCTTAAAGAGAGGTTGAGTCTGAAGCTGCCTGTCTTACATTAGAATGAGAAGCAACTTTTGCTCATGATTCTCATCATGTTGAAAGGGTGCTTAATAATGCAGTCATGGGCCAAGAGTCAGCTACACCTACACTGCCGTAGTGTGTTTGTACAGTTTACTGAGTAAGTACACTACTAATCCCCCTTTAATAAACAAACAAATAAAACTACTCATTGATTTGAGACAACATGAGAACACCCAAACCTCCCGAGGATGCCGTTTGAAGTCTCCTTTACCTCCCAAAGCCCCACTTCCACAGCCAGACACAGCCTAGAGTCCTTCACACAACAAAAACACACAAAGCAGCGGTCACATCCATACCACCCATGCACATGCTCCCGACAGTCTGACAGGATGCCGCAGGCTTTGGCTACCTACTTACATACACACAAAAGCGCACTTACTTTGTACACTTACTGTGTATTACCGACACTAATGAGCTGATAGATGTGCAACAGAGGCAAAGAACCAGGCAATCATTTCCTCAGTGTGAAGCGATGAGGGAGTAAAAACCAACGGCAACAGTATATGTGTGTGTTTTTGTGTGTGCACCTAGGGTGTTATTTTGTTTTCTCTGTGCCTCACAGCAACACGTCTTGCAGAGGTTAAGGCTGAGAGATGGAGAAGCGCCTAGCCAAGCGGAGGCCTGTGGCTCCTGCTGAGACCCCATTGGCGAGGCTGGGTACTGTTCAGCTTTGTCGAGGGAAAATGCAATAATGAGTGGAATCACTGGATGAAATCAAACAGGAATAAACGCTTTAAAATGTAAATAACAAAACGCTGAAGAGCTTCACAAGACAAAGACATCAGAAGATGATTTAATGAAATGGAGACTGTCATTTGGTATCTTTAACCCTGAGCTCATTATAGCAACTTCACGTTTATAGATACGGGGAAGAAGACGTCTCTCCGTGCTGATCTTGATGCCTGACCCACCCAGCCTTTGCCCACATCGCAAACCAAATGACACGAGATGGAGACAGGTGGACCCGGCATGGACTGCAAGTTCAGCTTAATTGGGAAGACCTCATGATTGAGGATGTGATGCCAGGCCACATTCTTGCGACACCTCAGCGATCCGACATAGGAAAGCAAAGGACTGAAAGTGAATATGTATTGAGGAATTAGACAGAAACGACTTAAAGGAGACATAACTATCTATATTGTATATGTATCTATGGCAGGGCAAGAAAAACTACCGTAGAATTACAGTATTTTCCTTACAGTCTTAAATTCTTTGTAATCCGGAGCGCCTTATATATGCATGTATGGATGTTGACTTTATCTTTAATTCAAATGGCTTCCTATAACGTTCTCACCCTCATCCGCATCTCATCGCTAGCAGGTGTCTATGTTTTTGTCATACCAGAACTAGAAACTACTTCCTGCTTCCGTGTGCAAGAATCATGGGGAATGTAGTCCCATTAACATAATGCTGCGGTACGACCGAACGCAAGCTAAGCAAGCGCTTCTGGTGGCACGTTTCTAAGAAAAGATTTATCTATCAATTATTCAGTCGATTAATCTGATTCATTTTAATTTTGAATTAAAATGTTTAACAAAAGCATTTCCAATGTTTTCCTATGTATAAACATATGTTTGTAAATGTCTTATTTTAATTAAACACAGAAGATTATCAGTCTTCTTTCATCAAGGACTACATAAATCAGTGAATAATTACTGTTGATATGCTGAAATCAGAGGATTTGGACAATTTTAAATTAAAAATGGCTCTAAACGACTACTCGATTATTAGAGCAGTTGTCAATTTGATAATCGATTACTTGTCAATTAATCGATTACTTTTTTAAAGCTTTAAAGCTTCCAATATCTGCTGGGGCCGAGCAGAAAAGGCTGGATAAAAGTGAGAGCATTGTTTGTTTACAGCTGTTGAACTGTCACCCAAGGTAGCATATAGCATTAGCCAAAGTAGTAACACAACCACCGGTTACCAGATTGAGCTAGGTTAAAACTTCTTTTTTTTTCCGTCTGTTAGCGGATCACCTCGCCTCCCTTTCTTTCGAACGGAACTCCCTTGTAGTTAAACAGTGAACAAACCAAGCGAGATACGGCGCACTTCCATTTCGTATCTGGTCTAAACATAGCATAATAAGCGCTAAATCTATCAAGTAAGCATATGCTTTGATTCAAACAAACTATTTAAGATACAATTCTTCACAAAGATAATGCGCCTTTATAACTGTGTGTACCTTATGTGTGAAAATGTATTAAAATAGTGAGATGTAGCTTATCATTACGTGTATGGTATGTCAAGTCAATTTTATTTATACAGTGTCCATGCACAGCAGAAGTTATCTCAAGGCACTGTACACATTGGGCAGGTCAAGAACCACACACCTCATACATTATATATATATGTATATAAAAAACCCCAACTGAATCTCACGTCAGAAAGCACTACGCAAAGGAGACAAGGGGAAAAAAAACTTCTCTAAAGACGAAACCTCGAACAGAACCCAGGCTCTGCGGGGCAACCGTCTGCCTCGGCTGGTTGGTTTGACATGGGGAGACAGAATAGAGGAACAGAGAACAGAATGGGCCCAGCAACATCTGTATCAACAACAGTAATGGTCCCATTGTGCCAATTATTAGAAATGTTCAGCAGAGGCACACTACCTAAAGGGTGCAGCAAGACACGGTCTTTTGGTCTGACAGTCCGATTGCCTTTTTATATACAATAAATGCAAGAAAAAGATCAAAATGCTGGATATGCTCCATTGTTGTGCTTTGTTTTTGAGTTCCTGCTCCCATTTTTTCTTGCATTCATTGTCACGTTATATGTCACCATGTTGGCATTATGTCAAAAATGTTGTAGCCATTGCTCCTATCTCACAGTGGAAACAAAACCCAGATGAGGCTTTGTTTGAAATGTGTGTAAATGTTACAATTATAACTAGTTCTCTACAAAGGATCAACGTCGACACCAGTGCAGCATTTATTGATAGCAGAGCCTTTTAAAGTTTCCCTCCTTTTGTGTTGACAAACAGCCATCTGTTAACTTGAGTCTCCACTTGATGCTTTTTGTTTTTATTTCCAGTTGGGAAACGGATCACAACAATAGGTGAAGAATGCTTCCATCAGCCGTGTGCTTTGGTACAGGTGCACACTTGTTCATACGAGCTGGGAAATTAAAGAGGATGAATGCACAGATGCACGCGTGTATTTTAGCATATTGCTGCTGCCCAATAAAAATGAAAAGAGGATATTTCTATTTAAATAGATAAGGTAAGAATGGGATGATTAAACTCTTTGACTTCCACACGTTATATAAAAATAAATAAATAAATAAATTTAAAAAAACCAGTGCCAGCCGATTTCGAGCATTCTAACTCATCTTTCAAGGCAAAAAGAATACTGTTTGCCTTTACTACATATACAATGTGGGTACTAAATGAAAGTAATGAGTAAAAGTAAATGAAAGTAGTAATAGTTATTAATCGTCTTTGGCAGTCAAAGAGTTAAAAGATTATGGTTCATGGTTCCCTAACTGCATTTTATAATTTATTTTATAATATAGAAAAGATCTATCGGCAAATAATTTACAGAGAACATAGTGTGAGGGGGGCTTGTTGATAGAGGAATGCCATCAAATTGGTGATTAATTTGTCAGAAAAATAACAACTCAACAAACAGCCGAGATATGAATTTTATATGAAACTAGACTAAGTGCAATTTCTCCAGAAATTGCGTGGGAATGCTAAAAGCTGAACGCTAATACAGTAGCTGAATGCTAAGAATTAGATGCATGTGGAATGCTTATGAAGTAAATTGAGAGACAATTTATGAAATTATAACTTCCTGGTAACTGCACAATGGGCTTTACCACCAAGCAGTATCAGACAACTGGTAATGATGATAAGTTATATGTATGGAAGTGGGCGTGGAAAGTGATACTTCTTCATTCATAAATATTCAACATAATGTCATGTAACACAACATATGTGACAGTATGCTCCCTGCATGAAATTATACAGTGAACTACTGAACTGTATGGAATGCTTATGAAACTAGACTAAGTGCAATTTCTGGAGAAATTGCGTAGGAATGCTGAAAGCTAAATGCTAATAGCTGATTGCTAATATTTGAATGCATGTGGAATGCTTATGAAGTAAATTGAGAGATAAATTATGAAATGATGACCTCCTGGTTAATGGACAATGCACTTTACCAACTGTGCCACTGAGCAGTATCTGCCACCTGGTATTGATGGTAAGTTATATGTACGGAAGTGGGCGTGGAAAGCGTACTTAGAAAAACTTCAATGTCTGTCCCATTGAAAATGAATGGGGAAATGTTGACATTAAATGTTAAATTGTGCAAATACTGTAAGTAATGTGAAATCAGACAATATATACCCTGGCTGGGAGGCGTGAATTTTTGAAGCAAGTTGAAATTTGAACAATGTAAATTGGAAGTATTATGTTGGCAAAAAAGTGTGGAGAATAAAAATCACAATAACATATGTGGGAATTCTTCAGCAATTAAGTGAAAACAAACAATTTTTTATGGCATCAACAAATACAGAGCCAGGGGGAAACAAAACACAGCCGCCCTCCTGACCCTGCACAATAGTCTGCTAAATACACACAACCTCACTCACATACACAAGCACACCTACAATCACCCACTTAACCCTTCGCCACTGGTGAAAAGCAACAAGATCTCTTAACAAGAGCTCGTCGTTTTCAATGAATTTTGCATGAAAACATGCCGCCGGAGTGCCAAGTTGCCTGCTGTCATACTAGAGGAATGCTAAATGTTTAATGACGACAACAGCGCATGCACAACAGTGTGGGTTGTCAGGGTGCCGCTCTGAGGCCCCCGCCCCTCTTTCATCCTGACAGACTCTCGAAAAAGCTCCTGATCACCCTGCCATCAACGTGCCACTGCCTCGCTCCTTTCCTCCCACCCGGCAAGGAAACCTGGATGCAAATGAGCTTGGAGTACTACAGTGTGTGTGCGTGTTTGTGAGGAAGTGGTAAAGATCACGGAGGGTTTAAAATAAGACCCAACCCCCAGCATCACCATTAGACAAAGACGAGAGGAAATGAGGGAGAAGACAAGGTGGCAGGCGCAGACAGGATGCTCAGCTGCAACCCTTGTTTTAAAATATTCCTCAAACATTTCACATCTGTCAGCTGTCTTTCTTCGGCTAAACGAGCATTTGTCAGCCTCCTCATCTCCCGTGGAAGCATGTGAGTAACATCGATGTCATCCCGGCTTAGGCTGCCAACGACGACATGACAAGGCCCGCAGATCGATCGGCTACAATTGGAAGGGAGTCAAAAAAGTGCTTTAAAGGGGAGTTTGCAGTTTCAAAACTGCTAGCAAGATTCCGAGTCACTTGATTTGTAATTAATAGGCCTGAACGATTGCTGTTTTTCTCTCCTCAATAGTATACCGTATTTTCCGCACTATAAGGCGCACCTAAAAGTCTTTTTCAAAAGCTGACCATGCGCCTTATATATGGATCAATATTGAGCCGCAACAGGTCTCGCTGTCAAGACGCTATCGGTGACCCTGCACGATCGGTGACGCGCATGCGCAGAAGATCCAGCCATCTTGGATCGCTTTACCTACTTTACCTCAGAGAAAATAATAAAACAGCTGTTTATTCATTTTGGGAGTGAATGGAGTTGTCAGAAAGATGGTTTGTAACCTATTAATAAAGTTTGACTGACCTACCTGACTGTTTTGTTGACATGCCCTTTAGCGCAGCACCATCTAATGGATGCATAACGTAACCCCAGCCTCTACTGTAGCGCCTTATATATGGAAAACGTTTTAAAATATGTCATTCATTGAAGGTGCGCCTTATAATGTGGTGCGCCTTATATATGGAAAACGTTTTGGAATATGCCATTCAGTGAAGGTGCGCCATATAATGTGGTGCGCCTTATAGTGTGGAAAATACGGTAATTGCGATTTAATGTGTGATTTTTTTTTAATTTATTTTTTTTCAATAGGCTCTTCACATGTATTTCAGTAATAGAATCATCATGGATTTGTTATACTTAAATGTTTTGTTCTTATAGGCTCGGCTTACACTAAAGAAAAGGCAAATGAACCTGTGTTGGGCAAAGATCCGGAGTCGCTTTCAAGCAACAGGTTGACTATACTGTCTGAAACATTATCATGCACACCTTTTGCCAGTTGAAGTAAATGGCGTATGATCATAAGGCAGGACAGGCAGTTTGAACCATAACATAGCCTGTCACAGGTGGTTGCACACATAAACACAAACCTCAAAAGTTCATATGTGCGCTCAAATGAAGACACGCTAAAGCGGGGTCAGAGATAAAGAAGAAGATTCCTATCAATGCTGAAGGATATTGAAACCTTAATAAGAAAATAGATATAGTGGTCTGGCTTAACATTTTCTTTGATACCTTTATTTGTTTTCCTGATAGCGATCTACGAAAAGCAATATATAATGGCAGCAAATATATGGACCGCCATTCCTTTAAAAAAGAAAATGCACGCGTTCACAAAATGAATTTTGAATCTTGAAAACCGCTTTAGGACCGCCACTCAGCAAGCCGTACAAGTTTAAATGTGAACCTTTTGCTTTACTCTATATATGCTTCTTGAAAGTGACCCATCATAAAAGGGCGAAGACAAAGGTGGCTTTCCTGAGCTCTGACAGTGCTCATTAATAAACACGCAATATGTGCTACATATTTGAAAGACTGTGGGATTTCTTATGTGTCAAACAGTAGCTCAGGCTGAGCTGGTCAGCGTTAACATTTGACATTAATTATTCCACTAGACAAGGCTGTACTGCATGTGGACCATTCAGTACCACCGCAGATTGCGTCTTCTACAGGACAAATACAGATTTTTTTTCAAGTATGGAACCGCAAATTAAGAATGTTGTGCCAGTTTACAAACAATTTGAGTTACGTCCAAAATTTTAATGGAAAGATTACCTTTATTTAGATACTATTTTGGCATATGAACAGTCTATTAATCAATGATCAGCAAAAATAATAATAATAATAATAATAATAATAATAACAACGCAACTTATGTGCTAATATTCTCACTGCACATAAATTTTGGTTACAATATAATGGTTTTCAGACTGGCTGCATTCCTTTCTGAAAGTAATGACATGAAATCTGACAGCAATGCTATCTAAATTATGGCAAAACGTGATGACACCATACGGCGTTTAAATTTAAATGAACAGTCCAATGTGATAGATGTTTTTTTTTTTTTTTTTTTTTTTTTTTTTTAATAAACATACATCTATGCAAAAAAATAAATGAAAAATGCTTGTCCACATGCACAATTGCTTGATATTTTTGGCCACTTCACTAAAAGCTCGTCTATAATGCAAAATTTCCCATTTTCTACTTTTAACCGGGGAAAAAAATCAGCCAAGAATCAACATAATTTCTCCAGCCTGTGCAACTTTATATGACTAGCAAAATGTCATGTTCCGTTAATAACGCACAATCTATGGTGACATATTGACTTGAACAGTACGTGTGGTTGGAATAGCTCAGTTACTGTGCATCTGTTTTGTATTCCTATGAGATAAAATTTATTGAGGTTTGCTAATAAATTGAGATTGGCTAGACAGTCAAAATTTCCATAAACCACCCACTTCAGATTGATTTTAACTTGTGAGTTCAGTCCTCCCACACTGATGTGCGGCTGAGCAGATGGCATGCATCACTTGATGGAATCCACACTGAAGCGCACACATACACACACATACATCAATCAACATTCAATCTGACATTTTACAATGGTGAAACTCATATTCGGTGTGTAGACAAAAAAACAGGCAGTGTATTATTTTCAAACGAGGTTATTGTTCAGCAATATTAGCATGAGTAAGGCTCTATGAGTACCTGCATGTAGTTGTAAAATGATCAATACTCCACAACAACTCCCACAAAAATATTGTATTGTATTTGACTGTCCTGGCTGTTCATCATCAGTCTGTGTCTCTTTCACTCTTTTTTTCCCCACTTCAGTAGAAGCAACAGCATTGACACGCGGACAAAATTGTTGGTTCCCGCTTTAATCTGACAAAAGCACTGTAATAATAATAAAATGTAATTAAAATGAACCAATAAAAATCAAACATTGCTTTTGAATTTTGTCCATGCGTGCGAATTTTGTTTTTTCTGTCAGATAATGGATGTCTACATGTGTTGTTTGTGTACAAATATCTGCCACTTAAAGGGTTACAACACTGCAACCCCGATGCTATTCGCCCATCTTGGGCATCTTGCATATTGAGCCAGTGGATATTCAAAATGATGTGGTTGTTAGCAACACACGTTTGACAGCAAACTTCAACTGGGAGTAGCAATAAATAGAAGAACAGTGTGTCGCTTGTAAGTCAAGGTATCACACTGTATGTGATAGTATAAAAATGTATCCTCCCTCATTAATAAACAACTACGGTTGAGTCCCTAATTATTATTTTATTATGTTGTAGCACATAATTTTACATGACTTGATGCAAGCAAAAAATGCGAGCATGTAACATAGGAGAAATGTTAATCTGGCAAAGACCTGTAAGGTAGTATGACCTGATGCAAAAAGTCCCTCCACCTTTAGAAGACAACCTGTTAAGTCACCAACGCGATACGCCACGCATCCAGACTTCAGTGAGAGGTTGCAATTTTGCGAGCTTTTGTCCCATGACAGAAGCACTAAAGGCACGGGAGATGCATAGAATCTTGTTATGTCGCAAGATTTATTGCAGGTGGACCATGAGTGGCAAAAGTCGAGTTAAAGGCATCAAACTTCAACAAAGTTGCAAAAAATAGAATAACCTTCGACTCCTCTATCACCATGTCATCCTCTTTTGCAAGAGGGAACTGGATCAGATTATCAGAAGGGTTCAAGCAGATGCTTGATTGCAGAAGGAAATTGAAGGAGAAAAGAATGATGGGAAAAAGGATTGAGTGACGGATGGATGGAAGAATGATCAAGGCTAAGCTTCATATTTGGCCTCTATTATCCTCTGCCTGTCCTCTGTGGAGTGGACATTAGGACTGATATGGGAGTCGCCCAGAATGCGAGTCTACTGGCGCATGTACACTTGCATGTCCGTGGGTATTCATCACTTACCCCTTTTTCTCCACTTTGTCCTTGTTCTTCTCCCTGTCCCGATCCCGGTCCCGATCTCGCCCCTTGTCTCTCTCCTTGTCTTTATCTCGGTCGCGTCCCTTATGTCGGCTGCGGGTCCGGTCTCTGCTGCGGCTCCTTCGGCGGCCATGGCTTCCTCGCCGACTGCGACTGCCGCTCCGGCTGCGAGACCACCGGTGGCGAGAATGAGACCTAGGAGATGGAGGGCACTTTTAGACAACTGGAAAAAAACAAAACCAAATCAAATCATTAGATTTTAATATGAATTATGTCTTTTTTTTGTACCTCTAGTCAGATTGAAATAACCTCTCAACTGACCCAAGAGCTATCACATCACAGTCTGTTTAAAGAGTGACCAGTCCAGCGTCTACCCTGCCTCTCAACCAAAGTCAGCGAGGAGAAGCTCCAGTTAAAACCCAAACAAGTATTGAAAAATTGATGGATGATTAGCACCTAATATGCATATATGCTGTAGATCAAACTACGGCCCGGGGGCCATTTGCGGCCCGCCGTCCATTTTTCAGTGGCCCGCAACATATGCTAAAAATGGCATTTGACTCAGTTCAAATAAAAAAAACAGAACAAAAATGTTTGGAGATGGTCAAAGTAAGGAGGGAGGGTATTGAAAAACAGGTACCATTAAAAGTTGTTTTAGTTAACTAAAACTAATTTTAAAAAAAATATATTAAAATTCAAAAAATAATATTGTTATAGAAATAAATCTTTTTAAAAAACGAAAACTAACTGAAACTACATTTTATGTTTACAAAACTAACTAAAACGTACTAAATTATAGCAAACATGTCCTTTGTTTTAGTCTTTGGTAATTAATGTAATGCACGAGCCTTTGGGGATGATTACGAGCCTTTGGGGATGATTTTAAATGTGATCTTTAGTAGATTTATTTTGATATAAACTGGAATAATGACGCTTGAAAGTATGTCACACAGAAGTGATGTCATCAAGCAGCAGCCAATAGAAAAGCACCTTCAGATGACGTTCCCATGGTGTTTTTTAAATATTGCGCACAAGTAATACACATAAAAAAAAATAATAATAATAATAATAATACTGAAACTAACAAACTAAACTAAAACTAAACATTTTTTTAAAGAACTAAACTAATAAAAATTAACAGAACCACCTTGAAAACTAATAAAAACTAACTAAAATGAAAAAATTCCAAAACTATAATAACCCTACTGCCATATTACAAATAAATTGGTTTATATACTGTAGCATTTTTCTAAATATGCAAAAGCACAAATAAATTATTTGTACCAATTTTTAGGACTAAACACAATTTCTCTTCATAACATTATGTGGCCCTTGCGTCCTTCTCATTTTCTGTATGTGGCCCTCAAATGAAAACGTTTGGGCACCCCTGCTGTGGATAAACAACCATTCACTCACGAAGACACCTACAGACAATTTCGAGTCTTCAATTAATTAAGCGTCCATGTTTTTGGAATGTGAGAGGACACTGGAGTACCCGGAAGACCAGACACGAGCTTTGACCTTGTGACCTCTGGACTGTGAGGCAGACATGCTAACTGAACTTCCACTTTGCTGCGGAATGGATGAATAATCGATCCCAGTTTTGTTTTGAGACCAGATCCAAATAGCTACCGAATGGATTGTGGTCAAACTTATAAACTGAGCTAGAGACAGTAGATTTTCATTGCACATCGCTCATAAATCTATATAGACTACTTCTAGTTCTCTTTTAGAGTCTCAGTGTTTTCTGTCAATAGTTTTGACAAGAACATATAGATGATATAATAAAAAAAAATAGATAACATGACTTCAAAACGCTGGAAAAGTAGATTAAATCGACTGCAGATGACAGGCCACCTGTCTTCATGGAGTCGTTAGAGGAGATAGAGGCAATGTAATTCTTGTGACTGTCACCAAAAGGCTTCCTTTAAACGCTCTGCGTTCATCCTTCACTGTGTGGGTGTAATGGCACAGTTACATAAAATCAAACACACACACAGCCACACGCACACGCATTGTGGGGATATAGCCAATTAGAGGTAAGCTCCGAGGAGGACCAGTCGTCAGTATTGATCCTGTTGCTGACCCCCTGGTCTCTAAAAGATTTACAGTGGAAAATTTACTCTGTTAGTTAAGACACACAAGCGTGACTGCAGAGTTACACCCACACATTATACATGTATGCATAGTGTTAGCAAAAGACAAAAACAATTGAAGCATCACAGAAACATTTTTTAATAATAATAGTAACACTTGCTGTTTCACTTCAAGCAAACATACGTGGAGCAGGTGTGATTTTGTCAGTGTCTACATGCTACTGTGTTTGTGGGAGAGCAACCACGGTGATTGGAAACCCCAGTAGAAATCAGCTGCTAAGATAACGTTATTTTCCATCATCTATCATTTTATTGATTTGTCTATAAAAACAGTCAAACCTGCTGTCCACAAGCTTTATTGCTTTCCCCCCTCCTTTATTAGTTTGCAGTTTGGGACATCCACTGCTGTCTCTCTGCCACCAGAAAACTAATCATTTTCTTCAGACGCCTGTCACCATACAAATAGACAACAGTCTGACAACTGTTGCAATCAATTAGGAGCGAAGGAGACCATCGCGATTGCCGGAGACGAGCTGCGCTACTTCCAGTCGACTGAGTCGGGCGTTACTTTTGTGATAAAACCTTGCAAACTGCTTGACGTGTTACTGTCCAAGCGTGAACAAGCCATAATCAAAGGTAAGTTCTACAGTTAGAAAAATAAACACAATTTTGGATGAACCTGACCACTTTTTGGCAGTTTTCTGTAGGCGTCTCAAATTCATGTTAAATGAAAGTCCTGTAAATGCCTTTGATTAAGCATAAATAAAGTTCAAAGGTTCTGCTAGGCTTTTCCATTCATTCCACATTTTTCCCCAATTGAGGTATTGACAGGTCAAAGGTCAAAGTTATGAGACAAGTTTTGAAACATTTTATATTCCATCCATCCATCCATCCATCCATCTTCTACCGCTTATCCAAGGTCGGGTCGCGGGGGCAGCAGCTTTAGGAGGGAAACCCAGACTTCCCTCTCCCCAGCCACTTCAACCAACTCCACCGGCGGTATCCCAAGGCGTTCCCAGGCCAGCCGAGGGACATAGTCTCTCCAGCGTGTCCTGGGTCGTCCCCGGGGCCTCCCGCTGGTAGGACATGCCCGGAACACCTCTCCAGGGAGGCGTCCAGGAGGCATCCGAACCAGATGTCCGAGCCACCTCAACTGGCTGCTCTCAACGCGGAGGAGCAGCGGCTCGACTGAGTCCCTCCCGGATGACCGAGCTTCTCAACCAATCTCGAAGGGAGACCCCGGACACCCTGCGGAGGAAACTCATTTCAGCCGCTTGTATCCTGTATCTTGTTCTTTCGGTCACGACCCACAGCTCGTGACCGTAGGTGAGGGTTAGAACGTAGATCGACCGGTAAATCGAGAGCTTCGCCTTTTGGCTCAGCTCTTTCTTCACCACGACGGACCGATACAGAGTCTGCATCACTGCGGACACTGCACCGATCCGCCTGTCGATCTCCCGCTCCATCCTGCCCTCACTCGTGAACAAGACACCAAGATACTTGAACTCCTCCACTTGGGGTAGGATCTCATCCATGGTCCATGGTCTCGGATTCGGAGGTGCTGTTCTTGATCCCAACCGTTTCACACTCGGCTGCAAACCGCTCCAGTGAGAGTTGGAGATCCCGGCTTGATGAAGCCAACAGCATCACATCATCTGCAGAAAGCAGAGATGCAATGCTGAGGTCACCAAACCGGACCCCCTCAACGCCTCGGCTGTGCCTAGGAATTCTGTCCATAAAAGTTATGAACAGAATCGGTGCCAAAGGACAACCGGAGTTCAACCCTCACTGGAAATTAATCCGACTCACTCCCGGCAATGCGGACCCGACTCTGGCAACGGTCGTACAGGGACCGAACAGCCCGTGTCAGGGGGCTCAGTACCCCGTACTCCCGAAGCACCCCCCACAGGACTCCCTGAGGGAAACAGTCGAACGCCTTCTCCAAATCCACAAAACACATATTCATGACTTCTTTTTATTTTTTACATCACAAAAAACTGAAAAGGGTGTGTTGACTTTTAAATACAAGTCATATTAGGTTTTACTGTTTAAACCTGGTTTATTTAAAATAAAATGGGCTGCTTGGAGGAAATTCCAAACAGAAAACATCAAGAACAGGTGCTTTTTATGGACTCATTGAATTCTTGAACTTTGAATCACTTGGCTTAACGCTCCTGTCATTTGATGAATCCAACTTTCGATGCAATTACTTTCCCCATACCTTTTGTCGACTGCATTGCCACGATGCAGCTGAGCAGAACCCCGCGCGTGAGCACCAATTTTAATCAAACATCTGATCCAGAGGTAAAAGTATTCATTAAACACTGCAAATTTGATTGAGTGTGTTTATCAGTGTGTAACAGAGCCGCCATTAAGCTGCTCAGAGAATCACAGCTAATGGGAAAAGGGAAAAAAAAACATTGGCATTTTGGGGGTTCAGAGTCTCCAGGCGAGATAATTCATCAATGGCACAAACAGACTTTGGAATGAGTGACTCTGTGTGTTGACAATGCCTGCGCATGTTTGTAATCAACAGTACATGAGGGAAAAATAGGACAGAATTGCAGTGTTCCAAGCTTTCGTCTTGCATTTACCGCCAAGCAAACTGCGGCCAGAAGCCGCAGATGCATTCAACACAATCTCAGTCTCTCTTTCTGTCTCCCTCCTCTCTCTTTTCCTTGTGAAGAAACAGCCCACTTCTGGGGTGTGTGGCAAATTAAATTTACTGTAGTTAATAGAGTGAGCCTGTGCTGCTAAATGTCAATTTCCTGACCAAGTCCTTCCCCTTGGAGAATGATTAGCTAATTTGAGGCTGGGGATAAATGGGCTAATGCAGGACACACAGATAAACAGTCGTGGCTGGACCCCATGCCAAGTCTTTCCTCCGCTTTACATTTCATTGGCCTTATTATCTGCAGGGAAAATAGGTGTCCCTATGGCCTAAACATATTTTCATTTGTAATAAAAGGCCCTTTCTGTTTGCCCCCACATATGAGCCCCCGATACACACGCTGCCCCCCCCATCACTGGCTTGTTTCGCCATTCCTCCCTCGTTTCGCCATCCAGTCCATTAAATCGCAGCTCTGCGATTGGCTGGGGCCGTTTTCCTGGTGAATTATCAATAGAGTAATTATGCGGCATGTTGGGAGCTGGGCTAACGCTTATCACCGCTGACCCCCCGGTGCGCGCCGGGATATGATCCCTCACCACAGTCCATTGGAGTAATTATGTGGGTGTGAAGCTGGATGGTGTGTTACCCTTATCAGTCGGTATTCTATTTCTGTCGTTTATTGAAAATTGGACATTAATGGCAGAGGCGCGATACGACACGTGTCAGATACAGGTGAACGCCTCTGCTGGCATCTGACCCCAGCTGACTCATTATTCATACCGCAGCACGTAGCAATGGGTACCGAGCATCAACATAGGCACAGATGAATCCCTTATCTTCAACCAATTTCTGCAGAATTCATATTGTTTCCGCCTTCCTCCGTCCACTATTAAATGCTAGGAGCACAAAGTCCAACAATGTTTGTCCAGATATGCTCACATAATTGGAGGAACAACAAATCCAGTGAAGTTCTTACAGCCGCCTTGCAATAAGAATCCCTGTTCATTAGGCCCCTATAACCGAAGATGAACAGCCTTGTGACATATTTCATATTTCAGTAAACACCAGCCATAGAGACCCGTAGGTGACCAGGATGTTGTAGGTTTTGTTTGTTTTTTAACCACCCAGGATGTTATGTTTTGAGGTTGGATCCCAAAAACGCATACAAAAATAAGATTTTAACTCTTTATTTGCATAACATCGAGAGGCGTAGAACAAACCTGACTAGACGAGAAACAATGAGAATGCATCGGGAATCACGAGACGCCAAGCCCCCTTGGGCTGCGGAGATGCACAGAGGAACAGTGGTAATAATCCGACAAACACACACTTCTCAGTTTGGCTTAAATAGACAGTCAATTGATCAGATTGGCTGTGGCTAGACGTGGGTAACAGGGATGACATGGAAATATTGATTGGCTGTTGACCAAGTAAAGATTCTTGACATCACATAGCTCCTGACATCACATAGCGTTTTCCAGTTGAAACCAGATGATGGTTACATCAGTTCAAAACAGACACTTGACCCACTTGGGTCATGACCCAAACTTCACCCTGGCATGACCCAGTCATGACACAGGAAAAGACTAATCATGTCATCACATCAACAACTGAATAATTTTTGGGGATAGAAATGTTTTAACTGAGCCCACAGTGTTTGAACGTAGAGATAGGGAATTGACTTTTTTTTTTCAAGTGTCATTTTACATGGTAAATTATTTTTTAATCACTCAACTTTGGTAGGCAAATGTATTATACATATTTATTTTCACTTTACATAGGTATTTGGTCGGAACTTCTGATTGGACGACTTGAATGC
Organism: Festucalex cinctus; assembly: GCF_051991245.1. Classification (NCBI taxonomy): domain Eukaryota; kingdom Metazoa; phylum Chordata; class Actinopteri; order Syngnathiformes; family Syngnathidae; genus Festucalex; species Festucalex cinctus. The sequence continues at coordinate 11,463,509 of NC_135423.1, read as the reverse complement.
AATGTTTTGGAGTGCTCATCTTCTATATGTCCTTAATCAATGCACCCTGATCAAGCACAATCATCCGAGTTTTACGTAAACAAACCATCCCCACCCACACATAAATGAGAAACTATAGCTTAAAAAAAAAAAACGCTTGCTTGGCAACAACATTACCAAGCAGAAGACAGACTGAAAAAGAAACAGTCCACATTTGAAGAACTTCATTAATGTGCTGTTCCCCGTCGAGTTATTTCTACTGACGGAGCACACAGCAGTAGCTTAGTATTTCGACTTAAAAGTCACTTTTCTCTTTTTTTTTCTGGCATTTCAATGTGTCTAAAAAGCACCTTGAGTGAGCAATGTGTATTTGCTGCTGCCAAAAGACGTGGAAAACAGCTGTTCCCGCCTGACGCTGCCAGCTGAACGGAATGCAAATATGTTAACCATCCAGAATTTATTACTTTTGAGTGCTCTTCAAACGCCACGGCAGACACAAGTTTAATTTATGATATTCCTCTAATTATGAGAGCTGTTGAAATCATTTCCCAAGCTGCTTCCTCCTTCCAAACAGTCACATTATCTGTTCTCTCGGTTCACAGCGCACGCACACATGCACGTACGCGCACTAAACGCACAAGGAATCGCTGCAAAGTAGGTGATTGTGAAGACAATTAAGACAGCAAAGGCAGAGCATGAAAGATCCACAGAGATGTTTTCTCCCCCTTCCTCGGTCCTCCCTCTGCATCATAAAAGCAATGTTTAGATTTGTCATAATCTGCTGTTTGCTTTCAATTTAAGCAGGCATCAACAGAAACGTCTGCAGTGCCTCGCTGGGCTGTGAAGCAGAAATGAGACGACGTGTGGACCACCCACCCAAACCCACACATACACACACACACACACACTGTTACAGGCACAAGCCACAAGGTCAAGTCATTTAGCAGAGTTCAAAGAGCCCTTAGATCTATATGAACCTACGCCGGGGCAGCCGACAGTGAGCGCAAAGAGGAATTTGTACAGAAAGACGCTTTTAGTGCGTGTGTTGATTAGCCGCGTTTTCATCGGCGCATATGCCGAGCGTCACTCAGCCGCGCCGACGCAATCCTAAACTTGGCCGCCCGGTGAGCGCCCGCCACCTTTGACCCGCGCGCACCCGCAGCTCGACATGACACCCATTAGCAGCTGGAGATGTGGAGGCCTCAGCCACAAGGTCAAGTGAAGGTCACGCATAGACTAGGTGCTAACTTGCCAACTCGCTCACAGTCACTCAGGCAGACTGAGGCCAGCTTTTTTCACCCTCTCCTTTCCCACCTTGCTCTTGCCATCCATCACAGACATGAAGCAATTACTTATGGCTGGTTAGGTGAGAGTTGTTATTGGTTGCCAAGGTGTCTGTCTAGAAGAGGCTGGACAAGAGTGGTTGGGAGAACAAACTCGTTCTTTGCATACCTCAAAACCTCCCATCTGGAACACCGTAAACCAAAGACCCACCATACTAGTGTTTTTTTTTCAAGGTCGATACCGACATTGTTAGTAGTAGTAGTCAAGGAGACCATCCCTCCATTTTCTGAACTGCTTGCTCCTCACAAGGGTCAAGGGGGGTGCTGGAGCCTATCTCAGCTGGCTATGGACAGGTTGGACAACCTGGACTGGTTGCCAGCCAATCGCAGGGCAAGTCAAGAAGACCGATAACCGATATTTCAAGGCATTTGCAGTAAAACAGAAATTATTTGCATCAAAATAAAAAAAAAATAAAAAAAAATTAAATTTAAACATATAAACAATTGACAGCTTTGTTTAAAAATTATAACAAAAATTGGAGGGAGTATTAAATTAAAAACTAAGCAAGTAAATAGTTCTCTACTGTAAATAAAGTTTTCCAAAATAATTTCTTAATTTATTTGTTTTATTTATTTTTAAAAATGAAAAGTGCAGGAAGTTCCCACTGTAGCATCATTGTTATAAAGTAGAAATTTAAATACATCCGACATAAATTAAAGTTCCCTGTATCTCACTGAGCGACAAATGCTAATGTAGCTAATTTGGGGTTTTCGTCAGGGTTCGTAAAAGGTTTCAAAAGATCTTCACAGATGGTGAAAAATTGTCTGACTATTTTCGAAATACCTTTGTGAAAACTAAAAACTATCTGTGAAGATCTTAGAATCCTGATGAAAACCCTAAATTTGCTACGTTCACAATCATTCACCGCTCAGTGAGATACCAGCTTTATTGGCTTTTAAACATAAAAAGGCCAATGCCGATATTTGTCAAAATGCCAAATATCGGCACCGGTCTATCCCTACACCATACTGTATATTCCAGTTTTTAAATAAGAAATCGTCAACTCAATTAGTTTTGGTTTACTTTCAAGCGCATTTCACAACAATACAAACCCTCAAATATCAATGACCAAAAGTAAACAACAGACCAAATGTTTGATGTAAAGTGATATTTCAAATGGTCAAAAGCAATAAATAAGTCCATAAATCCCTGTTATTCTTGCCGTATCGTGAGAAAAAAAAAAAAATGATATTGCAAAAATGCTGACAAGGTTTGCTTAACATTTTAGTGGACTTTAATGACAAACAGACTCGCCTCACGATACATCAAAGCTCTTTTTTTTTTTCTCTTTCAGCCAGTTAGAGACAAACTGGGATGCGTGGTAATACGACTAAGCCTTGTTTTGGCCTGCTACAACAGGTTTCGTTTTAGGCTTGAAGTGCTCAGCTAAGTCTTTATTGCCCCATTTTAATATTATTTTAAATGGCTAAAAATACTATATCATATTTGATTCCACTGTTTTTATTACTGATATTGTTTCAGGAAAGTAATGGGGTATTTCACGCAGGTATAGCATTAAAGTCAGAATTGTGGTAAACTAAACAAAAAATAAAAATCTATTTTAAATGCAGTCAATTATATGACGGATAAAATATTGGGATGTATAGAGAAAGCTGGCTCCAATTAACAGGTGTGCTCCTCCTCCGCTCGGAGAAGATGTATTTTCCGCCTCTCATACACATCGCGTATTTATGAAGTGGTGCGAGATCTGAGGGCCCTTAGCATAACAGCCTTTTATTGTTTAAACGTGGACTGTTGGGCCCTGTGTGCTTAAGTGATTTAGGAACACACTCACAAGTGCCGTATAAGAAAAATCATAAACGCTGAGACAAACCATGTGGGCGGACTGTAACAGGCACCAAGGAAGGGGCCGACAAAAAGCAGACGCGCATTCCACTACTAAAGGGAAACTACACTTAATTAAACACCCAAGAAACAACTTGGGAAAGGACCTGGTTTAAAAAAAAAAATGCAGCACTATCGGTTTCCAACATAAAATTGTCTTTTGACAGAACTTGGCTTGTCTCATTTTTTTTTCATAAGCTCATGTCACGATGAACAGCAGCCAATGGCAAACAGCCCATCAGGAAATTAATAGAAAGTGAAAAGAAAATACTCACATGTGACCACACTTCCCATAAAACTGCATTTATTTTGAGTACTAATCCTCACTGGACGACACCCAAAAAAAGAAAGATCCTGTTGTTTTAATACTATGTTGCAGAAACTTAGTTGTATCACATTGAAGGAGAACACCAATTCCTCAATTTAGTCAGGCAAATTCATGGTCAGAAGAACTTTTACTTTATACATTTTCATTACTATGACTTAAATTTGCAGGTATGTAGTATTATATACACACATACTATGAATTTAAGAAATGTAAATAACTTACTTTATTATAATTTGTATTCTATAGTAATGAGGTGATTCTGATAAATTGGTTACAAGGAGGAGCAAAATGATCAAATATCTCTTTGCTTGATGTAAAGCAGATAACATGTAAAGAAAAAATACTTTCAAATTCTTCCAGCAGATTTGTTTTCCAACTCTTTCAACTTCAGTCTTGTAACAAACAGTTGGACTTCATTCTTACCATGAAAACTTGATATTTTCATACCATTTTCTTTTCATATTGTAAATGCTGTAATATTATAACTTTAATCAAATTTTCCAATTTCTTCTCAGACTATATTACACATATTTTTTCTTCTCTTCTGTTCTTTTACATTGTGATGTATCTTGTTCATTCTTTCTGCTTCATATTGTAACTATTTTTAATAATTTAACTATTTTGTAAACATATTTTGTATACTTTACTCTTAGAATTACGGCTTTGTTCTTCCAATATTACGACGTTATTCTTGAACACTAAGACCTTTTCCAACATAACCATTCTGTCATAACCAGTCGTATAATTTCTTATTTCTTATCAATACTTTATTATTACAATGTTCTTAATAACATTAGGACTTTTTTCTCCATAATTAAACACATTGTAATTCCTTTTCAATGCACCGCTGCGTATTTTTTATTAGCATGTCAAACCACAGATTGAAATGATGCCACAAATTACGGCACAGTCGCTATGTTATTTTAATATCCCACGCTGTGAGTTTAAAAAGGTATCTGGCATATGTCAGCTTCAATTGCCCGACTGCATTTAAAGTAATTGAATGTTCCCCCGAATTTGACTGTAAGCCAAAATCAAGAGTCGCACAAGTGATCTGCTCTTTGTTGCGCCCAATCGCATGACAGTTCGCCATTGTATCCTTTGGCCAACCCCGTCCGTCTATTTCGACTTTCTGCTCACATCCTCAGCCCAAACAGACTGAGGTGACAGCGAATAGAAAATGTTGAGAAAGTGTTTCATTACGTTCAAAAAGACTGTCAAGGTTTCAGTCAGGCCGCACGTGATCCGTGTTTCATTTCTGTGCCACAACTAAATGAGTGGACGTGTGAGTGAAAACACGTGTGTGTGTTTGTGTGCTTGTCCACGGCCCACTGACAAGTGCAGGCGGCCCTTCCATTAGCTGTAATTTGCTCTCAAGTTGACCACTTGGGGAGGAGATGAGCGATGATGGCGGCCTCTTTTTTTTTTTTTTTTTTTTTTTTTTTTGGCAAGGCAGAGCACGTGGCTCCACTTTATGATGAATTAACGTGTAACATACACATCAATAATCCCGGGCTATCACTCAAACGCTCTCTTTATGAATATTACACGGGCAAATCAAGAGATCAAAAGACAACACGTTCAAATATTGTTACATAGTAAATGTGCTCACACTTACTTTCAGGCTGCGTTGATGAATGTCAGCTAAAAGTCAGTGTTGAAATTTGGAGTGTGCCAGCCCATTATAAAGACATACTTGCAGAAAACTGTCCATATGGTTTGAGCCGGATCATAACCGGAGTTCAAGGTAAACACGCCTGACTGAGGTTTGTCCATGCATGCTCTCTAAAGCTCACGTCTCCAAGGGCCCGCTCAAAAGCTGGCCACCGCGCGCGCACACACACACACACACCCTTCCCTTTGTATGTGTGTAGCATGGATAGGAGATTATTAATTAAGTCCCTATTTGTTGTCATGTACAAGAACTTAAGAGAGAAACTGCAGTTATAAGAAGACTTGTTTTTACGTCGCCTCTGACAGAAAGTCAAAGCTAGCAATTGAGGTTTTCTGACTGTGACAACTGAAGTTTGAAGTTTGAAGTTTATTGAACATATGCACATATACACGTATAATTATATAAACACAAAGTTAAAAGTAAAAAAAATAAAATAAAATAAAATAAAAGAAACATCCAATAAATATCTATGTATATGTTCAAGGGAGTAGGAAGAAGTTGAAAACTTATCCAGTCCTACCCCTTATTCTTCATATCCTATCACTTATTTATAATAAATTACATTTTTAATAAAAGAAAATATAATGCTACTCGTATAAAAAAATAAATTAAAAATAGAAATAAAAATACACTAGTAACACACATATATACAAATTTCATTACACTCATATTAATACATCAAAGAAAAATAAGTAAATGAATAAATCATTTCTACAATCTTCTTAACTTATATCTGATTTAAATAATAATATTGAATTTTACTTTTAAACATTCTTTTAAATTCAACAAGTGAATTACATCTTTTCAGTTCGGTTCCCAAGTTATTCCACAAATTAACTCCTTTAACGGAGACACACCTTTGCTTAATATTTGTTCTTGTTTTGGGTTTTTTGTATACACTTGTACCCCTTATATCATAAGGACAGTTTCTAATTTCAAACAACTTTTGAGTACTGTGGCAGAGTAGATTATTGTATACTTTATACATTATTTGTGCTATTTTAAACTCAACCAAGTCATAAAATTTCATTGTATTTAATTTAATAAATAGTGGATGTGTTGATTCTGTATATTTTGATCTATTAATAATCCTTATGGCTCTTTTTTGCAATTTAAAAACAGTGTCAGTATTTGTTTTATATGTGTTTCCCCAAATTTCCACACAATAGGTCAAATATGGTAATAATAATGTATTATATAATGTATATAGTGAATTCATGTTCAGGACCTCCTTGGTTTTATAGAGTATCCCTATGATTTTTGACATTTTCCTTTTAACATTTTCTATGTGTGGTTTCCAACATAATTTATCATCAATAACTACTCCAAGGAATTTATTTTCATACACCCTTTCTATTTCAATTAAATTCACCCTAATTTTAACTTGATGAGTGATTGGTCTAGTACCGAAAACTATGAACTTGGTTTTATTTAAATTTAATGATAATTTATTCATATCAAACCAATTTTTTATTGTACTTAATTCATACTCCACAGTAGTCAGAAGCTGCTTCAAGTTGTCTCCAGAACAGTAGAAAGTTGTATCATCCGCAAACAAGACACTCTTGAGTATTTTCGAGACACAACAGATATCATTCATATACAATATAAATAATTTAGAAAACAACTCAGGAAGAAGGCAACATTTCAGAAATTCATGGTCTCAGAGGGCCAGATCCGATTTTGTTCACTGTCTATTTACATCTGTTTTCAGCCGACACTTATACTGCATAAAAAAAATAAAAATAAAAAGTCTACACACCCTGTTCAAATGTCAGGTTTTTGAAGGGAAGTGAAGATCATTCTTTTCCACCATTAACTCTTTGGCTGCCAAAAACGCTTAATAACGTTTAGTAAAATTACGATGTATGCCGCCAAAAACGTTAAATTACGTCAACTACGTTTTTTGTTTTTTAATCAATGGGCAGTGTAAAGCCCAAGTGGAATGCTGCCTGGACAATGGGTTGTGGAATCAAAAACACCCACTAACTATCGCCAGCAGATGGCAGCATTGTATCTCTTTTCAATGAGCTGCCAGTGTAATGGAATTACAATGAAACATGTGGAATCTGATGAAATCGAACGTTTTCAAGGATGACGTGAATGATCAAAGCCTTTGTCATGTTAAACCTAATTCAGAGTGCCATTAAACAAAAAATATTAGTGTCAAAGTCACTATTGTGGAGAAAATATATCTTTTCACAAAAAGCTTGGTTTTCTCATTTTTCTATTTTCGCTTGATTGTCACTCATATGGCCTATGACCTAAATGGTGATTACCAAAGAACGGAATATGGTACAAAAATACTTTTTTTTTTTCTTATGAAAGAATGTAACGCGATCTTTCATTTGGTACCCACATTGTAAATGTAGTAAAAGCACAAAATATTCTGTTTGCCTTGAAAGATGAGTTAAAATGTTCAAATCGGCTGGCACTGTGGGGTTGTTTGGTGTTTTTTTTTTTTTGATAACGTGTGGCAGTAAAAGAGTTAATGTGACCTACAACCTGGAGAAAAACAATCAAATCTTCAATCTGGGACTTCGCTCGGCAGATCCGTTCAGGAAAGGAAGGACTTGCTGTACAATACTTCGAGCTGATTTGGACAATTCGGCATCTTTGCACGTTTATTTTGACCAGTCAAGGCAAAAGATGAAAATGTCATCTTCCGTCTCAACGTAAAAGGGGGTAGGGGGGAAAGCACAAATATCTTTACCAGATAAAAATGCACAAATCGCCTCTCGCTGTTCAAATTCAACAAGGAAACAGTGACTAATTCTGTGAAAACAGAATTAATTGCAGCGTCCATTCGTCTGTCAGGTTTGTTTGCATTGCATAGCATTTTGGTTTCTATACGATTAGGTTTTAGTCATGACTTTTTCCAACAGATTAATCACAAAAAATGAGGGTCCACTGTTAGTGAGTTTGGTTTGAGAGATAGGCGTGAATAATAACGATAATCCACTAAATTGACTTGAGGGAATCAAACTTCAGAATGTTAAGTTACAGGCTTTGTTAGCCAACTCGGCATCTACTGCTTCCAATAAAAGTCAAAACAGGACAGATGGCACATTTGTTATCACATGAGTTTAGAGCAGATTGTCATAATCAAATTTTATTAATAGGCCTCCATAGCAAGGTGACCTGAACATCACGCACCAGCCGCCATTCACGTATCCCATGCCCTACAAACAGCGGGTTTTGTTTAATGCAGATCTGGTTGTGAGCAACTGGTAGTGCCTCGTTTACACTCTGTGTCTTTCGATGTCTGTCTTGCTCTCTCGCTCTTTGCTTGGCGGCCCAGGGTGTTATTAGACCGCAGGCCGCCAAGCAGCTCCAAACACCTCAATGACAACACACGGGTCCTGCCAATTAGAAATAATTAGACAGCCATTTCAGTGGCAAGTCTTTTTAAGTGCATATATAACGATGCAATGATGCTTATTAGGCGGCCCCAGCCAGCGAGGAGCGCGGCCTCAAACGCTTTGGTGCTGCCGAAAATAATTATGCCAGTGATCACAAAGCGAGCTGCACATCTCTGTACTTCACCTCCACGCGTTTCAAAAATCCACTTCATTAGCTCCCGTAATTAATCCTCCAATAATTGCAGGAAAAGCCCAGTTTACCTCCCTTCGTTTCTAATTATCATCTTATAAATAGTTATGGTTCTAATTAATGTGTTCATTAGGCAGGATATTTCTCTCAAAGCCTCGCTGGGAGCCAAAGGTCCGGCTTGGCTCTCTCTGAAGCCTAAGCAGCCAGAAGGTGAGGCCATCCTGCCTGCATTTGCTTTTATTTTACTACATTCAACCTCCTAATTGGCATTTAAAACCCAATTTGGAAGAACTTCAAGAAGCTTAAATGAGGGAGAGAGAATGAAACTGAGAGAAGGAGCAAGGGAGAGCGAGAGAGACAGAGATACAGTCGGTGCTCATTTGCTAATGCCAAAGCTAAAAGCATGTCTGACTCCTGCTTTCTGTTGGTGCGGCCAGAAGGACAAGCCTTTTTATTGTCATCAAGTCCACACAATGAAGTCTTCGCATTTTATTAGACATTATGCAGATCTTATTAGATATACGGATACTGAATCATTTGTCTGGTCACCTTGCCACTTACAAAGGACAAACTTGAGGTGGCAAAAGTACTCTCACTCTCACACGGTATTAAATAATAATAATAATAATAATAATAATAATAATAATAATAGACTGGTAAAAGTAGAAGTGATTCAACTGTAGTACAAAATTTAAATGCCTTTTTTAATCATCAATACACAGTACAACAGCCATTTTTATAATTTAGCACAACTATTATTAAATTGCATAGTGTTCATACGATGTTTTCCATGTTGTTGTTTTTTTAACATTGGCTTTTATGCAAACAAAACATGTTCTAATATTTGTGACAACCTTGTGAACTGAGTAACAACATCAGAAACAACAACAAAATCTGCACCTTACTTGTATGTTATTTTCAGGTTAGACAGAGAAAAATAAATTCTTTAGGCACCAGACAACACATTACCCACTTGTAAAGCCTACAAAAATAAACAATTCTAGTAAGTAAGGCCATGAATGAGGAATCTTTTAATCATTGTCTTGAAGGCTCTCTGGTTCCTTGTTTGCTGCTCAGCTGACCCCTTTTTCATCTCATAAGTCACCAAGATCACTGCAGTTGACCCTACCCTGCTTCTCTCTATTCATATATTATATTATATTAAAATACTACAACAACAAAGGTGAATCCACTGTATATTTTCATGTAGCTATATTAGCAACACAAACACCAACAAGGTTAACGGCAATGCTTTAATATGGTCACTATCGTAACGCTTATCATGAATGAGAACAATAAAAATGAAGCCACATTTGTATACTACGGTGTCTATATTAGCAGCGTCCTACGAAAATGCACCAAAAAGGCCACACAACAATGTCCATGAATAACTCATCACCATAACGCTAAATCAAAATATGCTTGCCACATATTGTGTGCATGTGACTGGTGAGTCACTGTGAATCCATATTTCAAGTAGGCATCGTCTCATGCAAATTCATCCATAGTCTCTTGTGTCGTCTCACTGGGCCTTTTCCCCATTGCAAAGAAACTTTCCATATACATCTCTTTTTGTTTTTACTCATTTTGCTAGCTTGTGGATTTAACAGCGTTAGAAATTGAGATAATTAGTATCTTGACATGCGAACAAACAGAGAGAATATGGTCACTTTTCAAAATAAAGTGTTTTTTATGGTGCATAAAAGGATGGTCGGAAATCAGACTTTTCCGAGTTCAAACCAGGAAGTGTGTATGGGACCGCCCCCTTGAACTGGGAAATCCCACTTGCGGTACCCCGACTTCACCGGCGGACTACAATGTGATGTCACTCTCCAATGGCGACCCCTTTGAAAATACAGACCACGAATGGTAAAACACAATCTCCAGCTGTCTTCATTCATAAATATTTGACATAACTCCACGTAACACAACGTACGTGACAGAATGCCGCTATCTCCCTGCATGAAATTATACTGTGAAATACTGAACTATATGAAATGCTTATGAAATAAGATAAAAACAATAATTGAAGCCAAATTGCGAGACATCAAGTTTTCTGGAGGTCGAAATGAGTTTTGAGGACCAAAATAAAAAACAATTTATAACTAATCGCCATTTTGGTTGTTTACCTCGCCTCAAATGCTTCCACTGTCGTAACACCAATTGTACCATTGTCCTGATGTAGACAAATCTCAACCTTCAAAACTTTCACAGTATGGAAGGCATATTACGAAGAGACCAAAAAGTCGACGAGCTGCTAGTCTCAGTAATAATTATTTATTATTATTAAGTCTGTAGTCCTAAAACACCACTATGTAAGAAGTGCCTCACTGTGGAATGATTCAAATGATACTATTGAAATAAGAGCCACATGCCTCGAGTATATGAGACGATGTGACGGCTGGTTTTGAGATTTATTTATTTTTTTTCTTTGAGCGTACATGTTACGCAGTGCATACTACGCTGCCACCCCGGGGAGTACGTTGGTATGTTTTAGAGGCTGTGCGATGGAGAGGTGTGATACAGTCAGGTATTGGAGGATGGCTGTTGGTGAAGGTGGGGAGGGGGGGGGGGGGGGGAACAGCGCTCGGGGCGAGGCGAGGATGAAAGCGGCTGTCTGTGTCAGTCACTTATTCCTCCCTTTGGTAAATAAAGGTTTCTGACAACAAAGGCGAGCGGCGCTTGACTGGCCTTTACAGAGGATAAATAAAAAAAGACAACATAGAGAAAGCGTGAAGAACGAAAAGGAGAGGGAAGCAGCGCTGCATCAAAAATCGCGGTCAGATCTTACAAAGGGGAGCATGTTGAGGTTTGTGCAGTAAACCAGGTCATTTTTCAGCTGAAATCAACACTTTGCATGTACGGTAGTAGGACGAAAATGAAGAATGGGCAATGCGTCAACCCGTAAAAGAAGACTACGTCAACAAGACACTACTAAAATGGGACTTTGTAACGGGTTGGGCTTAATGTAGTAGCATGCGATTTTCAAATCGCCAACGCTGCAGTTGAGGCATGGGGACTGCTTCAATTTGTCATTTTTATTTATTTATATAGCATTTAGCCAAGTTCAATGTTCAATAACTTCCATATATGAGTGTTCCATGACACACGAAAAGCTGAAGTGATAAAGTCTCAATTTGTTTGCATTATTGTTGTAATCTAACTCCGTTTGGTTGAATTTTGTAAAGTTGCTGTAGTGGACACTTAAAAGACTGAAAGACAAGTTAACAACCCTTAAGAAGTGTATTTAAAAACTGTTTCATATTAATGTTTCAGTTGCCTTTATTTTATCATCAGTCTGACCTGTAAGACCTAAACATTTATATTCATATAATAAAGATCAATTTATTGTTTGTGTTTGTTAAAAATACATGGGAATATGACCTTTCAAAGAAAATTGTATTTTAAATTGTGATTGCAAAACTGAGGGGGGGAATAAAAAAATGACAATTGGATTATTTTTTTAAATTGTTAAGCCCTATTAATGACTTTCATACAAATACAGTGGTGCCTTGATATATATGTGTGACTCAGCTTATGTTTTGAGAGAGCTGTCGGTTTAAATTTGAGATTTAAGATACAATATGCAACTAAATACCTTAATAAGAAATACTTAGAAACAGTTAGCCGCCATGTTTGTGGGGTGTACTGTGGCAAGCCATGAAAACCGTAATATTGATATTAGTCATTTCATGTATCATTTGCATGATTTTAAACAGTGAAGCACAGTGACTTCTAATCTACATTAGAAAAAAAAATCCATCAATACAAGTAAAGCAAGTGAAGTCTTATTATTCTTTCATAAAAGTATAATCTTTGTTAAATTAAGAAAACAGATTTCACTCGCCATGTCCTCAAATATACTCACTCCAATTTTGTCTAAAGGAAGTGACAACCAAAACCACCTGCTACATCACACACACATATAAACATGCACACACCGTACAGTGTGCATTAATATACGACACTTGGGGAATTACTGATCCAGGTGGTCCGGTTAAAGATTTTGCCCAGCCCACCTCTTGTCTTCATCCCTCCCTCGGCGTGACCTTGCACACTCGGTGTCGGAGCAAGACGGGAAAAGCTATCTAGCAGATGTACGACACCTCATCTCATACAGGAGAGGGAAATTGCTGAGTGAAATACATACCAGGCCATTGCTCAACTTTGCGCACACGCGCACACACAAATACACACATATAGGTGGAGTGGTTCCGTGTTTGGCCAGGAGAAAATAGTGGACATGTTATAGGTCTAACCCAGGCTGATTCTCTCGCCATTAAAGTGCTCTTCTTCACTTGTTTGTAGAGATGGATTAGGATTAAGTTGAAAAAGGAAAAGGACATTTTCTTGAGGCATCCCTTCTCCTGCTCACCAACTAACTTTTAAGACAGCGAGCACCAAGGTGACTGAAGTCACGATGAATGGTGCTGTTTCACTTCATTAGCTCATTTACTCCCAATAATGTATAAATACGTTTTTTTTTCATGCTCTGAATTGTCCCAAAGACGTATTTATACGTTTTTTTGTTTTGTTTTTTATGCTAGTGCATACAGAAGGCTTTGATGCAGCCTCTCAACTGCAAAGAACGGTTGCAGAAATGGTAGCTATTACACAAACGGCCAGCAGGTGGCAGCAGAGCAAAGGAGATCAACCAGGTCCATCTAGCAAAAGGCTCAATTACTTACAATTTCAAATAGATTTGCGAAAACTGATGAAACTTAGCTCTCTTCTAATGCTAATTGCTGCAAAACGGAAACAGATAGAAACATACTTTTTTTTCCTGATGAAAGAAGAGACTTTAATCTTTCTTTTGATAGGTAAAAAAAAATCCAGTAAAAAAGCCGGGAGCGAACGGGACTGCTTCTGTGAAAATGGCTGGGAGTGACTGAGTTAGGTGTGGTTGCATAATCAAAATGACATCATTTGGCCTTTACAAAGAGTAACATTGGGATTTCATTGGTCTGGGTTTCTTCATTGACTGTATGTATTCATTAGTTTGCCGTAATCCGTGTATCATTCGTTCAGTCGTTTTTCCAAACAAAACGGGAAGTATAAAAAATAAAAATAAAAAAAAAGAAACACTCGTTTTCCGTTTTCATGCACAAATGGAAAATTGAGTAAACGGATAACGGTCGATTTGGACGGTTTTATCCAGTTTGGATATTTTCACTTAACGCAAGTTGTGTGACCCGGCCGGAAGCGATTTTTTTGTTGTTTTACCTTACTCGTGGCTCGACTTTGACGGCGGTCATGTCTTCTGGCCTCAGAGTTACCCTCATACCCCCACTGAAGAGCACATAAACACCATGTTTGCAATTCGTAGTGCACACTCACTGATCATATATTACCGGATAGCTGATTGCCCATACACACCCATGCAAGCCGTTGAAGCCACAGGACGGCATCTTACCACTACCATGTCGCAAGCAGATATGTATACATACAGATTAGACATATAAAGCTCGTGCGCTCTTATATTGGGCCAGGGGGCGGGCGAGGGATTGGTGGTTGGCTGGGTGGTAATTATTTTTTTTAACAAATGGACGGTATGTGCAGCTTTGAAGCTTTGTGCCCTTTTCTTTTAGCGCTTATCCAGTAATATTTACAGATCAGTGCACATACACGAGTCAGATTTAAAAATATATATATCGCTTCCGGGTCACGCACCGTGCATCAAGTGCAAACTGGGTGAAACCGTCCAAATCGCCCGTTATCCGTTTTCTCCATTTTCAATTTGTGCACAAAATCGGAAAACGAGTGAAATGAGTCGGTCTCTGTTTTCTTCATTTTGGTTTTTGAAACAAATATTGAGAAAACAAGTCAATTTTGGTTTTGTACTTCCCGTTTTGTTTGGAAAAACAACTCAACGAATGATACACGGATTTGCCACTACCAACCACTCCAACTCCCCCATTTTTGAGGTCCACCTGACTATCCTCATCACAACGGAGCGATATTATTCTCAGAATTGTTGCCTGTATTTCACCAGCAGGTCTAATGGCAACCAGACAGAATGACTGACTGAGCCACACACGTTTAACCGTGGCGGCGGGCGCACGTGACAGCATGGCGCCGCGCCTGCAGACGTTCGGCCTGTGATCCGGCTGTGATGAGAGGATGCGTCGCCCGTCGTCGGAACCCGGGCTGCGCACACACATCACAACGCCGTGTGGCGTGCATATCTGCACATGAATGCAGCTAGCGCGTTGGTTGGCAGGCCCCATGCACACGTAACACACACACATACAGACACAGAGAGAGGCCCGGTATGCCTGTTCAGATCAAAGAGAATAAACATTAATGGCAAATAGGTAATCTGCTCCTCTTGTCTGTTTTACATTTCAGGGCAAGATTGACTGCCTCTGGGGGACCAGGCCCTCCTGATTGAGGGCAGAGGGGGGAAAAAAAGGAAAGAGAAGGGACGAGAGTGGGAGGGAGCAAACCACGATTGATGGTAACAACATGATAGACTATTATTCTTATTTCATGTATCTTTTTATTCTTATTCATAGAGGGGCCATTGGAAAGAAGGAAATCACATTCTCCACTTTAAACAGGCTCACTTTCGTCCTAATCTTGCCTTCGGATGCCCACATTATTATTCTCATTTCGCCGCTCACCACTCTTATCTGCTCTCTATTTTGTCTTTGCTCTTCATTTCCCGCCCACTCGCCTGCATTCAAGTCAAGTCCTCAACTTTTCCCGCTCCCTTCAAACTTCCCGTCCTCTCTGTCTCCTTCCTGTCTTGGGTCGCCGCACTCCCACACCTCTCGTTCATATTCCGTTGGGGGTGTCAGGGTGGCGTGGCCGGGTTGGGGCGGGTTACGCGCGGCAGCTTATAACCTATCTGCGTATCCATCATGAGGTCCTGTCCACTCAATCCTGCACTGATCCATCAGCCAGCATCCTCAGATACACACGCCTTATGACTGACTAATGGCACTGGAAGCATCTGTACAGTACCAGTCAGCCTTGCTCTCAGTCCACTGGGGCGACAGAACACTTCACATACTATAGACAGTGTATTTGTTTAAAAAAAAAAAAATCTACACAACCTTGTTCAAATGCCATGTTTTTCTCATACAAGCCTCAATGCTTGAATGGCTGAATGATTTGGGGCTTTTCTTTCTTCCTCTGGAATTGGGGCCTTAGCCAAGAATTGTGAACAGTTTCAAATAGTGGTCAGCGTTAGTACAAAGCTGTCACGCTTCTGGAAGAAGGCAAAAGCCTACTGAAACATATGAACTTCATCAGGGTTGATCGGAGGCATTCTAAATGGTGGCATGTGTCAAATGACTCACTTACAATGGGTTTTTATGTGATCGGTTAATTCTGAATATCCAAATCCCGAGCATTTGGTTATTTATATCCATTGCATCTAATCAACCCATATACCATTTGTTCTAAAGTAATGGCCTCCGCTTCATTAGACACCATGATTCAATAATATGTATCATCCACTACTAGCTACTATTAACTAATTTGCTCCCAATGACGTGTAAATACGTTTTTTTATGTTTTAAGTGTCCCAAAGACGTATTTATACGTTTTTACGGGGTTTTTTTTTTTGGGGGGGGGGGGGTTATGCTAAAGCATACAGAGGGCTTTGATGCAGCCTCTCAACTGCAAAGAACGGTTGGAGAAATGGTAGTTATTACACAAACGGCCAGCAGGTGGCAGCACAGCAAAGGAGATCAACCAGGGCCATGTTGAAAAAAAAAGCTCAATTACAAGTTTAAATAGATTTGAGAAAACTGATGAAACTTAGCTCTCTTCTAATGCTAATTGCTGGAAAACAGAAACAGATAGAAACATACTTTTTTTTCCTGATGAAAGAAGAGACTTTAATCTTTCTTTTGATAGGTTCCATGCTTTTATAGCAAGAGAACACAATATTCTGTGGGCCTTGCAAAATCAGTCAAAATTCAGTAAAACAGCCGGGAGCGAACGGGATTATTTCTGTGAGAATGGCTGGGAGTGAATGAGTTAAGATGATTTTTTTTCCCTGGCTTGTTTTCATGTTGGACACTTTTAAGTAGCGTGGGAAGGTTGTGTTTTTTTTTGGGGGGGGGGGGTTGTACCCTACACTAATTTTCTCTGGATTTGGAATGTAAAAGCACAAATCAATTTTCGTATAGAAAAACTAACTTAGTCACTACAGTTGACATCTACAGAGTACATTAACTGGAATCCAATCGTTCATTGCCATTGACGTCATTGTCTGACGAAAAATGTGAATGAAGCTAAGTTTACATGTTTGATTTTTAACTTTGCCACGCGATCCTACTGACCATTGTGCTTTTTTAAAATCTGAATGTCCCCATTGTGGGACTAATAACTATTTTTCAAGGCAGATACCGACACCAATTATTAGTAGTCAAGGAGCTAGATAACCAATATTTCAAGCCAATTATTCATTTGCAGTAAAAAAGAAAAATAGATAAATAAAAAAAATAAAAAAAACATTTTAATTTTAAACCTATAAAGAACCGACAGCTTTGTTTAAAAATTATAACAAAAATTGCAGGAAGCTTCCAGGGTCATCGCATGTGGTAAACTAAATTAAAAAAAATATGTAAATAGTTCCATAAAGTTTTGTACTGTAAATAAAGTTTGCCAAAATTTCAACTTTACTTCTTATTTTTATTTTTTATTTTTTTAAATTAAAAGTGTTGGAAGTTCCCAGTGTCAGCATCAAATTTTATAAAGTGGAAACTTAAATAAATCCATAAATGAAAAGTTCCCTGTATCTCACCGAGCAACCTAATGTAGCCAATTTGGAGTATTCCTCTGGGTTCGTAAAATGTTTCAAAAGATCTTCACGGACAGTGAAAAATTGTCTGAATATTTTTTAAACGTATTTACGACAAGTACAAACTGTCATCATACAAATCCTTATGAAAACCCAAAATTCGCTACGTTCACAAGCATTCACCGCTCAGTCTGATACCAGCTTTATCAGCCTTTAGATTCGAAAGAAGGCCGATGCCAATATTTGTCAAAATGTCAAATATCGGCAACTATAATCGGCCCGGCTGATAATCAGTGTATCCCTACTAATAACCTCTAAGTAGTTGCTGCGCCTCCAATGTTTGTCATATGAAAATGCCACTGTGCATATCTGACAAAATTGCCACCGCGCTCAATCCCTCTGACACCTCCGTCAACCCATCCCACCTGCTCCTCGCTAAGCAGATTACACAACTCTGCTAATCACAGCTCCGCGTTTGCATGTGTCGATGTCATCGGCTGTAGTTCCAAATCTCCCAAATCCCCAACACCTTTCATCTCACACCACTTCGATGACGCCGTTTCCTGACAGATGTTCTCATCGCCAGCGCAGCGGTGATTGACTGTCTACTGAGGTCAAAGCCGACCTGAAAAGCGTCGTCCCCCACTCTCCCAAAAAAGGTTGGAATACAGTGCAGCATCATCCAGCATGTCAAGTAATGAGGATTATTAAAACACTTTTCCCCATTTGTGATTAAAATTATCTCTGCTCCACTTTCAGCCTACCCAAATAAACAAAAGGCCCCACTCGCCGCATACATTACGACAACCTTTTTTTCACGGGTGCATCTGTGCACGTCTGTATGTGTATGCCGTTTACTGGTTCATTAGCAGCAGATTAGCTATGCTAATGACATGGAGCGCCACACACAGAGATGCTGCCTTTATGTTGCTGAAAGGGATATATAAGCTGCTATGTAAGCGTGTGTGCGTGTGGTGCAGGTGTGTACACGAGGCTTGCATGGTAATAATCATAATTTAACAAATTAACGTATGGATGATGATGTCTTAATCACATTAATGAGTGAAGATGGGGTTGCTGTTATAAGAGATTTAGGGGGAGTGAAGCAACAAGCATGGATGCCTACATTTAGGTCACGTTTACGACAAACTGAAAAGGATGAAAAATGCAAAGCCAGACAAAAAATAGAAGAAAATGTGTCCACTACTTATTCTCAGTCTAGTTTCGAGGTTCTTTTCATTAAAACACTTTTTAAAATAAAATGTATTATACATTTCAAAATAATATACCAACTTGCAACCGTTTTCAGAGCCCGTATGGTGTACAGTACTGTATTATTTTTCAATGAACCACCAAAAAAAAAAAATAAAAATGCCATGATGGCCACTACATTACATTACATTACACTACACTATGACAGCTCTACAGCTGTCAAAATTCATCGATTAATTGACCAGTAATCAATTATCAAACTAATCGACAATTATTTTAATAATCAAGTAATTGTTTGGAGCCATTTTTAATTTTAAAATTACCCAATTGTTTTCTAATACATTCTAAAGCAAAATTTAAATTAATTTGATTATTCAATTGAATAGTCGACACGTTAATCAATTCTAAAAATATTCAATAGTGACGACACTCCCGCCATCATCTTTACCTTCTGTCCCGGCTGCGTGACCTGTGCGAGCGGTGGCTCCTTCCCTTGTCACCACTCCGACTTCTCCCTTTGCGAGATAAACTTGGGGACGAACTGCTGCTCGAATGTTTCTTTCGTCTAAAATACAAACAAACAAACCCTTAACACATACAAACAACATCCCACTCAGTCATTAGGATCTAAAGGGAAGTTCAATCAAGCATCGCTCTTTAATCTGTCCTGAGCATTTACATTCTAATTTATCAGGAGTCCTGTAACATATTTACATTCATTTTGCTTTTTACATTATGTTACAGCTCAGCGAAGCTGAAAGTCTTCTGATGTAAAAGCTCTCAATCAGATGTTCTATCAGCCACTTCGCATCAGTGCACACAGCCACAGGGCAGCAGCCATCCGGGGTGCCCTACGGTTCCTCCACAGGGGCCTTTTGGTGCGCCGCTGCTCTTTAAAGCAAGCGTGTGACTTGCATCCATTTTGCCAACACAACTAACACAGCTCCTATTGATATCGTTTATCTTTTATCTTCAGTTATGGGGCTAGATGAACAGTGCAAACAGTTTGAGCAACATACTTTTCTCTCTCTTTTTTCTTTTTTTAATCTCCTCTTTTGTTTCACCAAAGCCCAAAAATATCCAGTGTCAGTTCAAGCAAAACACATACGTATGCGTCCTATGAGAAATGGATACAAAAGCAGTACAAATAGCAAGTAGTAGTACTTGAAGCAATGCAGGAAGTTGGACGATTTAGTATTCCAAAAGGTTGGATCCCATGAGTGAGGACATGTGAACTCACTCACAAGCCAACACTCCGCACTTCTCCGGGAGGTGGAGTGTCAGCTCATCCAAAAATGAAACGAGCACATGTGCTGATACACCTTTCACACAAACACAACTTTTTCTTGTTAACGCGCACCTTTTATTCCTGCTCTCTGTCTCCATTTCAACTCACAGGCAACAGAAGTAAAGTACGTACAAATTTTGATACTGTCCTTAAATTGCTTTTTCAGGTATTTATATTTGTGTATTTTCTTTTTTACCTCATTAAGGAGTTAAATCAGTACTTGAACTTAAACCTTTTTTTTTTTTACACAAACATATCTACTTTTAATTAGTCTGATTACACAGTGTGAGTATTTACTGCAGCAAGAATATCTCAACGTCAATAATTAAAAAATAACTAAATGGAAACTGTAGACTCACCTCTCTAGCACATACTGAAAACTCCTTCAACACATTAACAGTGGACGTAACGTCTACACAACCTTATTTAAGTGCAAGGTTTTATGGTATAAAAATGAGAGGCTCCGGCACCTTTCAATTCTCAACGGGAAAGACAGTGGAGATGTTTACTTGACTTGACTTGACTTGACTTTAACTAAACTAAGCTAAACTAAGCTAAGCTAAGCTAAGCTAAGCTAAGCTAGGTTAGGTTAGGTTATGCTTGGCTTGGTTTTGGGGTTTGGTTTGGCTTGGTTTTGGGGTTTGGTTTGGTTTGGTTTGGTTTGGTTTGGTTTGGTTTGGTTTGGTTTGGTTTGGGTTGGGTTGGGTTGGGTTGGTTTGGGTTGGTTTGGGTTGGTTTGGGTTGGTTTGGGTTGGTTTGGTTTGGTTTGGGTTGGTTGGTTGGTTGGTTGGTTGGTTGGTTGGTTGGTTGGTTGGTTGGTTGGTTGGTTGGTTGGTTGGTTGGTTGGGGTTAGTTGAGTTTGGTTGGTTGCCTGGCTGGTTGGTTACCTGGCTGGTTGCCTGGTTGGTTGGTTGGTTGGTTGGTTGGTTGGTTGGTTGGTTGGTTGGTTGGTTGGTTGGTTGGTTGGTTGGTTGGTTGGTTGGGGTTAGTTGAGTTTGGTTGGTTGCCTGGCTGGTTGGTTGGTCGGTCGGTCGGTCGGTCAGAAGTCAGCAGAGCAATCAAAACAGCAACCCAGAATAGGATTTGTTCAACTTGAGACAACCTCAATTATTTTCTCTTTCATCCAGATCATTTCATACTTAGGGTACTAAAATGACCACAACTGGAATGTTTTGGTTGTCTTAGATGGCAAATGGCACTTCATTTATGTAGCGCTTTTCCATCTTACAAGGCTCTCAAAGCGCTTTACATTTATGACTACCCATTCACCTACTGATAACGCAGCATCAGAAGCAACTGGGGGTTCAGTATCTTGCTCAAGGATACTTTGACGTGGTCACAATGGCATGGGATCAAACCCACAACCTCTGGGTTGGGAGCTCATCGAGCAGTGAAGGCGACAGCCGGAGCAGAAGGTAAAGATGATGGCGGGAGTGTCGTCACCATACGACTGATCCACCATACCACTGATGATGATGACATTTCACCCCTCAGGCTTGTTTGGGACTAGACCAGCCTTGTTGCACAAACTGATGAATCAAGAAAACCAGAGCATTCCAGTTGTGATCAAATCAACTTTAGAGGTATAGAGGTTATTAATTAAGTTGTGCCCATTTCACGAGACAAATGCTTGTTTTATTCTAGGGGCTTTTCAGTACGTGCGCTGCCACATATGCATGTTAATTGATCAAAATGTATTGGCGAGCAGATGAGGGACGAGGGCTCCCAGAGTTTTATTGCCCCGCCCTGCGCAGACAGGCAATGACTTCCCATCAGCAGTAATGGACCTTGACCAGGCCTCATAAATAATTACCATCAACCGGCCTTGTCTGAGCAGCCCCACGCAGCAGGGGCAGCTGTGGATGGATGGTTGACGGAGCAGCGTGCTCTAGTAACGCTATGCGGTTGTGACATCATATAATAAATTAACAGAAGTTTAAACAAGGTTTGGTATGTTTAGGATAAGTAAAGATTTTTTAAGTACATAGTAATTGCATTTAAATCAACAACATGGATACTTGGTAAGCCAAAAGAAAGGTGCCAAAAAAAAGTGGGATGGGTCAGATCAGTGATTTTGGTACTACTGGCGCTACCCTTTACAACTTTTCACAATATAGTTCACCCATTGTAGTTCATATTCTGAAGCGACCATGTAATGTAGTTTTTACAGTAGAGAGGCCACAATGTTGTGCAGCAACATACATGGCTGCAATATCACATTACACCATTTTAATAGTTGTTCGTGCAGAGGAGAACATGCTTGTGTTTCAGTGCATTTGATCAAAATCAAATCATCACCATTAACTTTTAAGGGTAACATCTTATGAAGAGTTTGAAAAGATTCGAGAGTGCTATAATGTGTGGACCATTTGCGGCCTGTGGTCCTTTTTTTTTTTTTTTTTTAGCAGACCGCAGCATATTCTAAAAACATAACAACTGCCTGTTTTGGTGCAATGCCCCTGACCATAAATAATACTACTGCTATTAAAATACTGCTACTAAAATAAATATATAATAATAATAATAATAATAATAATAATAATAATAATAAGTTTTACATAGAGCTTTCTAAATGTGTTTGCAACAACACAAAAAAATAATTAAAGCTAAACCAGCGTCAACACTCAACATTGACATTCATAAATCCTTGACTTATTGCTTCACATGTATGTATACAGTAATACACATGTTTATAAAAGCAAAATATAATTTACATCTTTACCTTCCCTGGTGAATTGGTTTTAGCATCTGGAGGCTAGAGTATGCATTGAAGGTTGAGCTTATTCTGTTGCATGAATGACAACAGGTGGGTACACAGGTTGATAGTACCTGCTATGAAAGACTATTGAATTGTTCTCCCCGTCATGTTTGAACATAATTCACCCAAATCATACTTTTTAAAGGTATACTCGTTGCTGTCGGACTCGTGTATAATTATTGTGCATGGACTATTGTTGCCTCAAGAAACATGATGCACGGAACAGCCTCACCTCCTGTCCCTGGAACATGAGCGGCTCCGGCGGCTGGACCTGTGGCTGCGGCTACTTGTCACTCTATTCCCGGAGGACGAGGACGACGAAGAGGAAGACGAAGACGAGCGGCGACGCTGTTTTTTCTTCTTCCTGCTCCGGCTGTCGCCTTCACTGCTCGATGAGCGTCGACCCATGACTGGTTGTCTCTGTCATACAGAAAACGAAAACAATGTTGCTCGGATGTTCATGTTTACTTGGGACATTTAAGCAACGACTAGAGACCACTTTCGTCAAAAAGTAATGTTCATCAACAATTCACACATACACACACCGCGTAAGAGGTTAGCGGATCTTAATAAGGATTTGATCGGAAATCGTGTTTATCACACGAATGTTCGGCGGAGTCAGTCTGTTTTGACTAGCTAGCTAGCTAACCAGGCTAACTCTACAGCGTCACGTTGGAGTTCTTGACTCGACTGATAACCGAAAAGTTGCACAAATGTCTCGGGTGACGTTCAAGTCACGCGGAGGCTAAAATCGAGTGGAAAGACGCCGAATTGACATTATTTTTGTTGTACATCCCGCTTCTCACCGTTGCCAAGCTCCACAACACACATGCGAGGTAATGCCAGACTAAAAGAGTCAAAGAGGAGCGCATCGATTGAGCCCATGACTGCACAATAAGGCATGAATACATCGATCGATCGAGTATTTTAGTCTGGTGACGTTTCCGTGATGTTGTTTATTTCTGAGTCGCTGATTCGCCGTTAATTTCAATGTATTGCTTATTCAAATGCAGTGTGTATAAAATATTTCTTTGAAAACATATGGTAAGGTAACTGTATTTAGCTCTCCGAGTACCACCGCCATGAAAATACACAAACATACAAATACTAAAATAGTATACACTAGCCTAGCAGAGGTGTTTTCCCTAAACCATTAGGCTTAAATATAGGAACAATACAAATGTTAAAACAATAACAGTTCATTAGCTGCAAACGTAATGGACTTAAAAATTTAAAAAATGAAATGTATTTGGGAAGTAATTATTTCGCGTACCACTCCAGGGAGCTTGTGTATCATCACCTGAGATTCACCGCATTTTACTACAGTTAACATTAACAGTAGGTTATGTGGAACATATTTTATTCACATTTGCAGTGAATATTTCATTACTTATGAGAGGAAAATATTTAATTCAAATGTATTGCACACCAAAGTTTAAAAAAGGTTCCGAAATATATATATATATATATATATATATATATATATATATATATATATATATATATATATATATATATATATATATATATATATATATATATATATATATATATATATATATATATATATATATATATATATATATATATATACATATATATATATATATACTGGACTCATAGGAAGTGATTCTTTGGCGTACCACTATGGATCACTGCAAGTGTGTACAACATATTATATTCATTATTTGCATTGAGACTGATCTTTTTATGAGCCAAATGTGTCCTGCTAAATGTTAAGCTGCTCTTCTCATGAGTCTCCATTGAGTGAAATATGTTTGTTTATACAGGAGCACAATAAAATGTACTCAAATTTCCCTGCACCCGCTCGTTTGCAACCTTGAGCTCATGTGCATGAGGTCATCATCGCCATCCAACTAAAATAAGTACACAAGGTGAGGGTGTTTTCTCTCTCTCACGCTCCCTCTCTCTATTTAAAAAAAAAACGCATATGAATACACGATTTTTTTCTGCAACAAATTAATTCGAGGAATGGGGGGCGTGTCGTTTAAAGACTAACATGATGCGCATCACCTCAATTAGGCATGTAATGCATGCTTTGGGCAGGAACAACAGTAATTAATGCCTATAAGTGTCACACCGAAACGTCGTTAATATTTAATCTGAGGGAATTATTATCATCACTGCGTGGAAATTGAGATACATATAGATTATCAATAAACACGCCTCATTTAGCATAAAAAAAGCTATTTTCTCCTAATTGCTCTCATTGTTTATTTACAAATATAAGCTATAATAATTCCATCTGTAATTAGCGAGCCCATTGGCAACCTACAAGCAGAGAGGCGCGTTAATTGAACGTTTAGCTGTTATTTAACACCATTAAAAGCCCTGTTGGCGATTCCCGAGAAGCCATAGTATCATTTAATTGATTTGAAACAAACGTTATTTGCAAAAAAAAAAAAAAATATATATATATATATATATATATATATATATATATATATATATATATATAGTGATAACTTTCTCCTGATAAATGGCAATAAAATCAACCTGCAGGACCCATTTTCGGCCCAGAGCTAGTTTGGGAAAACCTTTGAATTACACTCTGCTGTAATAAGGATAATTTCATTATTTGCAATTGCTTTCGATTTTTTCCCGATCAAATGCCACATACCCCCCCCCCCTCCCAAAAAAGGAAATATGTGGAAAAACTATAAATACAATTTCACTGACTCTTTTTTTTTTTTTTTTACCTGCATTGATCAGAGATTCTTTCTTGCTCTCTCTCTCTCTCTCTCTCTCTCTCTCTCTCTCTCTCTCTCTCTCTCTCTCTCTCTCTCATTTTCCCATATTTGTAAGCCACTCCCCTGCAGAGAGATAGAGCGATAGAGAGCGAGCGATAGAGAGAGAGAGTGGAGAGAGAGAGAGAGATTCATTGCATTCTCTCGGGTGTTTAAAAAGTAACTCAGGACAATAGCAGCGAACGAGCGCTTAATTAAATTAATTAGTCCTTCTTGTCAATCTTGGATTAATGGCCAATAGCGGCTGTGGTTGTGGTGCTTAATGTTTTTTTTTTCCTTTTTTACTAGTGAGGGTGGATGAAGGGAAGAAAAGGAGCGAGAAGGAAGGAGGGAGGGGGAGGAGGTGTTGGGTGTTGGGGGGGGGGGGGGTGCTCATCCCGGCATCCTGAGGGGAGGTAATTTGCACGGATCAAGGGGGCAAGGCGCCGCAAAGTATAAATAGTGTGACTTCAATCGAGGATCACCAGCAGGTTCCCCAACTCCGCTATACCAAAGGAGGGAGAAATTGGCCGAGGAAGACGCATCTTTATGTCCCATTTTCGGGCGCCTTCCCAGAGAGTTGGCAGCATCACCTCGTCTCGTTTTCAAGGGGCCGCACCATTGATGTCTTAAGCTGCCGTGGAGCAAAGGGAGAGAGGGGCTACGGCGAGTCTTGCCTGACTGATTTTTCCTTCTTTGAGAGGAAAAAAAAAAAACGAGAGTGTGTGATGGAAGAGCTTACCGCCTTCGTGTCGAAGTCTTTCGATCACAAAGTCAAGGAGAAGAAGGAGGTGATCACCTACCGGGAGGTGTTGGAGACCGGCGCGGCGAGAGCGGCCGGCCGCGGCGGGGAACCTTTAGCCCCGGAACCCGGGAGCCGGGAGGAGACGGCGGTCGTAGCCCGGAACGTGGCGCTCTCGCCGGGCAGGGAGACGGACATCCTCGGGCCGGAGAGGACCAGAGACGCCGGCAGTCCCAAACTCATTGACGGTAAGAGTCGAAAGTCGATATGGATCCGCTTGGAGGAATAGTCCATTAACGTATTGGATATACTCAACTGACTCATTTATTATCACATTTTAGCAGAGAAAGTTGCAACTGTTGTTAAAATGCTTATAGCCCCTTTTAAGGTTAATCATCAATGATGGTGAAAAATCATAGGCCTGCAGTAAAAACAAATATTAGAATTTAAAATTTATTAAAAGTCGGTAACTTTTTTTTTTTTAATGCATATTTAGTTGTCATAAAATATATTGTTACAGCGTCAACGTGTGCTTTCGGTGCACAGGTGTATGCTGAGATGGTGAGTATTGCGTTTTACGCGCATAGATATTTGTTAACTGCTACATGATAAAAAAAAAGAAAAAAAAAAGGAGTAATAGAAATAAAAGACATTGGATCAAACTGTGTGCCCTCCACGTCTCCTTAAGAAATAAACAAATACATAAATTCTTAAGTTTTATTCATTTGTATTTATGGTTATATGCAAAAAAATAAAAATAAAATAGTGGTCGTGATTTATTTTTTCTTTCTTTTCTTTTTTTGAATAGATCAAAATGTGTCAAGACATGCTTTTTAAAAGCGGCTTGTCTTGTTAAACGTGGCCGTGACGGGCAGCTTGTTTCCCGCGCGCATGCTTGCATGCAGCAAAGCCCCCAGTAGTGGAGCATGCACACTCACATATACACGCTCACGATGGTCTTGCATATTTATAAGCACTTAATAATTAAAGAGCTTTATGTAGCTCGACAAAACATCCGAGCTGTGATCCGCTTTTTGAGGTTTGGGGAGGGGGATGTCTGGTGCACTTTTTATTGCTTTCATTTTTTTTTCTTCATTTGAGGCCAACCGTGTACCATTCGTCAAATAATGTGTGAAAAGTGTGCAAGTCATGGTTTCAATATCTGTCTGATTGTTAATGTGGTTTTTCTTTTGTTTTTGTTTTTTCTGTGGAAGGAACCACGGATGTGAAGGAGAGGAAAGAAGAGTCCAGTAAGCCGATGGAGGACGAGGCTCAGACCAAAATCAAGCAAAGGAGAAGTCGGACTAACTTCACGCTGGAGCAGCTCAACGAGCTGGAGAGGCTCTTCGACGAGACCCACTACCCGGACGCTTTCATGCGGGAGGAGCTGAGCCAGAGGCTGGGGCTGTCCGAGGCCCGCGTGCAGGTCAGGAAACACCTGCTTGTCACACAAAGCAAGAACAATTGCATGCAGTAAAGTGAAGTGAAGAATAGAAAGATATCCACTGTTCCAGTCGTCTAAATAATAATAATAATAATAATAATAATAATAATAATAATAATAATAATAATAATAATAATAATAATAATAATAATAATAATGAACGCAACACAAAGTAAACCATGTAGAACTTAATAATAAATATATGAAAATTATGAAGTATTAAAAATCTAAAAATCTCAAAGATAATAATATATTCAAAATAATCGAGTTGTTTTTTAAGGCCTCCGAGTGTAATATAATAAGTAACAAAGTTAATTAAATGAGAACCAAATGCTCTCATCTGTCATATATAATACAAATCTAAAATGTCATTTATTTCCGTTAATTTCAGCACATGTAGGCCTACACTTTATAGAATTTTGTGTTTCATGTAGAAAGGGAGTGAGCGGGAAAAAAATGGATGGATGGAATGTTGTATGGATAAGACATCCACGTGACTTAATAAATGCGCTGACTATGACATGGCAAAAGAATAAGATAAAATACAATGTTTAAAAAATAAAACAAAAAAATGGCTTTAGAAATGAACATAACGTTTGTTTTATGATAGGAAAAACTAATAAATGGACCAATGTGAATGCACTTTCTTACACAGTCAACTAAAAAGTTGATTCAAAATATATTGCTAAACAAAGATATCTTTTCGAATAAAAATAAAATAAAATATATTGATTTCCTCCTTCATTTTGATCTATTCTTCTCCAAGCAGCGATGATTATTCAATTAATGCGTTTTTTAACGATCTCGCTTGGGGGGAGGCTGTTGACGTCACGAGTGTGCACATGCTTTTCATCCTCAGCATCCAGCACGAGAGCAGCTTTGCCTTGCTTATTTGTGTGCGTGCATGTAACATGTTGTTGGTGGTGAGGGCCCACGAGCAAATAGACCATCTGGACAGAAACCCAGTATGGAGGGCGGTGGGAATTTTATAGTCGGGGGGTGGTGGTGGGGGTGGTTTTTAAAGCATAAGAAGACAATTAGCGTTTATGTTTTTGTAATAATAATAATAATAATAATAATAACTGTGGTCAACAGAAGAAGTTGGATTGTTTTTCCGGGGGGCTCCAATGCGATTGTTATCAAGGCAGGCTGCACTATCACTGTATATAAAATATATGAAACAGTCTTTATTTTCTATTACATGTATTTCTTCCTGCCTCAATCGATAGCTTTGCTTTTATCACCGCGATAAATTCCAAGTAGATCGCGCACAAAATGTTCAACAAATGATATCAGCCGACAGCCCAATCGATAATATTTTCGATCACAACAATACATGCCACCGTGTATTTAATTTAACTAAATGTGCTGTTCCGCAGTGTAATTTGTGTTTAAGTGTTTATTTTTTCATTGTTTGGCACGCAGTCGTTAATGTTAGCGGTCATTTAATGAGAGGAAAGCGATGAAATGAGAGAAGAAGAAAGGGAAAGCATCATCATGGCTGCTACTCGTATAGCACACAAAGTCCATTCAAAGTCTGCTGGGACACTCATGCAGAGAAAGATGACACCAGCGCTGACAAGGTTATTTATTACAACCCAATCGTCCTGCAACATCTCCACAATTCGCCTGAATAAAAGAGTCGATATTGTATTTTGTTTTCGTGCATATTCCTACGTTTGGCTGCAACGTCGCCCTGCTAAATGCATTTGGATATTTCACTCCTCTAGGGATGTTTTTTTTCTTTTTCTTGTGGTTATTGTCACTTAAAAGGGATTACCAAGAACCCCACCACCTGAATCCCATCACACAATTAATATGAATTCATTTCATGTGTTTTGCTGTAGGTTTGGTTCCAGAACAGAAGAGCCAAATGCAGAAAGCAGGAGAACCAGTTACATAAAGGTACATGCACACTCTAAGAAATGTGACGTTTTATGCTATCATCGACATATATGTTGCTTTATTGCATGAAAAAGTACACAACAGACATGTTTAGTAATCAAGAAATTAAATGTTCTAAAAAATAACTTTGCTGCAAAAAGTATGGCCAACTTTTTCATTCCTAAAAAGAAGTGTAAATGTAACACTGCTTCATTATGGGAACATTAAAAAAAACTTAACTTAATGATTCAATCAACACATAAAATGATGTATAGGAACAAAACAATAATATAAAAAAAAAAAAGTTCAAATGCAAATATATTGAACTTGAAGTTAAATCAGTGCTTCAATTATTGTCTGTTGTGCAACCCGCAAGGAAGAATAATGTGATATAGTATCATTTGTCTCTTAAATTGTTACAAGTACACTTCTGTATATAAAAAAGAAATATATAGATCAAATTGCAAAAATAATAAGTTCACATTTTTTTAGTCTATCACAGACAATATTTTAAGTGAATCAATTTTTGTGAAATAAAAAAATCAACATAAATAAATGTTATTTCTATACTGCCACTTACTGGTGTGGATGTGTCATTACACATTGTATGGCAAAAAAAAAAAAAAAAAAACATGTTCCCCAGGTCTTACTGTCACCCCACAACTTGAGACTTAGTTAGTGTGAAATCTAACTGCACTTATACTGAGATTGTGACTTTCTTTTACTTGCACCACATTTTGCAAATTACTGGCTGACTGGATCATCATGTTAGCCGCGTTGGTTTCTCCACTTTCACGTCATTGGGAGGAAAATAACTATTTACTGTGGTGGAAAATGCTAACTCATTAGTAGCAAGAGACAGGACAATCAGCAATACGAACATTTGCATGCAGGGAGAAATTTCAAATACAACCTAATGGCTCAAAGAAGCATAAGTCTCCTCAGACTAGGTTGTACATGTGGAACGAGGGGCACAAAAAAAAAAAAAAAAAAAATCATATCAAAATCATACAGTTAACTCTGTACTTGAGAAGTCAGACAATCCACAGTTAGGGTTTCATTAAATAATTATCCAGAATCTTAATGAACACAATACAAGCAGGGTCAAGTCTGAGTAAAAAGTAACATTTTGTCAAGCTTAATTTGCTTACTTCTATCATGTATTTGCTAGCCAGCAGCCAATCAGAGACACCGTTTTCTCATTCAAATCTTATCTTAAAAAAAAAAAAAAAAAAAAATCATGACAATGCAAAAGTTTTCTTTTTACATAGGTTTATTATTGCTTGTATTATGACTTTACTGAGCAAGGTTCTGAATGTTTTATTTCATGATGACTGCAGATGGAATGACAAAACAAAGACTTCTCAGTAATGTTGCTTGCTATGGTGTGAAAATAACAGATCTAATTGATATTGACTGTAGGAATCACGTTCTATTCTAAAGACAGATTCTTATCAAATTTCCGTTCAGACACGACTGTAGTCACCACCCTTGGCTACGCTGTCGCTCTGTCACTGATTGATTGGTTCAGTTTGCTGTCTGTATTTTAAACAGATTAATGGGTTGCTCCCTCTGAATTGTGGGATAAAATGGAGGAAAATACTTGTGAAATAGCACCACATTGGCCCCAAAAGATGCCTGTATGCCAGAGGGCCAGTCCAGCCCTGACTGTGAACATGATGCAGCTGGCACCCCCAACCACAGACTTCTTGCCTACTCCCACAGCAAAGTGACAACACAAGATCAAACAGAGCGATGAACACAGTCTGCTAACATACTAATAGTATCTTTCTTCAGATAGCTTAAGGTACATAATTTACCTACACTTTTGTTTGAAGGTGAGCATAATATGCGCCTATAATATGTGACCCTATTCTATTCGAGTGCATATTTAGTACGCAATTTGTCACTTGATGGTCAACTGCTTGTGGACGAGGCTCTCATCTCAGCATTGTTTTCTACCAGGAGTCCTGATCGGAGCAGCAAATCAGTTTGAGGCTTGCCGCGTGGCGCCATATGTCAACGTGGGGGCTTTACGGATGCCATTCCAACAGGCAAGTGTCTTTTTGAAAGGGTCTTCAAATGCTGCAGTTTTGACACTGGCCCAGGCCAAATGCTATCTTTGACTTAAAGCTTGAGTGTAGAACATAACACAGCAAGGCCTTGAATTGGGATAGTGCATGGATGCACTATCCTTTTTATTTTTTTATTTTTTACCTGCACCTTGAACAAAACATACATTACTCCTCATTCAATAATAGTTGAAAGGGCATCTATCGTACGGTTATTTCTGATTGTGAACCATCAGGGGACAGTGTGCTAAGGGCGTAACATAAGATTTGTACAGTATTTCAAGCTCTTGGGTACCAAAAGGCTGACTTGAGGATATTTTTGTGTGTCTGTCTGTGTGCGCGCATTATTGACGTCTAATTCTAGTTTGTGGCTAAAAGAGGAATTGCGCACAAGAGGTTTTATTTTTATTTGAACAGATATTCCACGTGCATTGATAGGTATATAAAAACATGTTATATGTAGGGAACCTTATATTGCTCATCAACAAAAGCAATTGGGCCTACTGATGCTAATCGTATTGAAGATGTTATTTGTTCAATTTCCAATTGATAAAATATTGAAAATGTAATTTGTAGAAAATGTACATTTTTATGTAATGATGCCCCGACGGTATAAATTTTGGGTGGCATTTTGTTTTATTATTATTATTATTATGGTTATTTAAATGTTTAATCATAAATTTGGACAGAATACCCTTTGGCCCACAAGCTTTTATTTTCCCACTTGTGGAACTTTAGATAAGCAATTGCTAAACAGTGCAGTGAGAAATTATCAGGTGTGTTGCGGGAAATGATCCGATTTCATTTAATTGGCAGGGAAAGTATTGACTTACCACAAATAATCTTTGATTTCCATTCCAGCAATGTTCAATTTCAATGGCATGCAAAAAAATAAAAAATAAAAAATAGCAGTGTATAAATATACCAACTGATGATTTTGGATTTACTGATTTTGTAAAAAATAGAATTTAAATATCAAAATCATTCGATTTTCATTTAGTGATATTTAGAATCATGGGCACAAGCTTTTTTTTTTTTTTTTTTTTTGGTATGTGCTCCTTCTGGTGGTACGCAAAAGAATCACTGCCCAAGTCAGTTGTATTTAACTTTTAAAGTACAACTAATTTGCATATAAGCTTTAACAACTGTTTGTTTTAAAACATTCATTTATGTGCATTGTGTATGCAAATTTAATGTATAATTCTTTTTAATTGAATCATTACTTAAGTAGTTTTTTCCTCTATTTGAGTACAATATGTCACAGTGGCTTACAGTTATAGGAATAAAACATGTGTCTTTATTTATTTATTTATTTAGAGGTTTCCCTGAGGTTTTATTTGTTTATAGAATTGGATCACATACTCTCAATGGCCCACTTATCCTCCCCTGGAACTAGCCGCTCCCAAAAATCTACACTAAAAAGCAGCAGGAAAAAAAAAAGATAAGATAGAAATAAAGAAAAACAGACAAGTTCAAGTGAATGTCCCATGAGCCAATGCGAACTTAACGCATGTTCTCCCCCCCCTTCTCTCCCCCCCTCCTTCCTGCGTGCGTCCCGTAGGATAGTCATTGCAACGTGCCGCCCTTCTCCTTTCAGGTGCAGGCGCAGCTGCAGCTGGACAGCGCCGTGGCGCATGCGCAGCACCACCTGCACTCGCACCTGGCCGCGCACGCACCCTATATGATGTTCCCGGCCCCGCCCTTCGGCCTGCCGCTGGCCACGCTCGCCGCCGAGTCGGCGTCGGCTGCGTCCGTGGTGGCTGCCGCGGCCGCCGCCAAGAACACCAGCAAGAACTCGAGCATCGCCGACCTGAGACTCAAGGCCAAGAAACACGCGGCCGCGCTGGGCCTGTGACGACCACCGCGACGATGACGTCGCTCGGGAACGCGCACGCACGCAGGACGCCAACGCCGGGGCCACGCGAGGACGCTATTTATGTTTTTCCGATGAAGGACAACTACTGTGTAAAAATAAAGGCTATTTAAGAGATTATGAAAGGTGACTACTTTGATAGCCTATGGGAAGGGATTTTTCTACGCCAAAAAACAAACAAACATGGACGGCCCTTGTGGCAGGAGGATGCAGCTGGCGGTCGACACTTTGTCAAACAAGGCGAACCATTCTGCAGTCTGTTTTAACATCTTATTATTAATATTATTATTATTATCAGGACTTACATATCGAGGCTGGCCTCGTTGTAGTTCAACAACTCCCTGCCAAGAAAGCGAAGGGATTCCTATCCAAAATGTTTGCATGAGTCAACACGCTGACCAATATGACCTTTTTTTTTTTTTTTTTAAAGTGACGCACACACCACAAATGTGAGATCATAATATATGTTTTTTTGTTTTGTTTTTTGGTATTTGGTGTCACAATCTCCTTTTAAAGGGGATGCTTATGTTATATATACGACAGTATATAACAAAAAAACGACTAAAGTGGTACGGGCACATGTAAAATATGTTTATACACAAGAAACATTCATTATTTTTGGTTCATTCTTTTAATTTGACTTCATTTGTGTGTAAGCCATGTGCTCCTTGTATGTAATTTTATATATATAAATATATGATGATATGATGAAAGTGAACTCACCTGAGGCACGGGTTTCTTAAAAAAAAAAACAAAGAAAAAAATAATACTCATGTCAATACCTTTTCCATCACATGTGAACCGTGAATCCATCTAACCAAAATGTTTTTTTTGTTTTTTTTTTGGTTCCTATAATAAATTAACTGAAAGTTCTTTAATGAGTTGGCACTTTTATTGGAGCGACAGGGGCCCTTTGTTTGGATATTATTTATTGGTAAAGAATTGTTTTTAAATAATTCATGACTGTGGCGGAAGTCTTTTGATAACGTCACGAGTGACAGGTCCGTTTAGTGAGGAACATTGCTTGTTCCTCTGCCAAACTCATGTATTATGCATGCATTTTGGTCATGGAACATTTGGAGAGGCGGACTGATCATTTTCACTATACAAGAGAACACAACAGGGAGATAACAGAAAAAGAGCAGTCAAGTTTGGCACCCCCTTTTCTCCATTCTTTATTTATTTACAAAACTTCTTTAGTTTTGTCTATGCTGCCAGACACATCCTGAAAGTAGTGATTAATTGTTAATTGACATTGGCAATAGTTGAAACAGTGGTTGTCAAAAAAGGGTCTGTCGGCCATTTTTGGTATAATATTGCCTGTAGAACAAAATGGAGGGGGGCTTTTGTGTGAAAGCCTCATTAACGCCTGCGCCTCACAAATTCATTTCCTGACATCTTAATCGCATTTTATTGAACAAACACGTGACACGCAGGCAGATCGCCTTACAATCCCCAAATTTCCGCATGCAACAACAGTGTCCTGAGCTATTAATTAATAGCCAACTCGCACGAGTCTGTGTGTTTGTGTGTGTGTGTTGGCATTGAGGGGCAGGATCTAGACGCCAAATCTATTGAATTATTGATCACCGTCCTCGCCAGTAATGGAGGAGACGGAACTGGGAAACTGAACTGACCGTGGGAGCGTGCACCGTCCTACTCGGGAAGAGGCACTCACAGGCCAATACATTAGGAACACCGGAGAATCAGAACCATTTTTAGTGGCCAACCATGTAAAAGTATGTAGTCCACTTTCAAAAGATTAAAAACTAACCAAAGCTATAACGCAGCCCGGTACAATAAATATAGCAGTAATCAAGCCACTGCTTAACAACATGGCGTTCAGATACTGTTTTCCTACCACATTCCAAAACATGCATGTCGTTAGAATAAATGTAAGACTAAAAACCCCTGGTCTGAGTGTGGCAGAAGTTAAGCGCCTTGCTCAAGGGTACATAGT
The DNA here is from genome assembly GCF_051991245.1 of Festucalex cinctus. Taxonomy (NCBI): domain Eukaryota; kingdom Metazoa; phylum Chordata; class Actinopteri; order Syngnathiformes; family Syngnathidae; genus Festucalex; species Festucalex cinctus. The sequence goes on along the minus strand of NC_135423.1, from coordinate 11,428,051 downwards.
TGGAAAGGAGAACAGGCTCTTATCCAACTAATTGCTAATCACAGATTTGAAAACTTGAAAAGCTTGCTGGGTTGGGGAACCTTTTTTCCCCAATCCGGTTCCAATTCAGTACTTTACGTTTTATACAGTGAACCTCAGTTTTTGTGAATCATCGGTTCCAGAAAGTCTGACCATACCAAACCCAAAGTAATATTTCCCACAACAGTCACCCGATTCTCAAAAATACTACTACTACACTACTAGGGAAACAAAACAAAACAAAACAAATCAGCGAATTATAGTTTTATATACAGAAATCAAAATAAATGGCTGATAAAGTAGATAAATGTACATATTGGCTGAAATGAAGACGTCAAGGCATATTCCACAAGCCATGCTTTTATTAACAACTCAAAGCAATAACAAATGCCCCAGTCTGCACAACAGTCGGATAAATTGGCGCAACACTGTCAGAACACAACGTGCCAAAAGTTGGACCTTCAAAATAAAAGCAGCTCAGTATTGTAACAGTTTCACCACAGCAGTCACATGCAAACTGTTTTGATCTTGTTTATTGATGGCAAAAGAAAGTGTGGCGAAACTGTGTGCTTTTATTTTGAAGGTGTGACTTTTGACAGGATGTGTTACGCCAATATTGCCCCAGTGTTTACTAGGGATGTAACGATATCCAAACATGAGGATATGATATTATCACGATATGAAGCTCACAATATGATAATTATCACGATATTATGGGGAGGTTGCCGATATTTAAAAATGGTCACAATATTGTTAAAAAAAAAGAGCTCATACCAAAAAAACACAATATTGTGCTTTTGTACACAACAGCATTGCATATAAACCACCTACAATCTCTAATAACAATATTGAGGCGCTTACTTGTTAATGCACGCACACGTTGAGTCCCTCCACATATTGACTCGGTTCAGAAGCATAGTACGTTCCCCTTCATCTGACAATTAGCGTAGATTTTAAACATAGAAGGGCCAAAACATCACTAATGAAAATTAAATTACACTAAAAAACTAGCCATCAGGGGGTGCTGGAACTGTAAAAATGGAAATCAACCTGACTTTTCAGACTTTTAAATATTGTGAACATGATGATGATGATATTGTGGCAGTTTTAATATCATAATATCACGATATTGCCCTTATCGTCACATCCCTAGTATTTACTAAGTTTACTGTTAAACTAAGCTGACAAAAGAGAGTTACACTTTGTCCTGGATTGGCTGGCAACCAGTTCAGGGTGTACCCCCGTCTACTGCCCGAAACCAGCTGGGATAGGCTACAGCACCCCCGCGACCCTTGTGAAGATTAGTTATGAAAATGGATGGATGGATGGAGTTACACTTTGTGACGACATAGCTTTGCCTTTCAGTTTGCTAGCTTAATGCTAACATGCCATCTGATAGGCTTTATGCCTTTTTGTCCAAGAGTGAAGTTCTATATTTCCAAAATAAAATACACATTACATTTTTTTTTTTTGGGAGGAATGCTGGAACACATTAATGCCATTTATATTGATTTCAATGGGAAAAGATGATTTGACTTACAAGCAAGGTCATGGATTATCCCAGGGTATTGTTGGAATATTATTATTATTTTTTTTTAAATAAGGCACTGGGTTCTTGGAGGTTTTTCGCAGTTTTTAGAATTGCATGGGCTACATCAAATACTTTCCTGAGTTAAATATGACCCACATGACATAGGCTGCCCAATCGATAGTGACTTCCCCAAACAGCTGTACAATTCAACAGTGTAAGTGATTCTAAAAATCTGGCAAGTCTTTTTCTACTTTACCTCCCAGGACCCGTGTGAAGGCTTCTGCTGAGGAGGGCGGTGGTCGCTATCAGGCCGCGGGAGTGGAGGGCCCTGGAGACAATGAGACGGGGACACACAAGTGTCCTGCTGATTAGACACACAGACGACCCCGCTCTCCTCTCAACACACTCTTAAGATACACACACACAGTCTGACGGGAGCCAGCCAGGCTCTCACGGGCTTCTCGCTGCCTTTATTATAATCGCACATCACCACCTTCGCCTTCATTCCTCCACATACATGCTTCATCGCCCTCCATTGTGCACAGAGGAGACATGAGTAGTCAACCGCTGTAATCATTGCTTCTGAAAATGAATCCAATCCAACATTGGACATTGCACACATACTGCACATCAACAATGAGTCACCAACAGCACTCCACACCGCGGAATCCTTCATATCAACTGGTGCCGTCTTGTTGCTATATTTACCTCAGCGCGGCCCCTGAGACAAATGCGCAATGTGCTCTCGTTTCCCCGCACTGGGCCCTTTTTATCAAATTAGAGCATGTTAAACACTCTCAGGCAGCCGCTTGCCCTGACAACCAACGCAGCGGACCAGATTGTAAATACTGCATTCATCTGCGTTGGATGAATTTGCGAGGGGAGGTACACTCAACGGCCACTTCATTAGATACACCGGCGCCATATTACAAATTGTACAAAGAATTAATTTTAAAATATGCTTGGTTGTAGTTTGTAGTGATGCAAAAATGCACCCCAATCCTATAGGCGAACTCCAAATATTTTTATGATACTATAGTAAAGCCCCTTCCATCGTGTCAACCCTGCAATAAGTGAAATCCGCAATATACTGTACAAATACACCATTTAAATACTCCCTAGGCATGTTTTAACAGCACTTTTTAAGGTGTTTAAAAACACTGCAGAAAATATAAATACATTCAAAAACATACTTGGAGCAAGCAAGAAGAACAATATCTTATACAAAAGGTCTACCAATCCACTCAAAGTGTTTTACAGGAAACAAATCCCAAATTAACAAACTTAATTTATCTTACAATACAATGTAGATCGATAATCATGCCCAAAGATGTACATTATAAAGAAAATAACCTACAGCCGTTATTATCTGTAGGCGTAAAACGCAGGATGATCCAGGAGTGAGCCATTCAATAATTTTCTAATCTCTTTAGCAAAAAATGAGGCTCATCTTGAAACACTTCCTGTTTTTTCCTTTTCTTTCAAATTCACAGTTTTAAAAAACAATTGTGCACTGCCCCTTGGGGCTAAAAATTGAATTACACCCCTAAACTAAAGAACAAAAGTGAGTTATACCTGGGCCAAAAAAAAAATCAATGAAATAGACGGTTTACGAACCTGGAACCCAAGATTAGAGGGGTGTTTACTGTACATGGGGTACAGTAATATATATATATATATATATATATATATATATATATATATATATATATATATATATATATATATATGTATTTATAGGCTATAGCTCATGTAACGGATCTCATCAGGTGTACCTAAAGAGGCGTGTACGTCTTGTACTGCACCAGAGATGATAGCCAACAGATAAAAACCCAACTTCAAAGACATCAAAAGGAGCCAAAGTGCTGAAACTCCCTCCCGTAGCACTCAGGCGAGCAATTAGGACGCCGCATCTCCGCCTGTTATCACATGCGCGCGGGCCCGGGTGGCTGACCGCAGCACTCGGTGTGGGCTGCAGTCGACAGAGGACTGCGGCGTGCCGGTTACACGCCGTATTTCATTTCACCGTAGGATGAAAAGTGGGTGTTTGCGCAGTTTTGACCCCTACTGCGACTCGAGAGGCTTTTCAGCGGTGATTACGCGCAAAAAATATACAGCAGCCGCGATGTGCGGCTCCCTGCGTTCACGTTGTTTAAGTAGCACAAAACAGAGGTCAAAACCGAACAACAAGTCTAATTGTTTCACTGTTTCCTGTTTAAGGTGCCCTACAGGCAATCTATACATTTTTATGCACTGACCACAATTTTTGTTGTTATTCACTGCCAGTTGCGACTGGCTGGAGATAACACAATGTAGAGTAACTAACTAACTCTCTGCCCTCAGGAGAAGACATAACAAGCAAGGATGTGTTGAGACACACGGCCATTACAGATTGGAGGGGGTTGTATTCTTTCCATTTGGCCTTCTCTACTGTGGATACGGTGGAGGTTTAAAGTGTGGTCCAAATGAGACAAAGAGAGCGATGAGGGCTGAGCAGGAAACATTTGGACCACGAGCTGGTAAGAAGCACAGCGGAACCGCGTTTGTACACACCCTCTTATGTTACAAAAAAAAAAAGCCATTTGGAACATTTGGAAATGAGGTTTATAGCAACACATCATTTTGAAATGACAACAAAACAGTAGAAAATATTTGCATGACAGCGATCAAGTTAATGTGGTGGAAAAAGCAGGGAGGTCCGGCACCATTTTGTGCACAGTGAAACACTTTTAAACAGAGAGATGCGTGTGGCACAGTGAAATAGTGGTTAGCACGCTTGGCTCACTGTTATTAAGGGTCAGGGTTCGAATCCGAGTTTGGATGTTCTTTTGCGTGGCTTTTCTGACATTAAAGTGACTTAAGACTTGCACAACTCAGTCAAATTAAATCCTATCAAGAGGCCACGTAAAAAACAAACAGAGATATAGATGTTGCACAAGTGTGCACACCCTCTTATAACACTCAGGATGTGGCTGTGTTCAGAATTAGCCAATCACATTCAAATCATTTTAAATGGTAGTCAGCACATACCGCCATTTACAGTGCTTCTGATTAAATAAAGTTCAGATGTTCTAGTAGGCTTTTCAAATGTCGGGCGATCATGGCACAATGCAAACATGTAAAAATGTAAAAATAAATTTCATATGCGCAGAGAATTCACAGAAGCAACAATTACACTTTTTTTGGGGGGTGATTCATGTGGAGTGGAAATGTATTAATGGCATTTCAATTCATTTCAATGGGACAAGATGTTTTGAGATACGAGTGTTTTTGACCTGTTTATGTGCTCAGCGCTATCGGGGTTATGTCGTAATGGAAAATAAAGCCTTCGTTTTTCAGTCAGAGCATCAATCACCTGTGAACTGCAAATGTTACTCTCTAACGCCGCTTGTCTTGCCATCGCCATAAATCTATGTTTGTGCCCCAGAAAAATCAATACATCTTATTTAGGTTTGAAAAAATATAACTGCACTTGATATACGGTTGCAATTGACTTTTCCTGTCCTTTGCGCAGACAAGTGCCAAGATTTTATGAGACTTAAATATGTGCATTGACCAAACATTAGCTCTACTTAGTAATGAAAGCACCCACAACTATTGGCATGTGTCAACAGTTTATTATTATGATGAAGTAAAAGGAATTTGTGCCATGAAACCTCAAGGGCTGAACTAAATATGTGGGCACATTTCATGTGAACTGCTCTGCGGTGTCCACTCGAGTTTATATGGGGTCCAGTTACACGCAGATCAGACGGCTGGAATCTGTTATTGATCATTTTTTTTCTCATTTCCTGGCTGCCACAGTCTGTCTGTCCAATCTGCTCCTCAATTAGAATAGACAGAATTTTTTTTTTCCTCCTTCAATGTATAAAGCCGACTACTGGGGACATGGTTTTAAAATATATTATTCATTAATTACATTAATTTCATTTCATAATATAAATATATTATATATTTATTTATTTATTTTTCTTTTTTTTTTAAATAAAATTTATAATTAAATAACCCTAATTAACCCTAACCCAGATGTGGATTTTGCACAGATTACTTTTACCCAATGCTGGGTATTTTGACCCAGCAGATTGGGTTGAAGATTGAATTTAAAGAAGAGCTGAAGTTTTGGACAGTTTTGTGAATCGTAACGGTTTGGAAAAAAAAAAAAACATTCACACCATGGGCCTTATTTCCTTGACAAGCACCTGTGAGCTTGGCGCAAAAACGGGCGCATTTTATTTACGTGCTGGGTCAAGTCTAGTCTATCGTGTTTGGGACCCCGTTGCCCCTCGCTGGGCGTTCTGGCTGAAAGAGCAGCCCTGGCACATCTGGCAATTTGTTGACAAACACTAGACTAGATTTTAGACTCGCAGACAGCAGGTCTAAGTAGTGAAGAGGTGGTACAACTAGCGGTGCAACGGATCATCATTGTTTCGTGGTCAGTTCGGATCAGGCCCCATGGTTTGGATCACGCCCGATCCGCGGATCGGTTGCTGGGGGGAAAAAAAATAGAACAAAGTGTGCATTTACAGTCTATACCAGGGGTGTCAAACTCATGTTCGCTCAGGGGGCCACATGGAGGAAAATATATTACCAAGTGGGCCGCATCGGTAAAATAACGGTATATAACTTAAAAATGATTGCCGTCAATTATACACAGATTTTCGCTATTTGCGTGCCAGCCCTAAATGACGGAGCTCAACTGTAATCATATTGTTCCAAAAAATAATACAAATGCAAATGGAATGCGGCAACACTGAGTCCTGGACGTGTTAAATCGACTTGTTTTGCATATATATTGTTCCCAGAATGCATTGCGTGGCACAGTTAATGACGTTATAATGACGCTAATCTTTGTCATAACTTTGTTGCCAGTAATTGAATTTGTGTCGGATTTTACACATTTGTCGGTCTATGATTAAAATAATAATAATAATAATAATAATAATAATAATAATAATAATAATAATAATAAAACAAACCGTAACTTTGAAGTTGTGTGTAAAATAATGACATCCAGGACGATTCCCTGTACAAGTTGCATTGCTCATCTGAGGACTGCTTGTAAAGTTACAAATTTTAGATATTTTGATTGTGGCCGACTGATTAATTAGTCCGACATTACAATTATTATTATTATTTTTTTTTTTTTAACTTTACAAAATCATCTCGCGGGCCGGATTAAACCCCTTTGCGGGCCTGATCCGGCCCATGGGCTCTTGTGTTTGACACCCCTGGTCTATACCATTCTGACATGTCAAAGAAGCTGAAACATACACAACTTAACATGCTAAGCCCAACTTCAAAATAAAGTTTACCAAATACAGTAATACACTGATGGCAAAGGAAATAGCCTTAGTACAATTTTACTTTGAAGTTTGCCCACATTGTGGCATGATAGGCAGCTTTACTTCCCTTCTAGACGTTTGTTTATCGTGGTTGATTGACATCGTAGTTACGACCAATATCAACACAACGCTATCCCGAGCTCATAGTCAATTGGTAATTTAGGACGCTAAGAAACCGCTAATTAATTATGCCGTCATTGTATATGGCAGAAGTCTCCAATGTAAGTGGCTAGCTGCTACCTGTTAGCATGACCAACGACTGTCTGGCTGGTGCCTTAAATTGCACGTTGAGGTCTTTTCATTATTATTTATTTATTTTTTTTTAAAAAGAAAGAAATTTAACTTTGTCTTCATTTATTTTACAAAACACTTTTGCCCACTTTCCGGCTTCCATAAGTATTAACTTTCACCCTCTCCTTCCCAAGCTAAGACCTTCCCGACACAGTGAACAGCTGCTATCTTAATTCTAATTGCTCCTAATATTCTTTCCACATGAGCATCGCTTTATGAACATTTTTAGTAGTCATTATCGTCTCATACAAACATGGATGATGTACCATCAACAGATGGATGCAGTGTCTAATAAATAATCTAAGAAGTTTTCCTAGTGCATATCAATAGTTGTGTGAGCTAGTGGAATATATGCTAAGAGATGAAGAGCTTTCCATGTAATAGAATTTTAAAGCAGGAAAGTGCCTCATGTTTTCCGAGCGTCTACTTTGGATTTCATTGATCCTGCCACTTGTGTCCCCTCACTGATACAGCAGTATCGACGGCGGCGTTGCTGCACTAATTCATTCTTCAGGTCGTCACTGTCCCCAGGCAGGAAGCTAGACAAACACGAGCATGCGTGTGCGCCCACGCTCTCATCGCACGCTAATAAAGACCGGCCGTCGAGCTGCAATGTAAGACGTTGGGCGGGACGGGCATGTGGAGTTGAACCTGCAGTGGGCTCGCATTGCGTTGGGGTGAGCCACTGACGGGGAAGAATGCATCGTTTCAATAACAGGCTGATGCAAATTGATGTCACGAGCTGAGAGGAGGGCAGGCAAATTTGCGAAGAGCTGACTGGGCTGCATTACAGGGCCAAGGAGGCATCGGAGGAGGCAGGACCCCCTTTAGTGGTGCCACCTTCTATTGGATTACACTGTTGGCTCAACTATTTGCCAACGTCTAATTAAATAGGCCTGCGTGAGCTTCCAACACTGCGGGGGAGGGTGTGTGTGAAGGACAGTATCTCATTGTGAAATGGGATGTAAAAATAGATCTCACAAGTTAGCCACTTGCTCACACTTGGCGACCTTCCCTTTGGAATATGCCGCTACTACTACTTTCCGTCTGATTGGCTGGTCAGAGCAAAACTTGTTCTTTTAATAATCAACATTTCTGTTGAGCGAGATGTATGCTTTTGTAATGTTTTTAGATAAATATTTATTGTGAAATGTAGCAGATGGCACGGCAAGATTTGATCAGAAGATGTATAAATATATCTATTTAAACAACTTGTATATTTACTCCACAGTGGACACCTGCCATTGATATGTATTAGAAAAAACAATTAAAATATTTTCACAAATACAGATAAGCGTTACATATAATATGTAATGTTTACATGTTTACAAAATCTTCTCTGACAATTTAAAAAAAAAAAAAAGCACGAACATCGCCATGCAGTCATTCAGGTGGCCGAGAGTTTTGCTAAAGCTAACGCTAAATCCATTTGCTATCTTGGTTCAACAGCTGTAAACAAGTTAATATACTTACTAGCTACGTAGCTTCACATTCTACTTCCGTTTGGCTCCGGCACAGATTCACCCTATCTACGCAAAATGTATTGACTGATTCCAAGTAATCGTGTCTTGAGAATAGACGAACTCACGTTGCGTATGACCGCAGTTCATCTCGTATTTCTCATAAGTTTGGTATTTCCGAACACGAGCTGGTTACAGCTGTGATTGGATGAATGTGCGTGGCCTGAAGTTAAAAGTGGGTTAAAGGATATTTTTGTGGCTGCGTCTTCCGCTTGGATCATCTTAATGATTGTTTCTCGGTCCTGTCAATCAATCTGCGTAGCGACGTCGTGCGTGCTCCTTCCTAGCTGCGCATGCGCGCTTCAAGTGTTTGTAGCATATAGCTAGCTTCATGTAATGAGCGTCGGATTCGGACATTCATCGTTGTAGCTCCACCCAGCTGACACCGTACTTTGAAAATAGCTGAGAGCCGCAAGATGACATCTGTATAAAGCGAGGCTGGCTGCAGAGACTGATGAAGATGATGACGTATATTTTGCATAAAAATGAAAAATATCAGCTCACATTGCAGTTGATCAGATCGATCTAATGTTTTTTTTTTAATAGTACCGAGGGTTTCTATAACTGTAATGTGTTAGTGGAGTTATTAAGAGGTAGGTGAAGTTTGTCCACTTGAACTAAACCAACCAAAAGTTTACTATTGAGATCAAGCCTGGGAGACAATAGCTTGACTTTGGACTTCACTGGAAGCGGGGTGAGGATAAAGTGGAGCTAAGAAGGGCAGTGATGATATGAGCTGAGAGTGTGGTATGTTGGACAAGTTGGACAGAGTTGTCTGAGATGAGTGTGTCAAAGAGCCAGCACTTTGTTGCTCTAAAGCATGTTTAAGAGACTGCTTCTTATCTTAATGATGACAGACATACCCTTTAAAAGGGTCACATGAATCACACAGTGTGCAATGTATGAGAGTCGGAGGTAAGTTTGGGGGAAGGCAGTGTACGGGAACGTCTAAATAAGGTGCAAGATGCTGTAGTTAAAGAGCTAATTTAAGTTTAATGATGTCATGGCACAATGCGGGACCCGCGGGACCCTAACACAAGTTCATGACATTCTCATAGCCTTGATTGACAGCAGGTGAAAGATGGGAGCGCGTGTACAAGGTTGCATCTGACAGTTACCTGGAGGAAGACATGTTGTTGACATATTAGCCATAAAGTCAAGGTCATTAATCCCCTTGTTAAACACCTTCCAAGTCTCTTCATTCTTCTGGACACTGAAGTGCAGATGAAACAATATAAATGAGTTGTGCAATAGAGGAACCTGAACTGGAAACTGAACCAAAAAAACAAAAAACAAAAACAAAGTGCCATTATGAGGCGCTGTGGTGCCATCAACAGACAGAGGCTGGTCACATGACGTTTCTGTTTTGCGCTGCTTTCAACATAGATAAACAGACTTAACTTAGACTAGAGCAGGCTAAAATACACATCAATGTGGCGGCCATGTTGGCAGTGACGTTGTTTCCATTAAAGGCAGTGCATGGACAAACGTGGCGGCCATGTTAGCAAGGCTGATTGTCCCATCAACAGTAATGGACAGCATGGACGTTAGCTTAGCTTAGCATCTCAATAAGCACCATCTCAAAGGAGTGTTGTATCGACAAATTCATACATACAGCTGTTTTTTCGTTTATTTGTTTTTTTTAACACAGCTGCTATATGTACATGTCTTTCGAACATGCTACTTTTGGTACAGTGCACATTTTTTTGGTTTTGTTTTGTAAAGCCCTTCTTATTTGTAGCATCTGATAGTAACAGCGTTAGTTAGCAAAAGCACTAACATTTTGGCTTATAAACGCAACCATACTGACAAAAATTGTGCTGTACTGGGCATTTTCAGGCTATTAAAAAAAAATGTTATACCACATTGAATTTAAGTACTTGATGTAACGGACAATCGTCTCCAATTAGTCTATTAAATTCTGGTTCCACTGTATTTAAAACTGTTGGGGAAAAAATCATCCTTGAAATATTTATTTCAACTTAGACCAAAAATGAAAATGTATACAAAGATGTTAAATGACAGAAACCATATTGTAATTTCCCTCCTGCTATGGAGTACTGCAAGAACATTAGAGCGTGACTCAATTCACAGCTCCTTTAGCACTCAAATGAGACTTTACGAGGTGTAATTGTGAGCCGCGCGCCGCTGCTAACGTCAACACTTTTTCATATTAATCACGTTTGTTTACTTTATTGCCCAAAAGCCATCTCTCTTTCTTGAGTGGGCTGGATAAATACTGCGCGCCCTGCTCTCCGAGTGCTACGAAAGCGGTGATGCAAATTGTCATGGTTCGGTTCTCAGCCCTGTTGTGCTCTTGTGTGTGTGTTTTCAGTGCCAATTACGAGGGGGGCGTTTCCCAGCCCCACACCTGCATCAAGTTGGCAATCAAGACTTTAAAAGGACTCCGAGCAGCACTGCACGCTGTCGGATTATTATTTGCTCACCTCCGTGTCCAAGTGTTCTCCGCGTTTCTCTGTTGGTAAAAGTTTTTTGAATCTGCCGTCGTCTTTAGTTTACTTGTATTCACGTGTGTGTTTCCGCGTCGCCTTTTGTTTGATATACTCGTGTTGATTGATTCCGTGTACATTTCGTGTCGTCCTTGCCGGGTGCAAGTGAGTTATGTTTTTCTTGTCCTTGCTGTTAGCAAGTGTTTTTTGTTACGTTAGTTCTCCTTGCCGTTTGCAAGCGATTTTGGTTATGTTAGTTTTCCTTGCAGTTGCAAGCGCTTTTTGTTACATTCGTGTTCCCTGCCTTTTGCGGGAGTTTTGTGTTTTCCAATTCCTCCTTGCCTTTTGCAAGTGTCCTTTGTTACTGCCGTGTCCCTCGCCTGTGTGCAGGGGCACCGCTGAAAATTTCGTTGTCTTGCCTGCGCGCAAGCTTTGTGATTTCGGTTTTTCCAAGAGAATAAATCGAGGTTGTTTTCCTCCTCCGAGCCTGCCTTTTTGGGATCTGTTCTTTATCGACTCAATCGAGTCGTCACAGAATAATCCGACCATGGATCCCGCAGACTCGGAGAAGGTGAGACGGGCGTTGGCCAGCCAGGGGCAACGGGTTGGGCAAACTGAGACCACCTTGGTGGGACTCCAAGAGGTGGTAGGCAGGCTTGCTCACCGGTGCGAGGAGATGTTCGCGAGGCTCGAGCAGCTCGGTTCCCGCGGAGTGCTAAACTCGGAACTTCCGCGAACAGACTCAGCCACGTTGGCACCCCCAGCAGCTCCTAGGGAACCCGTTTTGCCCCATCCGTCGCGCTATGACGGACAGCCGGGTGGTTGCGGTCAGTTCTTGCATCAATGTTCGCTTATTTTCGATCAGCAACCGTACACCTACGCTCGTGATCAATCTAAGATTGCTTTCATTATGAGCCTCCTGTCTGGTCAAGCCGCTACCTGGGCGATGGTGGTGAGCAACTCACGACCAGACCTCCGGTCCTCCTTCCCGACTTTTGTTTCAGAATTTCAACGTGTGTTCGACCATCCAGTCAGGGGGAAGGAGGCCGGAGGTCGGTTGTTAGACTTAGTGCAAGGAGAAAGATCAGTCGCGGACTACTCGATCGCGTTTCGAATTCTGGCCGCGGAAAGCGGATTTGATGACTGTGCTTTACGAAGCATTTTCCGTCGTGGATTGAACACTGTACTTAAAGATGAGTTGGCGGTCCGTGACGATACGAACTCTCTCGAGGGACTTATAGAACTCACCATTCGGTTGGACAACCGCTTACGTGAACGGCACCGAGAGCGTGTCTGTGAGCGGCATGGGCCATCCGTCAACCACCGCATGACTGGACTCAGCCTCGTCGACGACGCAGAAGCACGTTCCCTCCCGGGCGCCCCAGCTGACACAGGGGGGCTCATGCAGGTCGGAGGTGGACGTCTGCATCCCGAGGAGCGTCGCCGTCGATGGCTCACGGGAGCCTGTCTCTACTGCGGTCAACCAGGGCATCGGGTGGCTTCCTGCCCGGCGAAACCACCACGTCGGACGCGACCAACCACCCGACTGGGGGGTCGGGCCAAGGAGACCCAGGAGTCTGGAATTGACTCGAACCAGGGTAAGCACTTGCCGGGGGGAACCGAACCTAGCCTTGCGAGTAGGACTAGCTGTGATGTTCAACGGTTAGAATTGACAGGGGAGTTGTCCGATGGCGGTATGAATCTTAAAATTAAGGCACTCATAGATTCGGGGGCCGATGATTGCTTCGTCGACCCGTGTGTGGTCGAGGCGTTAGGGAGTCCGATGGAACCATTAGAGAAGGTTAAGGAGGTTTTCGACCTCGATGGGCGGTTATTGGCGCAGGTCCGACATGTTACCGGACCACTTACTTTGAAGCTTTCGGGGAACCATGTTGAGAGAAGGAGCTTTTTCATTATGCCATCCCGTTCTGCTCCTCTAGTGTTGGGCCTGCCGTGGTTAAAGACTCATAATCCCGATATTGATTGGGAGAAGCCGGCCCTAGAGAACTGGAGTCCCTTCTGCCATGCTCATTGTTTGAAGTCGGCAGGAGGGGCTACCACAGTACCAGTTAGCCTAGCTCCAGAACCCGTTTGTCTTGATCATGTCCCCGAGGAATACCATGACCTAAGTAAGGTTTTTAGCAAAGATCGCGCGCAAGCATTGCCGCCCCATAGGCCTTATGATTGTGCGATAGAGTTGATCCCAAATGCGCCATTGCCGGGTTCACGCCTTTATCAGGTGTCCCAGCCGGAACAGGACGCCTTACGGGAATATATTTCGTCTTCACTAGCAACCGGTCAGATCCGACCGTCAAAATCACCCGTAGGTGCGGGGTTTTTCTTTATCGAGAAAAAGGATAAAACTCTCCGTCCGTGCGTAGATTATCGAGGCTTGAACGACATTACCATAAAAAATAAATATCCGCTTCCCCTGTTAGACTCAGCATTTGCCCCGTTACAGTCCGCTAGAATTTTTACAAAGCTCGACCTGCGTAGTGCCTACCATCTGGTGAGGATACGGGAGGGGGATGAGTGGAAGACCGCCTTCAAGACCCCACTCGGGCATTTTGAGTATTGCGTAATGCCATTCGGTTTGACTAATGCCCCAGCGGTGTTCCAATGTCTGATTAATGATGTCCTTAGGGACATGCTGAACATTTTTTGTTTTGTCTATTTGGACGACATCTTAATTTTCTCACGCGATGTGCACGAACACCGGCAACATGTCCGCTTGGTTCTCCAGCGCCTTCTTGAGAACCGGCTCTACGTTAAGGCGGAGAAGTGTGAATTCCACTCTAAGTCGGTTCAGTTCCTGGGCTTTATCATTGAGGGAGGGCAACTTCGAGCGGATCCGGTCAAGACCCAGGCCGTGGTCGATTGGCCGAGCCCCAAGACACGGAAACAGCTGCAACGTTTTTTGGGCTTCGCCAATTTCTATCGGCGTTTTATTAGGAATTATAGTTTACGGGCAGCCCCACTTACCAAGCTGACTTCGAGTAAAGTCCCGTTTAGGTGGACACCTAGTGCCGAAGAGGCGTTCCATGATTTAAAACAGTTGTTTGTCAACCCACCTGTACTGGTCCACCCTAATACCGATGTTGCTTTTGTGGTCGAGGTTGACGCGTCGGATTCAGGAGTGGGGGCGGTCCTGTCCCAGCGGTCGCCAGAAGACGGGAAGCTCCACCCCTGTGCCTTCTTCTCCAGGCGACTGAGCCCCGCTGAGGCCAACTACGACGTCGGGAACCGGGAGCTGTTGGCAATTGTCCTGGCGCTACAGGAATGGCGACACTGGCTGGAGGGCGCCAAGGAGCCCTTTGAGGTTCTGACGGATCACAAAAACCTGGCGTACCTCCGGGCCGCCAAGAGACTCAACTCACGGCAGGCACGCTGGGCCTTGCTGTTTACACGATTCAACTTTGTCGTGAACTATCGCCCGGGTTCCCGGAACCAGAAGTCCGACGCTCTGTCCCGAATGCATGATGCTGCAACTCCCGAGGTCGGGACAGAACCGGTCCTGCCAGAACATTGCTTTGTGGGCGCGCTGCGTTGGGAGATCGAAAAAAGAGTCCTGGATGCTCTGGAGGGAATCACTATTCCTGGGGAATGCCCGGCCGAGAAACTATTTGTTCCTGTCCCGTTGCGGGCGGAGGTCCTGCAGTGGGGTCACAGCTCACGAGTGGCATGTCATCCGGGAATTAACAGGACTCTTGCCCTCGTCAGCCAGCGTTTCTGGTGGCCAGAAATGAAGAAGGACATTGTCGAATTCGTCAAGGCCTGTACCGCTTGTGCATGCGGCAAATCCTCCCACCAGCCTCCGGTGGGTCTACTACGGCCGCTACCCATCCCGTCGCGGCCATGGTCCCACATCTCCCTGGACTTCATCACAGGCCTCCCTAGGTCGAGAGGAAACACAGTGATTATGACCGTGGTAGACCGGTTCTCTAAGCTGTCTCACTTTGTCGCCCTCGCCAAGCTACCGTCATCCTGGGAGACAGCACAGCTCCTCATCCGTCACGTGTTTCGGCTCCACGGCATTCCGATGGACTTGGTATCAGACCGTGGGCCGCAATTCATCTCCCAGGTCTGGAGAAAGTTTTGCAAGCTGCTGGGGGCCACCGCCAGCTTGTCTTCTGGATATCACCCCCAAACAAACGGCCAAACAGAGAGGGCCAACCAGGACCTCGAAGCAGCCCTCCGATGTGTTTGTCTACACAATCCTGAATCCTGGTCTTCTCACCTCTCTTGGATCGAGTACGCCACCAACACCCTGCCGTCATCAGCGACTGGACGCTCACCTTTTATGGCGGCTTATGGCTATCAGCCACCCCTGTTCCCGTCACAGGAAGGTTCCATTGAACTGCCCACGGTCCAGCATCATCTTCGGCGGGCCCACAAGGTATGGCGGGAAACCCGAGCGGCGTTGTCCCGCACGGCGGTCCGCAACAAAGAGATCGCGGATCGCCGGCGGCGTCCGGAACCCTCCTACCAGCCAGGAGACAAAGTCTGGCTCTCTTCCCGGGACATGCACCTTGCTGGGTGCTCCAAGAAGTTGGGTCCGCGTTACATTGGACCTTTCGAGATTCTCTCAATCATTAATCCTGTTACAGTGAAGCTCAGACTACCGCCCTCACTCAAGGTGCATCCGGTGTTCCACGTCTCCCTCCTCAAGCCAGAGACCCCCAGCCCTCTGCATCCTCCTGAACCAGCTCCGCCTCCTCCCCGGTTGGTCGATGGAGATCCCGTCTACACGGTCAAAGAAATCTTGGACTCGAGGCCCAGGGGCCGGGGCTTCCAGTATCTGGTCGACTGGGAGGGCTATGGACCCGAAGAGCGCCAGTGGATCCCCCGCTCCTGGATCCTGGACCCGTCATTGCTCGAGACCTTCCATACTGCACACCCAAATAAACCAGGTGGTCCGCCAAGGGGCGTCCGTTAAGGGGGGGGTACTGTCATGGTTCGGTTCTCAGCCCTGTTGTGCTCTTGTGTGTGTGTTTTCAGTGCCAATTACGAGGGGGGCGTTTCCCAGCCCCACACCTGCATCAAGTTGGCAATCAAGACTTTAAAAGGACTCCGAGCAGCACTGCACGCTGTCGGATTATTATTTGCTCACCTCCGTGTCCAAGTGTTCTCCGCGTTTCTCTGTTGGTAAAAGTTTTTTGAATCTGCCGTCGTCTTTAGTTTACTTGTATTCACGTGTGTGTTTCCGCGTCGCCTTTTGTTTGATATACTCGTGTTGATTGATTCCGTGTACATTTCGTGTCGTCCTTGCCGGGTGCAAGTGAGTTATGTTTTTCTTGTCCTTGCTGTTAGCAAGTGTTTTTTGTTACGTTAGTTCTCCTTGCCGTTTGCAAGCGATTTTGGTTATGTTAGTTTTCCTTGCAGTTGCAAGCGCTTTTTGTTACATTCGTGTTCCCTGCCTTTTGCGGGAGTTTTGTGTTTTCCAATTCCTCCTTGCCTTTTGCAAGTGTCCTTTGTTACTGCCGTGTCCCTCGCCTGTGTGCAGGGGCACCGCTGAAAATTTCGTTGTCTTGCCTGCGCGCAAGCTTTGTGATTTCGGTTTTTCCAAGAGAATAAATCGAGGTTGTTTTCCTCCTCCGAGCCTGCCTTTTTGGGATCTGTTCTTTATCGACTCAATCGAGTCGTCACACAAATGTAATACATCTTTATAAGATTTCCTTTGGGTGATATTTACAATCCCGACACTCACATCCACAGTGATTTTCATTCAGCACAATTGGAAATAATTGTGTGTGTGTGTGTGTGCGTACAGTAAGGAAGGAAAACAGCAACATGCTGGAGAAGCAGAACTTCTCATAACAGCTCATTCAATTGGTTCCAGGATGGAAACAAGAAACAAGAAAAGCGGGCTTGTAGACCGCAGAGGGGCCGCGTCGTCCGTTTTGGGGTGTTCGGTGGACACAGAGAGGAGACGGAAGCGGTGTAAAAACACATCCCCGTAGCACCATTATAGAAGCATACATACGGGACGGCAAAAATGGAAGACGACACTTTAAATGACATTATTATAAAATGCAATACTCCTGGAATAATCCTTTATTAAATTAGGCCCTATGATCCAAGATGAATTTCTGGCTTCTCTAATCCATCAAGAGGGGAATATTAAAAGATAGGCCTCCACTGGCATTTGACGCTCACTCCGTCTTGACTTTCATTATTCTGCATTAGGTGGCTGCTGGGGGAGAGCCTCTTAATGAGAATTACAATGATTCACTGGCCTCGGCCCCACTTCTGACAAGTCAAATATTAACTCCTCAGTCACAGCTGTCGGAATTAAAATACTTTGTAGCGCCGGACGCGCTAAATTAAATTGGCCTTTTATGTTCCTTACACGGCTGACCCCCGTGGGGCCGGCTCGCCACTCACAGCGCCTTCGACGGAACGCGAGAGCACGGCGGCAGTACGCTCGCGCCACTCTCGCCAAAACAAATATGTCGATCTTGTGCGCGTCAACTTGTCATCTCCTCTGATTTGTTGTCATCGCCAGAGTACGGTGGCCCTGAACACAACAGCAAATAACTAAACAAACTGTTACCAGCATATACAAAAAAAACAAGATAACTAAACTCGTGCTGTAACTGACAATTACTTTGCTAACTGATTAATTTATTTTGTCAAAAAATTTATTTTAAAAACATGTTTTAATTTTCATTCCATCAAAAACAGGCAATTATTTAAAATTGACAGTGCAGAAACTACACAAACAAATTCATTATGATTCAGTTACTGATTTAGTCTGTCAGAAAAAAAAGCAAAATCAGTTGCTTGCAAGTGTTTATCTTTCCTCAACACAAAGAAGCACTACTTAAGGACTACAGAAATCTGACAATAGTTACTGATGAGAAGTTTAGGCTATTTTTAAATGAAACAAGGTCTCTAATGAATAATTGATTCAAAATAATTAGCCATTTATTTGATAATCCATTACTGAACCTCCTAAACACAACAGGATATTAAAAAACAAAACAAAAAACAGAGCAGATAAAGAAAAAAACCTGCAGTATCATGTACACGTACATGTACAGATGAAAAAAGACGGTCACAAGTGCTCAGTAAGCTGCAGTAATAACTTGTTTTTTGCACAGGAAAAATAATTTATGCCTTTGAGTTGTTCTACCATCTAGTAGTATATTTGTTGCTGTTCAAATATCCATGGCTGAAAAGTTTATAATACAGCAATATGGATGCTAGTTTTCTTAGCATGTCAATTACATTTTGCATTGTGATAGCAAATGTTTATAAGACAAAGTTAATGTTTTTATTTATTTATTTTTTATTACACAACATGAAATTTTCTTAGTTTCATGTTTATTTTTTTTTACAGTAAATGTCAACTGGAAACGGCAATAAACAACCTGAATCCTATTTTTTGAGCAGCTGTTAACTGCCAAGCTGCTTGTTGTGAAGTTCGCTGATACCATAGCTAGTTGTTCAAACTCAAATTTTGTAACCAATGTTTGCCACAAATTCTGACACAGAAAATTTAAATCTGTTTGTTGTGCAGCCAGATTGGAGTGTCCAATGGTTTCTTGTTTCCATTGTAAGAGCTTAATTTTCCATCTATACCCATCTTAAGTCAGGTAAACTTCCAGTTTAGATCTGAATTTAGGCTTGTGCATCACTCCGGCCCTGAGGTCATGCGCACGAGCGGGGAGCTTCTCTCCCCGTTCGCCAGCATCTTTTGCTTTCCCCCCCGCCAGCATTTCTACTCCGCTGGTGTTGCCAGCGCAGCGGCGGATCCCTCAACTGCACCGTTTTGAGCTCCTTACCAACAAACCATCGATTTCGCTGGGAAGCGAAGAGTGAGCAGGGAAAAACATAACTGCCAGTGACCCCTCAGTCTGAGCGTCTTTTACTCGAAATCACTGTATTAAACAAACAAACAAACAAGCAAAAAATATTTATATCTAAAACACACACACCACACACAGATAGAGTTGCCCCGGGACATGTCACCTCTCCCCTTTCAAAAGTCAAGTGAATGAATAAAGAAGTGGATGGGCCTGATAAAGAAAGACAAAAACAGCCAAATGGAAGACAGTGGAGGATTAATTCAGTGGGCAGATGGGTCCCGGTGTCAATTTATGCTATTCTGATCCACTCCACTGAAACCAGAGCCTCATCCCAGCCCCAAACAAGCCACCTTTGACCCTCATGACAGACACGATACAGCTACTCCGTATTCATGCACACTTTATTTGGACTAAAACCACTGCTCGGGCCCTACTTCACAACTCTGCAGCTTAGGTCACAACATTAGCATAAAGAAGTATACATAAGTCATGCAGCAGGCCCACTCTTCTTAGCTGCTGCATTTGTGCTAGTTGCCACGTTTTAAATCTAATTTATAAAATTAAAAACATGTTTGACCCAGGGTTAGCATAAAGGTTATTAATTACCACCAAGAAAGTAATTACTTCCCGTTCAAAGCGCATTCCGTTTGGCGTGGAATGAATCGCACAGTTGCCTTTAGGGGGGGGAAAGAAAAAAAAAAAAAAAAAAAGATACCCCTTATTATGTAAGCCATTTGAATTAAGCACCACTCTGACCTTAAGATTGAATATCCAACATTTTCATGGATCTCATTATGTGCTCATAATTAGCTTCAAGTGTGAGGAGTACATTTGAGCGCTTGTATTAAAATGGATTGAAACGCTCCTGCGGGGATGCGCATAAACGGCCCCATTACGGCGCCGGCGGGTCTCGGAGCGGGCCGTGATTTAGAGGACACATGCGCCGGAACATCAGTCACTATTTTAGCGTTAAATAAGCGGCGCGAAGGACTGTTAAACGCCACTAGCTTAAGCTCTCATTCATCAGCGCTCTCTGGCTTGTCAATACAAGCAGCGGCTCGCAATCAAACAACCATTAAGAGCAAACAGCATCCCGATAAAGGAGATTATCCCTTATTGAGGTAATCACTGGCGAGCACGGTGCTCTCCTTGGTGGCGTATGTTCAATGGAGGCAACGTCCAAAGTGGCTTCACAATTAAAAGCATCGTTTGAGGATGCCCTTTGCAGCTATGCAAATTGATGGGCAGTGAAAATATAATCAGCTCGCTGCGAGCGTCATTAGCTCCAAAAGTTCTGATACTAGCCGGTGTGACATTGGCCTTTTTAAAAGACCATCACATTGTCCATATTGATCAGTTATTCCTCTGTCTTTCACAGGGAATCTTCAGAACCTCCATTCTTCTCCACATGCCTCCACCGTCAGTCCAGCTATTCCCCTATTGATCCACCAGGCAGTGGGTGATTGGTCGAGCCGTAATTTGAGACGGACATTGACGGATGAGTGCAAACTGTTTTTCTTTGGCTGGGGGGGGGGTCTGATGATGAAGTCATAATGCGAGTGACACGGTCAGACGGGGACCACAGCGCAATAGAGTGCTGCCTAGACTAACCTTTAGAGAGAACGATGTGGAGGGGGTCGGTTAGGATGGTCCTCCAGAGTCATCGGTGGTCACAACAGTGCACACACAATTGCACACTTTTGTAACAACATGATCTTAGTTGCTTATCTTTATGCCCCTTCTCAAAAAGTGTTGTGAGAGACAGAGAGAGAACACTGGAACAGGGGTGTGTATACTTTTTTATATCCACTCTAGTTAACGCCAAAGAAAGAGTTGGAGTTGTTACCAAGGAAGGACACGAGCGTATTCTTGAGTTTGTTGACAATTAAGTAAGCCACCTTGTGAGAAATCTAAATGAGATATCTTTCATGTTGCAACATGAACAGCTCGACAATCTTAAAAAAAAAAGCACTATTTGAATGTTTTGTTTTTTCCCCTCTTCAATCCAAAGTGGAAGTTTATGTTACGTCTATTGATCAGCACAATTAGGAGTTAGCATGACCACTATTGAGAATATAACACAGTGAAAGATAATGGCAATGTAGGTGATATTAAAATCAAGGAATGTGTGGTCGTATGCAACCACAAGATAGAATATATGACTGACCATTCTTCATTTGTTTTGTTTTTAAGTTTGTTATAATTCTACTTTATACTTACTGTCATTTCAATTACTGTTTCTAAGACATAAATTCTGAATGTGATCCAGCAAAAAGTCTATACTGTTTTCAGGGCACAGAATAAAAAGCTCTGTGACAAACGCACCATATAGATTACATTGAAGGACTATGAATATGAAGATGCATATTTTCACAGAATTCTCCCGAAATCATACTACCATACTATTTATTGGAGGTTTGGTGGGGCCATTACCTTCAAAGTTTTCACTCTAGCAGAGCCATCGACAACAGAAAAGTCCTTAATACTGAATAAAAGCCAATGACGGTGGTTACGTCATTTTGCCAAACTCTCTCTAAAGGCCTGACAGCCATGAATGAGTCTTGCAATAACTAAAACGATGAGCTGACAAAGTACTGATATAGGTGGAATTTCATCAGTACGCGTAGTTCTACATCGAAGCATTACAGCCATCAGCTTGGCATCACATGACCAAACAGGTGAGCCGTGATTGGTCATTACCTCGAGCAACTGTGATGTCATTTTCAGTTGACATTGACACCAAGTGACGAAATGGGATTGATACAAAAGGGTGGATTATGCTAATTCTTATTCCACAAATGCAATATTAATTAGAATGCTGTGCTTAGATGGGTGAGTTCATATAGGACATATTATTAGAAAGAACATTTTTGACTTGACTTCCCCTTAAAGACATAATTCATAAAAAATAATGAATTTAAAAATTTAAAAAAAAAAGAAAAAAAATAAGTCTAAATATGGGATTCTGGTTAATACTGCGTTAGTGGAATGTGAGTTAAACAGCAAAAACAAGCCGTTTTTAGCCATCTCACGGGGCGGCCATTTTGTCACTTGCTGTCGACTGAAGATGACATCACAGCTGCTCAGAATCCGGCAACGACCAATCACAACGCAGCTTCAGAAAACAGGTGAGCTCTGATTGGTTGTTGCCTGACCCCTGAGCAACACTGATGTCATCTTTAGTCGACAAGTGGCAAAATGGCCGCCCCCTAAGATTGATAAAAATGGCTGGATTTTGCTTCATAACTCTTATTCCACAAATGTAATAAGTTTAGACTAGTGAGGTCACATATAACATATTATCAAGAAAGGTTGACTTCCACTTTAATGCTCAATTAATCAATAATGCTCATTCCTAACTTTACGATCCAACTCCTGTACTCACCATGTGACCATCGAAAGCAGATTTAGCATTCTAGCCACATATTCCGTATCAAGTTGTTCCTCAGCACCATTTGTGATTACAGCCTGCCGTCAAGTTTTAACAGCATCTCTGCCGGCGTAATTGCATGCATATTGGGTTTTAATAAAAGTGTCGAATATCATCACGCGGCGAACACAGTGATCACCAGGCCGCTTCCACTGTTTGACAAGTCAATCTTTCATCGCCGCTTTCTGCGCTAATGCTATTATACACGCACGCGCGGGGAAAGGCGAGCGCCGACAGCTAGATTTAGAAATAAAATCCGCTTCTTCTTTTTTTTAATACTTGTGTTCTTTTCCCTCCCTTATTTCTTCTATTGTATGTTTCTGTTGATTTAATAAGGCGTGGAATGCGTGATCACATGTTGGTAGGAAACGTTTATGCCAGTGGTGAAAGCCGGGGACATTTTGATGAATATTTTCCATTTATTTACCGCGCTTTGAGCTAAAATTAGAAGGCCACCTCTTCCCTCGGCAGGACAGCAGTGACTTTGGTTTCGCAGCCAGGCCAGTGTAACACACATACACAGGTTCCAGGGAGGGTAGGAAGGGAGGGGGGGGGCTGGCTCGGGAGTAATTTCAGCGGATTGTGAGCGGACAGTAGCTCCGCTGGGAGAGCTGGCAATCATGGGGGAAACAATGTTTACATCGATCAGCTGTCAGGAAGATTTATGGCCTCATTTTGCTGTAATGGAGAATTAGTGGGGAGATTATCAGCGACTCAACACCGCCGCTTGTTACCCGTGTCCAGGCCTGGCAATTTGTCTCTCCCCAGGAGCAGCCCAAACACTTGTGACAGCACCGGCGCTTTGCCCTAATTCAATCAAGAGAAAATGTTGGAATTAATTTGTTACAAGAAAATTTAAATATCTTCCAGTTCAACAGTGGCCTATAGCCACCTGAGAAACAGATACGGGCAGGGGGGTGAAAAGGGAGAAGGGGAGAGAAAGCGACTGATTTATTGTGCTGGGCAAGTTATTGATCCAGTTCAATCGAGGCCTGCGCGCAGAGGGTTTAATGTGTAATAATTTCCAATTTAAAGCTCCTTCTCAAGATCACGGCTGTAAGGGGAGCAGAGGAGAAGACAGGCCGGGCCTGCTGCTAAGGCTTAGCCAATCAAAACACAAATGGCTTCATCTGCTGGCATCTGCTATTTGACAGTGACAGTGAAGAGTAGGGATGAACAATTCATTGAGATCAAATCGACATCACAATGTAGTAGAATGCAAAGTCCAATTTGAAAACGCTACAATTTGGGGCGGGCGGGGTTTTTAGTCAGTTAGCCTGCTAGGCTTCATTTTTGTATTGAGTCTAGATATGTCGAGATAAATTCAGTGCTAAAGGAGTGCAGACCACATGTATCATGAAACGTGACAAGTGGAGGTTATAAAACCACACATTTGTCTGTATTATTGTTGCAATCTGAATGATAATGAAGTTCACAGCTTCCATTTAGCTCTTGTCACCAAGTTTATTAAAATAGTTTTAGAATTTTCATTATAGTTAATTTATTTCATTTAGAGTATTCTTTATTCAAATGTATTTAGTTTTAATGAGTTTTCAGAGCAGGTTTATTAGTTTTTGTATTTTTTATCTATAAAAATTATGCATTTTAGGTTCATTTTTATTAGTTTAAGTGTTAGTTGTAGTTCTCTAAACATTGTTGTGCATTTCTTGTGTGCAAAATTAAAAAAAAAATATCATGTTAAAGGGCTGCGATTGGCTGGCAACCAGTCCAGGGTGTACCCCGCCTACTGCCCAAAGCCAGCTGGGATAGGCTCCAGCACCCCCTGCGACCCTTGTGAGGAATAAGCGGTCAAGAAAATGGATGGATGGATCACGTTAAAGGGTACTTGACTCATTGAGCCATTTTCAGCAGTATTAAGTTAATATTTTGTCCAGAATGAATTTGATAACTTCATTATTTTTCATGTACAATTGACAATTTTAAAAACTAATTTTACCACTTGCTGTCAACTGAAGATGACATCACCTGTGCTGAGGAAGTAAGTAACAACCAATCATGGCTCACCTGTGTCTGTGATGTCATCTTAAGTCGACAACAAGTGAAAAAAAAATAGTTTTTAAAGACATTAATTGTACAAGAAAAATAAAGTTATCAAATTAATTCTGGACAAAATATTAACTTTTTACTTTGGTTCAAATGGCTCAATGAGTCAAGTATCCATTTAATTATTGTGTATAGTGTAACCAAAGGGGAAAAAATCAAAACATTTTAAAAACAATCATCCACAAATTAAATACAGGCAGGTCTTGAAATGGTCTCGCTTTCCATGTCATTTGCCAAGTTGCCAACTTCCGAAGTGGATTTGTGACTTGAATTCCTTGTACAGTGCATATTATTATTTTTTTATTTTTATTATATTTTTTTTAATTATTTATTTATTTATTTTTGATTTAAGTTTATCTTATTTTTCATTAACTAAAATAACCTTGCTCATCACTTGAATTTGTGCTCACAACTCAAGATGAAAAAAAAAAAAAAAAAGCCAAGCTACAGCTCATATTATCTCAATAAATTCCCATGTTGAGGTACCACTGCAATGTTATGTTCATGAATGGTACTGGACATGTTTTAAACCACAGTTGAACGTGATTTACTTTCATCAAAGTAAAGATTAGGGATTGTAGATGTTATTGATTAATTCAAGTTTATTTTTTAGGATATCTTTTAGAGGCTTCTGTAGCCCAACGTGCGCCCCGGCGAACACAACAAAATGGCTTCTAACAAGAGAGGAGCTAGTTTGCAAATGCAGCCGGTCCCGACCATTTATTTATATGCTGCAAAAGCAGCGATATATCAACATGTTAGAAACTTTTGACCCAAGGTATGTTTCCAAGCCATGTAAGGTTAATGTTATCACATTAAATGAATTTATTAAGGCTCATGTTTTGACAAAAGAGACATCTGTTCACCGAGCATCATTTCAAGGTGGTTCCTTCCGGCGTATGCTGGATACACAATCACCCCTAACGCACCGACTTGCTCGACCCCAGCCTTTCCGCCGGCACCCTGAGGACTCCTGTCAGCGTGTTGACCTATTATTGATCAAGCCACCCGCCGGCCGCTAAGCAGTCCTCAATGAGAACAGGCCTCGAAGGTTAACAGAAGTCAGCCGGACAGCAAGATAAGCATCGCACGTAGTGGTCACATGACACGGGGGGCATGTTTCTGACACCGTGCTGGATTTGATATCGTGCAACATTTAGAGGTGAGATGAGGCCAAGGCAGATTATATTGCTAGAAAATAGTCCAGTGAGAATAATTTATTCTGAATATATTTGCATTTCCTCTGCATTTATATATATATATACTAAACTACTCTCTCTAATGAGTTACAAGACTTTTTATTGTACTGGCGTAGAACTGCACTGTATCATTTTGAGGATAACATTTCTTGTGTCCAATATTTAAGGACTCTAAAGTAAAGGCAACCAAAATATGACTATAAAACATTCGGAACATTTGTGTACAGATGCAACATTTCGGGTGCGTTCTCTCCAAGCATTACATGCCAGCTGCTTTGTCCACAAATGGCACACCTGGCAAACAGGCGATGCCAACGAGTGGGCAGAAAGCACACACACGACCCATCTCGCTCTACCTTTGGGGGTTCGACAAATCAACAAATAAATGCCCCACTTGCCCTTTCGCTTCCTCCAATGCACTCGACTTTTAAACACAGAAGACCTGACATTTATTCACCTGTGTCTTTTCCACACAAGTGTTGTAGTGGAAATGTGGGGTTGTTTTCACAACCCACTTGGTGGTTAGTTGAGGATTTTGAGCAGATTGGGTTACTTTTACCCAAAGATGAGTCAAATGACCCAGCAGATTGGGTTGAGGATTGGATGTTTGCCGTTTTAGACATAGTTTTGGGTTGTGTACCGAAGTGGATGGCGGCTGGATGAATAAGTGGGATTTTGGTTCAAACATTTGAACTCATTCATATTTTGGGTGAATACGCTTGGGAAAAAAATGACGAATTACGAATTAAAGAAAAAAAAAGTATTCAAATGGATCTTTGACGTCTATAGCCGTCAATGGCAGTGAATGAGCAACTTTAGAGAGACAACCTCATCAACATTCTTCACCACATGCTTGAATGCTTACAAACAGTAGCTTATCAACTTGGCAAGTTTATGTATCAAAAGCAGTGGTAGACCAATTATTGTTCAGGCCGATTATCGGCGCCTATATTTAATAATTATTTGACGAATATCGGTATCGGCATTTATTTTAATTTTGACGGCCGGTAAAAGGTAAATCTAAAACCAATTATATGTTTAAATTAAACCATTTATATGTATCAATCCATCCATCCATCCATCCATTTTTTGGACCGCTTATTCCTCACAAGGATCGCGGGGGTGCTTGAGCCTATCCCAGCCGACTTCGGGCAGTAGGCGGGGTACACCCTGAACTGGTTGCCAGCCAATTGCAGGGCACACAGAGACGGGACAATTCGGGGGGCCCAATTAACCTGCCATGCATGTTGGAGGAGACTGGAGTACCCGAAGAAGACCGTTATATGTTTATATATTTCAATAAAAATGATTTAAGACATTACAAAAAAGTCACAAAAGTTTTACGCCAATATTGACACCCCCCAATCGCCCCCCCCAACACATTTTGACTGACAATGAATACCGGCTCCAAATATTGGTTATCAGCCTCCTTGACTACTAATAATCGGCATCTGTATCGGTCCTGAAAAAAAAACATATTGGTCTATCGCTAATCAAGCACTGGTGTTATCAGTGCTTGGTATCGGTGACTAGCCGGACACCCTGACCTATCCGAGCCACATTTCCTTTCCTCCCTCCTCCATGCAGCTTTGTTTATTAACATCTCAAGGCGTTCTCCAATTCTACTCTGATTTCTAATTCCTCGAGCCGACAAGACGCTGTCTGTTCCCAACCGCTGACGTTTGTGTGAAACACTTTTTACAAATTACCGAACAGGCGGGCTCTTATTAAAAAAAAAAAAAAAAAAAAATCTGATGCGTACACATTAGCATGAGTTAATTGATGCCTAATTACTTTCTGCTGCCATGCATAAATTTGGGCTGCCTTCCCTCTCTGCGCCACAAGAGACCTGAGACGAGGGCGATGATTTCCAGGCTTGCCATAAATAAATGAATAAACATCGAGACGGGCCAGAGAGAAGCTGGTCTCACAGAGTTGCCAGGTGGGCAGGGTTAAAGACCAACTATGTAGGCGTACACACGCACACTCACACACACGCTTGTGTGCACACACAGCGGGAGCAGGTGCTAATACAAATGATCTTTGAAACTCACAAGAGGTGCCAGGCTAAAGCACCGAGGCACAGACTCCACACTCACGCAAGTCCAAAAAGCACACTTGTCATTATTTGTTCTACCTGAGCATTGCGCTTACATCCGGATCGGAGCGGACGATAGCGGGCCGCTCTTGCCTAATTTGTCGTAATTGGTCGCTCATTAGGCGAAGCAGGTCAGAGTCGTGGGGAGCAGGCTGTCAGGGCGCGAGGTTAATGACAGAGAGGAGAGACGCGGACAGACACATTCTGAAGTCCTGAAAAGTCAACCGTGCTCCATAGTGAGCACTGTGAACGCAGCTCGCGGCACGGCAAAAGCAGTTTCGAGCTATGAGACTTTATAAAAGTATGTTATGTGATTGTATTGAACAATTAGCAGATTAGCAGTATTTATTCAATGAATTGAGATACTGTAACTTTATAACAAATTTGATAGCGCCCATCACTAAAATGTGAGCTTCCTCACTGGGAATTTATAGCATCATCAGTAGTTCCTGACCAATATGGATTTTTGTGGCAGATGCTGATTTTGATGTTTGGCAGAAAAAAATCCAAATAACCAATTAATCGGCCGATTAATATAAAAGAACTACACATTTATTATTATTATTATTATTGTTATTATTATTTGGTCCCTTAATGCTTACAAAAATAACGATATGAATTACAGAAAGAATATCCACACAATAACTAGCCCTATGGACAATTCTGTCTTTACGTCACAAGTGAAAATGGCGGCCTCATTGAAAAGCATTGGACTTTGGGTCACTTTAACTCATTTTCTCCCAAAGACGTATTTATACGTTTTTTGTTTTATGCTAGACTCTAGCATACAGAAGGCTTTGATGCAGCCTCTGAACTGAAGAGAACGCTTGAATCTAAGGTAGTTATTACAAAAATGGCAAGCAGGTGGCAGCAGAGTATAAGAGATCAACCAGGGCCATGCTGCAAAAAACTATTTTCCCCACTGTTTTAAACAGATTTGTGAATAATGATCAAGCTTAGCTATATTCCAATGCTAATTGCTGCAAAACGTAAAAATAAAAATATACTTTTTTTTCCCCTTCTTTTGGTAGGTTCCATGTTTTTATAACAAATAGAACACAATATTCTGTGGGCCTTGCAAAATCAGTCAAAATGCAGTAAAACAGCTGGAAGTGAATGAGTTAATTTGATTCGTGAGGATTATATTGTTTTCAAAATGTGACGAAATGATGTTTGACGACTGCAACTATCTGTCTACAAAGACAAAAGTGCATTATGAACAGAAATTAGATGTAATTGGTCCAATGTTTTATGAATGTCCTTACAAACTGCCAAGAGACACTTACTTGCACATTATTACATTCCTTAAAAATGGAGGAATCAAAACCGAGTGTACTGTGCATGCAATTTGGTTCTTAGATCATCTGCATATTGTGCATTACGCTAATAATGTAAAATCTGTCCCATTGAAAATGAAAATGTGTGACATGCGAGGTAAAACATGTCAAAAGACCAGCATTATGGCACATTAGCTACAATGGCACGTTAATCCATGTACCACTAATGCATCTGGAATTAAATTTAAGGACCTTGCTTTTGGTCTTAACAGGCTTCCCAACTTGTACAAACTGTCTTTAAAAAATGAGGAATTAAGCTTCAAGTGGAGGATTATGGGGTCTAGCCCAACCTCTAAGCGACTATTAATCAATTAAGAGGCGTGCCCAACACGTTTGTACATATAACGTATATGCAGTGCCTAACTTTTCATAGCACATTAATCACTGCATGGCTGGCACACACATGCCTCTTGTTTGAAAATATGAGCCAGTTGGAGAGCGCCGGGGCTGCTATTAATTTCTTCCTAAACGACCACAGAACACATTAAGTGAGCTCTGGCAGGTCATGGCAGCGTGAAACTGATAGCCAGGCGGCATGAGGAAGCTCAGACCATGAGATGCACTTAGCATGTGGTCCCCTCATCCCGGTCCTGGTCGGTACGAACATGAGACACGCTTCTATCATTGCAGAGGAGTGCAACTGTAACTAAATGAATGAAAGTGAGCTTGTAAGAGCTCTTCTGGTTCTATAGATCTAACCAAAGAATCATCATTTGGTCGGCCTTTTCCCATCATAACATGGGAATGGATTACTGTACCTAATTTAGATTGTGTTTCATCAATTGTGTCTTTGCAAAGATTCAAAGCTCCGCTGTGCATTGCGGGTAATTATCAGCTGCCACTTTCCCCGACATAATCAGCGACTTTTGACAGCTGAGTTATTAAATTGTCCCCCGTACCTGATAAACATATTAATTTATTTGAAGATAGATAATTTCATCAATGCAGGATTGATATCGTATATGTGGCAGACGATGCCCTCTCCGTTTTAATTATACAAATATCACAGTTGTCAGAACACTGACAGATTTTTCTGATTTTCTTCCACTGCTGGTTCCCCTTAGTGAAGTTTTGATTAAAAGTGAGGCGCACGCAGCGCTGATGCTTGTCTATAAAAATCATTTTGAAAGCTTTGTTTTATTCTCAAGTGTATCTGATTTATAACATTACCCTGCTGTGCTCGGGAGAAAAATAAAACATTTTATTCAACGTTTTTTCAAATTGATGGACTGTATTTAAAAGGAACATTAAACCATCACAACCTCTTAAATCATCAGCGGTTTCCTCATACTTGGGGCCATGTCAGTTGAACTGAAATTTATGTGGATCATGCAGGTGAATTATTTGAGAATGAATGTGTATCTACATTCATTTCAAGGTTCGGGAGGTGAGTTCTTTATATATACATATTTAGTCAATACATTTAATACAGTAGTACATTGACATACAAGTGAGTTTTTCAGATTATTATTTTTTTTGCTTTGACTTACAAACAAAAATGTGTTTCAACTCTTTTCAAGCAACAATATCTTATAAAACAGTAGAGTAACAAAAGTATACAGATAATATAACTATACTTACAGGTTTACATTATTTATCCTCTGCAAAGAATGACTAATTACTGCACATATTGAAACATAGAGAATGTCTATCCATGTTTACAACATACCAGGTGGCCAAGGCGCATACACCAGAAAGAGCAGCACAATGGCAATTGAAAAGAGACAAAAAAATGTGGATTGATGGCATTTCTATGAGGAATAGATAATTTGAGAAATTAATGTTTTGAGTTACAATCAAAACAAATTAAACCAGGTACCACTGTATAGTATAAAGTAATGTATATGTAAAAATGCATATGGACTATTTTTTTTTTTAACCAAATGCACGGAAGAGTATCTCAGATCCATTCCAACTCCAAAGGTTTTTAAACACACACAAAAAAAAAAATAACCACATACACTTGCCAACCCCTGATGAATCAGATTTCAAATTTGTTTGTAATGCAAATCTAACGAACCTATTCCAGGGTCACTCTGTCACCGTTGTCATTGATTTTTTTAACTTAAACATTATTGTGGGAATGCTTAGCATTCCCACATATGTTATTGTGATTTTTATTTTACACACTTTTTTTTTGCCGCGTAACAACTCCCACATAATACTTCCAATTTACAATGTTAAAATTTCAACTAGCTTCAAAAATTGACGCCTCCTTCCGGGGTATTTATCATCACACATTACTTGCAGTATTTATACAATTTAACGCTTAATATCAAGTTTTCCCCATTCATTTTCAATGGGACAGATGTTGAACTTTTTCTAAGTATCACTTTCCACGCCCACTTCCATATGTATAACTTATCATCATGACAAGGTGTCTGATGCTGCTTGGTGGCAGAGTTGTTAAAGCGCATTGGACAGGAACCAGGAGGTTATAATTTCATAATTTATCTCTCAATTGACTTCATAAGCATTCCACATGCATTCAAATCTTAGCATTCAGCGGTCAGCATTCCCACGCAATTTCTCCAGAAATTACAGTTTAGTCTAGTTCTATCATACAATGCTGAAAATAAATGTTAAGTATTAATTATAAACACAATTAAGCATAAAAAAAAGCACATATATACTTAGCTGACTTTGCGGCATACCCTCATTTTTTTTTTGCTCCCGCTTGTATTATTATTATTATTATTATTATTATTATTATTATTATCATTATTTTAATTGTCAACTTCTTGTTAACTTATTTCCCATTGAGAAGCATGAACTTACATGTGGTTGTACTGGCTAATTTGCATAAGAGACGAATCCAAAGCACAAGAAAATTCGACCACCCTATGAGGTAGCTGCACTGATACAAAATACTTGTAACTTCAAGCACCCTCACTGAAGCAGGAACAAGGCAATCTTATCAAAAGTGTACAGAAAAGTGTGCCCAAATACTGTCAATCCAAAAACTAGTAGGAGCGTTCAACATTTCCTGTGAAGCTTCAGCTTTCCTGTTGTAAGGAATTTGGAAGCTACTGTAATCTGTGCGTGATGACCCAGCGGCGACAGTGTACACACAGCTGCGCAGACATTGTCCTGAAGTTTCAAATATTGTTCCACCACTAAAAGGATATCTGGGATCAGCGCTGATGTTTATACAGCTCATCATCTTTGTTAGCTTTGCACGTCGTACACGTCCACACATTTTGAAAAATGTTGAAGGTGAAAATTGGCGATTTAGACACACCGTATAAAAAAATGTATCGTACATACCGTATATACACTCTGTGGTAGGATGACGTGGAACGGTGAGTGTGTGTGAGTGTCTGGTGAGAGCTGAGGACAATAGCAGCTCCATCATGAACGTGCACTTGGTTTTTGTATTTTACTATTCTTCAGATGTTTAATAAACTGTTGAAAAGTTCATCAGAGACTGTTGCGCTACTTGACTACATCTGAGGGTCCCTTGAGATTTAAATTTGAAATGCAATGAACATAATTCCATTGAAATGAATGCGAATGGCATTTATCTATTCCAGACTCCCCAGAAAAAAAAACAAAAAACAAAAAAAGACATGTAATGTAATTTTAAGGACATTCACTTTCAAAAACATATTGTAATAATAAAATTAAATACAATGTAACGAATTTAAAAAATTGTGCATCATAACCAATTTATTGCGTCACCTTTTGTCTACATGCAGCCACAAACGAAATTAGTTTTTTGTTTTTTTTTTCCTGTACTATGCACGTTCTAACCCAAGTATCATTATTATTATGGTGCCTGTCATCCCCAGGTAGTCCACTTGAGTAACACTTGGGCTTGGTCTAAAAATAGCTCAGTTTATTCCCCTTTGTTGTGTTATTATTAAAAAAAAATAAAATAAAAAATAACGAAAATAAGTAGCTTTCAGTTTCAAAAGGTTGATGAGGTTATTTGCAGGTGATAAAGAAGATATGCATATGAGTATTGTTATATTGTTTGTTTACATGTGTTGCTGCAGATTTTGTTATTAAATATCCGTTCAATCAAGCCAGAGCAACAAATAAAAAAACAGCCAAACAACGACATGTATACCAAAACCTCGTAAGTCAGGTCACTCGTATCTCAAAGCACCACTGCATATTGTACAAAACATGAAAAAAAAGATCCATGCGAGCAGGGGTCCATTTGATGAATCGATATTGAGGGAACAAAATTCTTTTCTAATTTAACATATAAATTGATCTGATCTGTGATTGGCTGAAAAACAATCCGGGGTGTTTGAGGAAAAAACAACGGCATAGAAAATATATGGATGGTTTGATATGTTTCTAAAAATTGACCGCCAAAAGCTAATATCAGATTCCCCGAAACAAGATCAACTTAATATTTGAATTCCATGATATGATTGATATTAATACAGTGCAGCCAAAATCATCTTCATCGCTTAAAAAAGTTGACCTGATTAAGTCAAGGGGTTTGGTATGCTTTGTTTGAGGTGACCCTTGCAGACCGGGCCTTGGCCCACAGCGGTGTGATTGACAGCTGAGGTTGACCTCATCAGTGGAGGCGGCTCCCTGAAGACTGATCATGATGAAACCCTCACGAACAACACCAGTGATGGGACACGCCAACACCTCAAGGGTTTGCTGTTTTTTTGTTTTTTTTTAAATCCACTTTCCTTAAAGGCAACCATTCCGTCCTTTGTGGTCTCTCTGGAGGTAAAAGTCTCTCATCCAATCGAAAACTTTCCACACTTGCGAAAACGTTGCAGGTAACAACTCAATAAAAGGATCGTCAAGTTGTAAATGAAAGTAGAACATAAGGTCCGTGTTGATCATTAGCTATCAATTCACTCAATTACCTAAATGGTGCGCGGTGCGTGTTGAGGAAACGGGATCTAAGACAGCAACATCAGTTAAAAGCGTCTAATGAAGTGCAGCTGAATTCATCATGAAACAGCAAATAATTAGCAAACTGCGTCTCGGGGGAGCACTTCAAAAGGAACCTCAAAGTGGTTCGCTCCCTTCAAAAGGCGAACATAAACGCACCGCTTAGGACTACACAGGCAGCACAAAGCTGTCCCCCGTGCCTTTCATTTACGACAATAAATAATGATTCATCACCAAAAAAGTTTAGAGGGTGTATTTGTTTGCGTCAGAAGACGGCGACCTTTGCGGCGCTTTTGCGGAGATGAAAGCGGCGCGGCGTCCAAACATACTCGGCATCAACAAATTTACATAAAACCAGGCCTGTCGCAGCTTTGGTCCGCAGTTAGGAGGGTTCAGCTCGTCGGATTTTGCGGGGCCCTGCTGGGACCCGTGCATGGCAGCAGTGCTGAGAGACGCGAGGATCACTCGGCGGCGCGACTGTTGGGAAAAGCGCAACGTAATTAAAATGACACAAACAAAGTGAATCTAATTAGGAATCCCCACGCTGGAGCTCGTTAGCGGCTGACACTGCTAAATTATTTCCCTCCGTGGAAATAAATGAGGCCACTTGTCTGTGCGGGTTTGAGGGCTGCGAGGTGCTCGGGGGACAGCGAATGCGGCGCGAGTAATTATTGTTAAAGTGCAACTTGCAGAGTCAAGTGCCGCCACACCAAGTCATATGCTCTTAACATATTTTGACAAGTACAGTGAACCTACATTATTCGCGGGAAACCGGATTCAATCAAAACACTTTATCAAAACAATACTCACTTATGTATCCTTTGCAAAAAATGACTAACTACAGCTAAGATACAGTAGTTGTGAAACTCTTCTTTTTTTGTGTGTGTCTGCATGACCGCATTATACTGCCCCCCAGTGGCCATATCACACACATCAGAAGGAACTGCATTGCCATTATGACGTTTGTATTGGGTAACATTATAGAGTGCTATTTATTTTTTTATTTAAAAAAAATACTTTTTTTTTCAGGGTTTTTCTAGTCTAACAGATTATATGATTTAAAAAAAATAAAAAAATAAAAAAAAAAGGAAAAGGAAATGCAAGTGTGTTCCATCCCACAACGAGTAAAAATACTGATAAGTACTTTAACAATTTTATTATGGTTTTTGATATGAATGACATATAAATATTTTGATATTTATTTTTTAATATGTTAAGTGTATATTATTAAACTCGTTCACAAACTACATTTTGGAATAAATATTGCTTTGAATCATGAATTATTCTTAAGTTTACAAAAAGTTACAGCAGGGAATGCTAAGTTGTGCTTCCTCCCATAAAGTGTAAAAATTGTTTGCTCCATGTGTCATTTATAAAGATAATACGTTAACGCTAGTTTTTACCTTGATTTGGGTTTTCTTTAACTGGTGTGTTGCATTTGAGTCAATATGTGGAAAGGTCTAAGTAAATATGTGGACTGTTGCATTAGTGTCTTGCGCTCGCTAGCTCATCACTGACAATAATGCCATATGCTTACGGAATAGTTAGCTTGCGCTTTAACTTGTATTAATTTAAACAATTTCTGGTACATTTGACGAATTTCTTAGGTTGCTGACAGTTCAGTGGAACCGAAGGTTAATGGGAATTTTGGTTTTGAAAATTGAGAATTCCGTTCTTAGGTCACAAGTCAAAATGGCGGTGAAAGGCAGATCTCCGCTCACTGAAAGGCATTGGACTTTGGATCGTCGTAATTTGATTTGTTAATTCTTTTTTTATTTTTTTATTTTTTTTTATTTCAAATTTCATTCATTCATTGTGAGGATTATTTTGATTTCAAAATGTGATGAAATGTTGTTTGACTACTATAACAATCTGCCTGGTTTGTATGCTAGTCATAGGCAAAAGCAATGCAATATGGCGTTTGTTTACACCTTGTAAAGGAAACATTTGCATTGTGTTGCACTGGGGAAATAGCAAAAATGCTTTATTGACCAATTCACTTGTCGACCAAAGTGTATTATTGTCAGCTCGTGATGAGTCACCTGAATGTCATTCCACAAAAAAAAAAAAAAAAAAAAAAAAAAAAAACAATGTCATCAAAAAACAGTTGGTGATCCTGTCTCTCAGTCTGCGGTCTGGCTTTCAGACTTGCACCTCCACTCGCTCATTCATCCGCACACACGCCCTTCGCTTGTGTGGTGAGGTAAGTGAATCCAGTGGCTGGTAGTTTTGAGGGAGTCAGGGGAGCCATTGAGAGCCCATTAGGAGGTTAAGTCGAGGAACCTCTCCATTGTTCTGCTGTTTGATTCCTGCCCTGTGACCCACACTCTGCTGGCCGGAGCCTGGGAAACCCTGTTAGTGATGATGAGGGGAACTAAAAGACCATCGCGCGTACCCACAGAGGCACGGCTCACATACAGACACACTGGGCAAAAATACACAAAAGTGGCGAACAGTGTGGAAGCACTGACAGTCGGATGAGTCTCTGCGGGCCGATGGCTGATGTGTCAGGGCGCAGAGATTTCCGGCCAGACGACGGTAGCAGAACATGTGGCCAACACAAAGGACAAATGAGGAAGTTGGTGATGGTGAT
This sequence comes from Festucalex cinctus, assembly GCF_051991245.1. Lineage (NCBI taxonomy): Eukaryota > Metazoa > Chordata > Actinopteri > Syngnathiformes > Syngnathidae > Festucalex > Festucalex cinctus. The sequence goes on along the minus strand of NC_135423.1, from coordinate 11,391,498 downwards.
AAAATGAGATGCTGGTCCAAAAAAGCATCCTTTTCCAGGTTCAGTTACAACTAATGGCTTTTTGAATCATTAACGAAAAACGTAGCATTCAAATCACCAACATTAGCTATATTTTGTCTAAGCTTCCAATCATCTATCGCTTAGTGGCAGCTGCAAAATGAAACAACCAAGTCTTGTTTTGCGTCACACATGAAATTATCAATGTTTTGAAATCTTTAAATATTATACAGTTAGGGGAGTCAGACTGTTGCAGTTTGGATGATGGATAAATGAACTAAATTTTAGCACTTAGTGGAAAAGGGGCTTATATATGGGGGCTCGTCTGTGAGTTACCGTTTAGGCAACCCTAAATGTGGTACGGGTTGATCTACAACGCGGGTGCGAAACTCAAGGACTGGGGGCCAGATCCAGCCCGTCACATCATTTTACTTGTCCTACCAAAACAAAATAATGTGCGTCAACTTTGTGTTTTCTTGCTAAAATAAAAGCATTTAAAATTGTCTTCACTTTTAAAATTGTGATATTGCAAGTATTTTTGGTGACCCCAAAAAAAAAGAATAATATTTGAACAGTTTTTTTTTTTTTTTTTTTTTTTTTACTGGTCTCTGATTTCAAAAGAATGTAGCAAAAAACTCATAGCTTGGCTTTGAAATATATTTATTAAACTTTTTTTGAAGGGACGGCCAATCTTATTGGCTATCAGCTCTTTTAAATTTGAAAAAAAATTGGCTCAAAATCAGTATTTTTGTTCCCCTCCATTAAAACATTCCAAAATTAAAATAATAAAATTCAAACCCTGGATGATTTTTTTTTCCAGATTTTTCTTGTTGTTACAGTTAAATATTCAAGTATTGTATGGTCAAATGTTCTTCCTGTAATTCATATTTATTTCTTTAAACGTTGAAAGTAGAAGAAGTAACCTTTTTCATTTTACTGTATATTAGTGTTGTCAAAGTTAAAACGTTAACTAATTAATTAATCACAAAAAATTATCGCATTAATAACTGTATTACCACAGATTAATCACACTATTAATTTTGACCGCAGATGATCCTTTTTAGCCGACAGCGGATGGTTACGTTAAAGGTAGCTGTTGGAGTTTGAGCAATAAACATAACTACATGCATTAAAGTAAAGCATTTAATAAATGTTTACATATGCCGTAGGTCATTTTTTTCCCCATTTTAAATTATGCAAGTAATTAATTGATTAGAAAAAGCAGATTGAGCGTGTGCAGCGGGCAAAAATATTGGGGAAAAAAGCTTTTTTAAGACAGTGATTAATCGTGATTAATCAAAATTCTACGATGTGATTAATCTGATTAAAAAATTTTAATCGTTTGACAGCTCTAATATTTATTGAACTTTTTTGAAGGGACGGCCAATCTTATTGGCTATCAGCTCTTTTAAATCTGAAAAAAATTGGCTCAAAATAAAGATAATAAAATTCAAACCCTGGATGATATTTTTTTTTTACCAGCTTTTTCTTGCTGTTATGAAGTTAAATATTCAAGTATTGTATGGTCAAATGTTCTTCCTGTAATTCATATTTATTGCTTTAAACGTTGTAAGTAGAAGAAGTAACCTTTTTCATTGTACTGTATATATTTTTTAAATGAATCGGCTGACTAATTGTTTATCAGAATTTTACTGCGCCAAATATCTGCATTCTGGAATCTGCATTGGCCTAAAAAAATGATATTCAAATATCAGTTGGGCCCTACTTTTTTGACACAGCTCGTACGTCCACCTGGCTAGTACGGCGACTGTATGGAAGACAACAACGGTGAGTGGTTCGCCCTCTTTCCAGAGTAAACATGGAGCCATACAGCATTTGATGATGCATTGGCAGTGAAGTTCCCCCCTGCTCAGAGAAGATGAAGTGCAGGTTTGAAAATGCCTTTAGATGAGATCAATATCACTCACCGCGCTCACCGCGTGCGCGCCGGGCATGAAGATGGAGCCATAACATAGCTAATCTACAAGGAGGCGCAAATAAGAGGATCAAACAACATCCCATCTCATTTCACGAGGAGCCCGGCCGATGGAAATTAGTTCGGCTGGATCGATGTGTTTATCTGTTTATTTATATCCTTGATCCGCACATTTGGAGGAACGTCTTTAGATGACGAGAGAGGGGGGGTGAGTCGTGTGGAAGATGACAGCCTGGTGGGTGGGAGGGGTGAGCGGGAGGGAGGACATGCAGTGGGGGGGCGAGGCTGGATGTCTTGTTTGGCTGATAGTAATCTGACAGCTATTAGAGGGCGTAGGGTTAGGGACCTGCTGGCTTGGGGTGGTGGTGGTGGGGGGGTGGGGGGGGGGGGGGGGGGGGGGGGGGTTATATGATATATGCATCCCCTCACACTCAAACCAGCCTCTGCTCTGTGTGTGTGTATGTGTGTCTATGAGTTCATTCTTCTACATTCAATTCCCTCTTACCCTCAATGCCCCCCCCTCCCCCACTCCATCCCCATCATTCATATCTCACCGCCGTCTTCCCCCGCTTCCACTGTACATTTGGGTGTCTCGCCACGTTACAAGCCGTGCCCTTAATTTGACAGTGTCACAGAGATCCATCTTCATTCTCTCACTCTTTTCATAATCTGATCCTCTTCCTCTAGCATGCAATTAGTGCCCCTCCCCTTTTTATCCCCACCCCCCACCTCCGCGCCGCTCGCCGTCACCGCGGCCCCCAAAGCGGCGTCGCGCTGCCCCCGCCGAGGATGGATGATTGCTACAGCTTTCCCTGTGCAATCCATTTAGAGCCGGGGCCCTGTAATGAATATGTACATTGAGAGAGACCTCGATAAGGCGGGGGGGAGGGTCACGAGCAATCAACCTTGAATTCAATTATGCCAGTGAAGGTTAATGACTGTGCTCAGTGGTCAGAGGCACGCGCCGCGGCGCCCATTAAAGCAGCTTGTCAGAAGTGACAGCGTACGGGGGAGGGGGAGGAGCCACGTGACGCACACCGCCAGCGAGATGGACAGATAGATAAAACGCTGTCAGTCAGAGGTGCTAGATTACATTGAGTTGGCCCCAACAAATCAGATTGTAAAGTTCTGCAACCTCCTCCTCCCCCTTCCTCCCGTCTCACCGTCTCCCCCGGGGTGAAGCTGAGCACGCTAGCTGTAATATGATTAGTCTACATAAAGACGTGTCTGGAGTGTAATTCACTGCTCACTAATGAGGCCCTGTCTGAACCCAGGACAGATGAATCGCCCCCGATACCCACTGGCGGCTTACCTGGAGCCGGATTGCACCCCTCCCGCCTCCCAGACCAACCTCACCTTTATTCCCTCCTAATGTCCTTCCTTCACATCGCCCCCACAAGACCCCCAGCTGGGTCGCAAACTGTGTGATCCATCACACGCAGACCTGTCAGTCATGTGACTTTCGATCTCCTCCCAAGGCCTAATTTGCGACTTTTCTTGGACTGTGAAGTCAAAGTCTCTCAAATTTCAAGTTGGGTGCAAAAGCCAGGTGAAAGTCATTCCGTTGAAGGAAAATGTCTCTCATTTATTCAAATATGTGACATAATTGAAAATTAAAACTGGATTATACAGATGGTTTAAGTGAATGGTAAGTGTCAAAAAAGATGTTAGATGACGTAAATTGCTAGATTCAATACGTATAAATACGTCCCCCCAAATCACCCTAGATTCTTTCTATGTACTGTGTATGACCCAATTTCCCAATTTGTTGGTATCCTTTATTATCAGAATGAATAATATGAATGAATAAAGATTCAAAACATACCAATAAAGGGTAAATGCTTTTAAATGCAGGTTAAAAATGGTCCTGACTCATTCCTATGATTAAGGACTTTTTTCTTTTTTTTTTAAAACATGTTTTTGAATTTAAATTTTTTTTTGCACTGTACACTCCTAGTTATTTTAGTAAGCTACTTTTTTTTCTTTTTTTTTTACTTTGCTTTGAAATCTCTAACTCTGCAACTGATTTTCTTTTTTTAGATTTATTTATTTATTGATTGATTTATTCTCAACCCCAAGGTACTGCCAAGGACCTAGGCCCTAGGTCAATGTCTACACAGTGTGAAAAATTGGCATTTCTTATTAAGCCTCCTGTAGCCTCAATTTGGAATTAGTTTTGGTTACAAAAAAAAAAGAAAGTGCTGTTTACGGTATTTAACTCATTCACTGCCTTTGACAAGTATACTTGTCAATTGTATTTTTTAGAGCGGTGCTAAATGGGGGCGAATCTGAGCATGCTCCACTGTAAATATCAAACTTGGAAACAACTTTACTGATGCCCAACCACCGGTAGATGACATCATTGCCCCATTTTATAGGAAATAAACACAGTTTCAGAGTCCATGGGAGAAATGGCTGTATTTTGGCAAACCTACATTTTTCTGCTGTCAATTATAAAAGAACGGGACGGGACAAAAAGTAGGGAGTCTATTCTGTTATTTGGTAGATTCGGTTTATATATAATTATTGAATGTAATATCACGTGAGTATTGGAAATGTAAAAATTTTCTATAATGACTGGCAGTGAATGAGTTTTAACAGTAAACTGATTCAAAAAATAGATTTGATGGAAAACAATTGTTATAGACTTAGACTTGACTTTATTGATCCCTTTGGGATGGTTCCCTCTGGGAAATTTATATTTCCAGCACCAATAAGAACAGATAATAAAATAAAAAATAATTCAATCAATCAATCAATCAATAAATAAGGTTATTACACCAGAGATTGAATTAATAATAGTAATAATAATAAAATAAATATTAAATAAAAATAATATAATAATATAATAATAATAATATAAATAAAAATTCAATCAATAAATAAATAAGATTATTACACCGGAGATTGAATTAAATAAAGTACAGTACAGTACAGTAAAAGTGCCATATTTGTGAAGTTACTCTACCCCCTACAATTTTAGGATTGTATACAAAAACTAAAGAAATAAAAATACTAAAATTAGAATTGAAAAAACATTTTCGTGACCAAAAGAAAATTTAAAAAAAGTACCTTGAAATAAATGCAAAGTATTTGAAACTACATTTATATTTTTGAAAGTAACAAACTAGAATTATAGCAAAACTATCCTTCACCTCATCCATTTTCTGAACCACTTTTTCCTTCAGTCTTTGTTACTTAATGGTAAATGGAAAATGTTATTGTCATCGTTTCCATATATGGCATTTTCCTCAGTCACATAAAGGTTTCTTGTCAAATTTTTACTGAAAACATACAATAAATGTCATTATTTTAGTAGCAGTCAAACTATGTTTAGGTCAAGTGCACACAACCTTAAACCACTTAACTTCTTGCCTTCAACTCATTAGATGGCAGAAGAGATATGAGTGCATAATTAATTCAAATGAGATTTGATATAACGGCAGAAAATCGGAGGTTAAGTGGGTCAAATGGACGACATCAGCTCACAAACTGGACATTTATTGGCACCATCTGTACATACTGCGCGGAAGAGTTGGAGCTGGCAGGGAATGTGCAAGATTTATGAATGGACCATCCCGGGTCGTGGACGTCTCCTCCTCCACCACTAATGTGTGTGTGCGTGTGTGAGTTTATACTGCTTAAGCTGCCCAATATGTGAATCTCCCTTGTGCTTTATTTCCACAGTATCCATCAAGCCGGAATATCCAAAAGCAAATTTAGGGATGGGAGGAAAAGTTGGCCATCTCCTTTAAATAGTTTATGTTGTTCGCCGATGAAGAAAATATCAAATTTGCCATGAAAATGTATGGAAATTGGATCAATGCTATTACGCAGGCGACTTTTTAAAGCAATATCTCCTTTCCAGCGACAGTCCATGTGCGGATGATAAATAGACGGTCGTCAGAGAGACTTGGGAGGTTCTTTTTTGCGGCGAACCTTCCTCGTCTGTTATTGCATTTCAGCCAAACGGGATCAACATGCATACTTAGGAATGAAGCTCCCCAAATAAAGCCGCCTCCCGACATTGCCGTCACTCTCTGCCTCTCGTCCTCACTCACTTGATTTGTCATCAGGAATCTCATAGCCGTCTCGCCGCAGTCAAGAGTCAGGTTATTGTAAATAAGATGAGATTTTCCTGGCGTGCGTGTGCGTGCGCGTGTTTGCGCAAGGCGACAGACTGCCTTTCAAATGGTGATTCATCAGCTTGTCGGAATCGGGCATCTCTGAGACACTAATAATTGTGTGTGCGGCTCGGAGTGACAGCCCCACGTGCACACGCACGCATCTTTTGCACTTGAGCTGACCCTGTCACCATCCTACGCTTCCAATGGGCCCGTCCGGCGGCCATAATTCGCATCATTTATTGGCCGCGCTCGCATTTTTCCAGTTAGTCTGCCAGCTGAATGGTATTGGCTTTCCAATCAATGCGCTGATTGTTATGAAGGAGGTGGCTATTTATTCAAAACGGAACACTTTGTCTGTCTTCACAAGCTCCTTTGATGGCGCTGATATCGATTTGGTATTCATCACAAGCGCCTATTGCATTTCTGCTTCCACAAACTGCATTGCTATAGTCTGTGGATATCTGAGTATTGAGTCCACACAGCTGCTATTTCTAAAATGGAATGTTTTTCATCTTAATTTCTCAGGTAATGTATGAATCTGCAATGCAAATGTTTATTATTTGGCTCTAGTGGAAGTCTGTTGACTGTTTTTTTCCCCTACAAGCAGTTATATAATTCCATACATAAATGGTCCGTCATGGTTCTTCATGAACTATGCACGCTATACTGAATTTCAACTACATGTATAGTACCTACTCGGATCGATGCAGCTCTAAAGCAGGTACTCTGCAGTGCCCACGAGGTGACCAAAACATTTGTCATGCAAGTCAAAGCACAGATAAACATTTTAAATAATTTGTTTAAAAAAACACAAAAAAAACACCCAGGACTGACCAATTGTCAGGCTTATGAGAAATGACTAACTATTCATTTTATTAAATTAATTTATTTATTTGTAGTCCCCTAAAAAAATTAAAATTAAAAATAAAAATGAAAAATAACTGACATTTTCACTCACTTTTGTTGCCAGAGGTTTAGCTATTAGCAGCTGTTTTTATTTTATTTTACCTTTATCTAGCCAGGTAAACATGTTTGAGAACTAATTCTCATTTACAAACATTACCTGGAATTGACCTGGATTTTGAGGGAACAATATATAGTTATAGACATTTTTATATTGGTATTTTTTATTTTTTTTTATTTTTAGTCTCCTAAAAATAAAATACATTAAAAAAAATTGACATTTTCACTTCGAGGTGTACTCACTTTTGTTGCCAGAGGTTTAGCTATTAGCAGCTGTTTTTAACTTAATTTAATTTAATTTTATTTTATTTAAATTATTTTATTTTATCTTTATTTAGTCAGGTAAAAATGTTTGAGAACTAATTCTCATATACAAACATGACCTGGAACTGACCTGGATTTTGAGGGAACACTATACAGTTATAGTTATTTTTATATAGTTTTTTTTTTTCATTATTATTATTTATTTATTTATCTTTAGTCTCCTAAAAAAAATAAAATAAATTAAAAAAAGAAATGACATTTTCACTTCAGGGTGTACTCACTTTTGTTGCCAGAGGTTAAGCTATTAGCAGGTGTTTTAATTTAATTTAATTTAATTTAATTTAATTTAATTTAATTTAATTTAATTTAATACATGGCCTGGAATTGACTTAATATATCTGCAGAAATCTACTCCCTTTTGTGAAAAGACCTACACTTTGATGACATCATCTTCATTCAAGTCCCTCTTAACGTCTTAAACACTCACAATCCTGTTTTAAGGGCTGTTCTTGTCTTTTGCCGGCAGGCTGCTCGGGACAATGAGGCCCTAAAATGAATGCAGGGAAGTGTGATCATTTTTGCTATTCTGAGAAGCAGACCCAGAGAGCAGGAGAAGGAGGCAATTATTGTTCTGCAGCTTAAGGAGGGGAAATACTTGTTTCCTTGACCGGACCTAAATATTTACTCTCCTCTAACGGACAGCTGACTCACGCTCGAGGACGACGGCACGCACGGAAAAGACCCTTCGCCCCCGATCTGCAGCGGGCCTCCTCCACCCCACGTTCCATGAACACACGCACACACATACATGCATGTTTCCGCTCAGCACAGCACACATACGGCTTCCTTAACTGATTAGTGGGCTGCGGTGCCATGTTAGTCTGACGACAACCCATTTCCCATTTTCGCCATCAACTCACGGTCCTTTTTCGTGTTGCTGCGGCGGGTGACAAAAGACTGCAGGAAGTCAGCCTGCTTCTGTGTTATGCGCTTGTGCCATTCAGGAAGAAGCCTGAAAAAAAAAAAAAAAAAAAACTATTAGGGCTTGCTAATTAGTGGTTAGTCTCGTCCAACATTTCACATTGTGCCTAGTAACAAATGGAATGCATTTCTGTATTTGATGTGACACATTGCTGGTCAATTGTGTGTCAGTCTTATGGAAAATACAAACCTCGGTCAAAGAAAAGTATATTGTGATTTGGAGTCGAGCTGTCAAAAGTAATCGATTAATTGACAAGTAAGTAATCAATTACATGATTAATCAACTATTTTAATAATCAAGTAATCGTTTGGAGCCATTTCCTCAAGTAAATTGTCCAAATCCTCAGATGTCCGCATATCAACTAGTGCTGTCACTATCAAATATTTTTAGAATTGATTAATCTATCGATTATTTAAGCGATTAATCGACTAATTGGATTTATTTTAATTTTGCATTAAAGTGTATTACAAAAGCATTTTTCTCCTGATAACTCTCTATTAACCAGTAGTTGGTGTTTATTTTGTACTTAATATTCGTTTTAGAGTGATTAAAAATAGGGGGATTGATTTTGTACTATGTTACCGGTTCGGTCATTGTATGCCAAAGTAAAAACAGATTTCTGATTTATGTAGTGTAGTAATTCATGAAAGAAGACTGATAATCTTCAGTGTTTAATCAAAATAAGATATTTGCAAACATCTGTTTTTACATTAAAAGTCAATGACCGTACCGGTAACATAGGCCAACATCTATTCCTCCTTTTTTTAATCACTATACGAATACGAAGTACGAAATAAACACCAATCAGGGGGAAAAAAAATGCTTTGGTAATACACTGTAATGCAAAATTAAAATGAATCCAATGAGTCGATTAATCGATTCTAAAAATATTCAATAATGACATCACTAATTTGGAGTAAGGGTGGGCGGACAGAGTGAGATATGTTAGTTGCCAACCGGGTTGTTGTTGTCCTTGTGTCCCATATGTTTAGGACATATTTCTTCATCGTGTTTGGCCAATTTGTGTGTTTGTGTGCGTTCAATCTGCCGCCACGATCCTACACACACCTGTTTGCTACACAATATGGCACACCTTCTGTGTTCAATACAAGCAAAGTCCATCGAAAGTAATACAGTGCTGGAGCGACTGCATTGGCACAGGATGAAGTCAGTGTTCATATTTGAAGCATTTAAAAATATATATTTATCTCCTAACTTACTCATTTTTTTTCTGGACTGAATGTGTCAAAGAAAAGCCACAAAAGCCAAAGACAAAGCAAAATTCTCAAGTTAATCTTTTGATGCTTGCTGACCTAAGCACCTAAAATCGTGTCTTGGTTGAAACAAAGATTTTGTACAAGTTACGCAGAAATATTTCTTACATTTTCAGTAAAACTACAGTCTCAAAGAAGTGATATTCCCTGAAGCGTCCCTTGATGGAATCAGAGAAAGATCACATCTGTTTCTGTACGATAAATTGTATATCTCCGCATGAGTCAGAGCACTTTTTCGTTCCGGCTGCACAGAAGCCACGAATCAGAGATACATTTAACGATTACTGCTGTGTTCACTGCCTCGCTCCCCTATGAAAACAAGAGACAATAAATAATAAATGTTTCTCTTTAAGCTGTATTCGTAACATGAAAAAGTAATGCTTGCTAATACCCGTCTTATATCACATATTTTGTCTTTTAGTGGGATTTAATGAGCGCCGACGCGCGAGCAATTAGGTGCAGTAAGTTCCTGTTAATTACAAGTTCAATTATGTAGCTTGCATGCATTAATCACAATGTTGTTTCTCTGCGTTTGGAGAGGAAAATGGTTCGGCTGCTGAATGTTCTCAGATAAACATCAATGACTTGTTATTTATGCAAACACTAGCATAATATCTACTCAGTTAACTATTGATTGTGCCCAAATGTGAAAATAAGTGAATATTGTTTAAGCTGTTTATTGCCACATCCAATTGATGTTTACTAAACAAATAGAACAGGTAGAAGGCTTTTGTTTGGCCCGTCCGTAAGCACGAACATTAGCAAGCCATTCAACACACTGGATCGGTAAAACGCAACTGCACGACAGCAAATACTACATTCAACAAGAACAGCGGCTGGAGTGAGACAATAAATGTCTCCCCGAGGTCAAACAGAGAGTGTATAAAGACACGCTTCCTTCTAATCAAGTCCAGTAAAACAGTCCACTATTTCCTCCGTGTGCTTGAGTAGGAGGAAATAAACAGCCAAACAGGAAATGTCAGATGGTAAAACCAGGAAGTAAGAGTTAGATTATCAGCCAACAGAGGAAGAGAAAGTTTAAACACCATGATATAGTCCAAAATATCAGTTGTCCATCAAACAATCAAAAACAAGTGAGCTGCCTACAATGGTGAGACCTCGGAGTTTGCTTTAGTCCACCATTTCTACTGAGCCTAATCCACTATTCAAGAGCCGAGACAACCTATTGGCATCCATTAATCCTGAATTGGCTCACAATCAATGCCCTCCTCAATAGCTCCTTATTTCATTCATTTGTCAGAATCGTCAATACTCGCAGCTCTTTTGGTGTGTCCAATCCTTTATAAAGCACACGTACCATTTTTACACTGATGTTAGACCTCTTAACATATATGTATAAATATTAATGTCCGTCTAATGTCTGTCTGTCTGTCTGTCTGTCTATGTATCAAGGTGTTAGCTAGCTAGCTGTTAGCTAGCACTCTCACAGAGTGAGGTGGCAAGTTAGCAGCTTCTTTCAGTGCATGTCTGTCTGTCTGTCTATCTAGGTGTTAGCTAGCTAGCTGCTAGCTAGTGCTCTCACAGAGTGAGGTCGCAAGTTAGCAACTTCTTTCAGTGCATCTCTGTCTGTCTGTCCATCTATCAGTCTATCAAGGTGTTAGCTAGCTAGCTGTTAGCTAGTGCTCTCACAGTGTGACGTTGCAAGTTAGCAACTTCTTTCAGTGCATGTCTGTCTGTCTGTCTATCTATCTAATTCGACAAAAAACAAGTTTTCCAAGAAAGTTGAGGGAGAATTTTTTTTTGGGCCCATATGCGAATCCTCAGATACTCATCGTTAATTGTGATAAAACAAACGAGGACAGACAAAAATCTGTGAATTAGAAGCCATATATTCATTGTATTATTCAAGCATATTTAGCTTAATGCAAATTAACAATGCAAAATTCCATGTCTGTGAGGTGCAAGTATTATTATTATCCAGTTGGGGTCCCCAACTTCATGTTTTATACTGTACTATCTGTGATTTCAAACATATTCAGCTTATGATATTAAAGGCTGTGTGAAGTAGGAGTCAGCGAATAAGAGTTGAATGTTGTTTTTGCTGTTAGCTAACCATTAGCTAGCGTTCACTAACCTGTTATTTTTTTATTCAGAAAGCCCAATGTTTACCATTAAGGTATAATTTCATAGTTATATGAAAATTTTTACTAGGTAGACACTTGATACTTTGAAGAAAAGTATTTTGTGAGTTGTAGAGTTGAGCCTGGTGATTAAGGTCCCCGGCCCCAAATGGCCCGAATGTTGTTGTGACTTGTGAAACCTCCATACTAATGTTGTCATGCCCCAGCTGATGACCATCTGTGTAAGTGTCGTGCACATTTGACAGGAAGCGACCCCAGCACGCGCCACAGACGCCGTCAGATTCACGTGTGAATGGGCGCGTCATTGCGCCCAAAGTAAATCAATTAAACGTCGGGGAATCTCTCAGGGGAGAGGCTGAGGAGGAGGAATGGGAGTGATGTTTCCAACCCGCAAATCCCCGTGGACCTTTAAAATACACAATATAACTCAAAATGTAATCTGCGTTTCCATTACAAAGCCCAAGCGAGTCTGGTTGTCGTGGTGGCAGCACATAAATATCTCAGATTTATACTTTTGAAGATGATGCCGCTAAAGATAAGCGGAACATAGTCGGGTTTAATCAGCGGATATTAGTAGACTTCATCTTGAATAAATAAAGACTGCAGGGACAGGTGAGGAATTGAAAAAGAAGTACTTTGGCTGCAATTAAACAACATAGTTCAAGGAACGAAATTATACGTTCTTTTCTCCCTTGTGGGACAGTTTGGATACGAGCTACGCCAGCATAAAGAGATAATAAAAACACATAATTGGATATCTTCAGAGCAGAAACAGGCCAATTTTGCATGTGCACACAGAACAAACATGAGGCAATCAGAGGAAAGAGAAACTATGGAACAATTTGCGAAGAACATTGAAATGTGAAGATTATAAATAGCCAATATGTTCACCAACCATTTCAATTGGTAATTCACAACCACTGTGCTAATTTCATTTAATTGATGTAAAGATTATAATTTCTATATCAGCTTCCTGTTCAGATAAACATACCCAGATCTCACATTGAATAAATCAATTCGTGAGTCAATCAGGGTTATTATATATATATTTTGGATTTTTTTTCCCATTTTAGTTATTTTTTATTTCGTTTTGAGTTTTGTTTTGTTTTTTAATTGAGTTAGTCTACATTAGTTTTCAGGGTGGTATTGTTAGTTTTTATTTACTTTTTTTTTTTTTTTTAGTTTTGGTTATTTAATAAATGTTTAGTTTTAGTTAGTTTCAGTATTAGCTTTAGGTTTTTATTATTATTTCTTTTCTTTTCTTTTATTTTTTTTAATGTGTATTACTTGTCTGCAATTTAAAATCGTCCCCAAAGGCATTAAATTACCAAAGATAAAAACAAAGGACTTTTTTGTTGTTGTTGTTGCTATAATTAGTTAGTTTTAGTTAGTTTTGTAAACATACAATGTAGTTTCAGTTAGTTTTCATTTTTTAAAATTCATTTTCGTTTTTATTTTATTTCGTTAACAAATTAGTTTTTTGAATTTTAGTTTCAGTTTTTTTTTTTTCCCGTTAATTTTAGTTTAACTAAAATAACCTTGGAGTCAATTAATAGAACCATTATTTCAGTATCTTCTACTTTTGGTGACATTTTTGTTTGGGGATTTGGTGCTGAAATGTTTCTACGTTAAAATATAAAACTAATGGGGGCGGAGCTGCAGTGAAATCCAGCCTTTGAGGTTGCTGTGTCCCTGAGGGAAGGGGGCGGGGTCAAAAGGGGTGGTGGCGAGTGTGTACGCCTTGAATGAGATGGGGCAAGTGTCAAGGGTACGTTTAGCCTCTAGACTTCAGGAGGTAGAATTTAATCTACCCCTGAAGGGGGGCTTCACGGAAACATTGTCCTAAAATATCAGACCGGGGCGCAAAAAGAAGAGTGGTCAGATTATTTATATTCAATTAAGGCTTTGTTTTTAGATTCATGGCTTTTAAATGTTGTTTTTTTAAGGGTCTGCAGGTACCCTGCAAGTAAGTATGTATGTTTCCTTCTGTCGCTGTTTTTTGGGTAGGTTTGGTCTTTATTTTCTTCTACTGCCACCTACATTGCAGGTGTGCTGCTCTGCTGAGTCATCAGCCTGAATCTGCAATGTAAAACTTTTTGTAATGTACCAAGCTGCATGAGCTGAAACCTCAATGAATAATTGAGGCTTATTGGTGAAGTGCTAATTTCGTTAACGAAAGATTTCCCTCATATTTTTCATCACGAACATTTTTTTTCCCCAGACGAAAATGAAACAAAAACTAAAATTGAAGCCATGCACTGAGACGATAACGATAACTAAAATTGACTGACAATTTATATATTGATTAAAATGAAAATGAAAACAAGACAGTGATGAAAATTCACACAATCCAATCAGAAAGAATCAAACGCGGGTGGGAGAAAAGAACCACTCAGAAACTGTTCACTGCACTTTATTAAATGTGCAAACATGTTTACATTCATTGTGAAGCTGTAAGATTAATTTCAAGCAATTATGCACTTTTTTTTTTTTATTTAGGTGAAAACTAAGTTATACTAGACTAAGTGCAATTTCTGGAGAAATTGCGTGGGAATGCTGAAAGATTTTGAATACATGTGGAATGCTTGTGAAGTAAATTGAGAGATAAATTTTGAAATTATGACCTCCTGGTTAATGGGCAATGCATTTTTCAACTGTGCCACCAAGCAGTATCAGACACCTGGTAATAATAATAAGTTATATGTACGGAAGTGGGCGTGGAAAGTGATACTTAGAAAAAGTTCAATGACTCTCCCATTGTAAATGAATGGGTAAAATTTGATATTAAATGTTAAATTGTGCAAATACTGTAAATAATGTGGAATCAGACGATATATACCCCAGGAGGCGTCAATTTTTGAAGGTAGTTGAAATTTGAACAGTATAAATTGGAAGTATTATGTGGGAGATATTACGTGGCAAAAAAAGTGTGGAGAATAAAAATCACAATATCATATGTGGGAATGCTTCAGTATTCACACAATTATTATCAGTTCAACATGTTTCAGTGAAACGATTGATAAAGACAACGTTGCATGAATTGTGTCTTGTATTACAAATAGCTGCGTAATAATTTTCTGTATAAAAGTTGAAATGTACGCTGAAGGAAAATATCGATTAAACTGTCAGTCGACTAAAATTGCTTTTTATTTTCATCGACTAAGATTGGATTTAAAACTAAAATACAATCAGATGACTAAATTATGCCTAAAACATTAATTAATCTTAGTCAAAAGACTATCACGAAAACTACATTCAAATTTCTTGTCAAAATTACCACTGATTTCATGAAAAATTTTGTTAGGGTCATGTGTTTCAAAAAGTCGATTTCAAGGTCAAACTATAGCTCAAAAGATGAAATGACTCAAGTATGCACCAATCTTCTAAGATATAAGGGTCAAAAGAAAGAGGCCACACCCCTTTTTGCTGAAAATGTAAAAATCCGAGAGGCCATAACTCTGACACCCTTGCTCCGATTGACCTCAAATTTGAGATTTAGCCTTGTGACATCACTACCAACAAGTACACCAAGTTTTATTAAAATCTGAATCTGCTTGGGTGATTTGGCATGGAACCACCCCCAACCCTCTTTCACCTCCATCCTCCGCTCTGACCTTTCACCTTAACTCCCGGCACGGCGGGGGGTGAACACAAATGAAAGATGAGAACAGTTCAGACCAAAAAAAAAAAAAAGCAGCAGAATTTTAATTGACACCCTTTAAGTTATCTGCAAGATAATTATGGCCAACAGCTGCAGACCAGCGCAACATGCAACAATGAGACTTATTAGCATTCTGGTGCAAGTATGTCGGCAAACGGCTGGGCGGCATGCGCATAAATATGTACACAATCAATACGCGCTGGAATCTCTTGTACACAAAAAGACGAGAGGACCCACAAGAGAGTTATTTTGTAACATGGCGGGGTCGCGTCTCTTTAAAATCCACACTCGCCGCTCTGCCTCAAAGCCGGCGGAACCCACTGAGTTTAAGAATATGCGCCCGGCGTCTTAGTCCTAATGTGGGAATTAATTATGAATTAATTAACATGACACGAAGGAGCTGCTACTTTTAAACACGCGAGGGAGGAGGTGAGCAGTGAGGGATAATGCGCAGTGAGCGAGACAAAGAAGTATGTTCGTATGTATAAGATTGTCTCCAGGTTATGAATTAGAGAATGTGTGTTGAGTTTATTTCTCCCGGCGAGCTATTAAATATTTCATGCTCCATACACGAACCTGATCCACGCCACAATTAGAGGCCCATTATCCTTGTCGGGCCTCGTGCTCCCTACAAACGGGGCCTTCCAAAGCAGCAATAAAGAGCCCTGTGATGAGCAATGATAACACAAGATGATGAATAGCGTGCTTATCTTTAGGATTTATAATGAAATGGCGCAGTTTGGCTAACCCTCGTGATTCTGCGGGTCATTATGTGAACTTTTAGGAGGGAGAAAAAAAAAAAGATTCACACTATTTGGTTTCATTCATTTCATTTGATTTGACACATCACACTTCTGTGCCTTGGCAATAAGGACACAGCATTGCAGCATATTGGCAAGCTCATTTGCTTTTCATAGGCGAGCTAAAAAAAAAAAAAAGTGCCCCCTGGGATAAACACGTGTACGGGGGACCGCGGGCTCGCCGCCCCAGCAGCAGGTGGCCCATTGCTGCCTAATGAACACCGCAATCTGTTACTATCGCAGCCGCGCCTTTCACCACACAATTAGGCGACTAAGCATGTCATTATTCCGGGCCAACAAGAAGAGCCTCTTCTCTAATTCTATCTTTTCATTCCTGTTTACTCACCCACACTCCCCTCATTAACGAGAGATTTTCCAGTCTATGCTAATTGCTTTCAATAACATTCATTTTAGTTGAAAGGAAACGATTCTGTTAATTGAGGAGCGTGGCGAGGCGAGGCGAGGGGAGGGAGAGAGAGGAAAAAGAAGAAGGGCTCGGTTTCATTTTCAAGTGCGGCCATGAGATGACGCCTTTTGAAAAAGCGCTCCACAGGTTCACAGCTAATGAAATTAAGCGATGGCACAAAAAAAAAAAAGAAAAAAAAAAGAGAAGCCCAAATTAAAAGCGATTTATTTTCATTGAGGCATGTGGCACTGTTCGGGCACAATTAATGGCCTGTGTGCTGACACGGGCATGTGGGCCATGACAACAAAAATAAGGTCGAGAGACAAAGACAAAAAAAAAAAAATGACTGGTGGAACACAGCAGTCGCAGAAAACAAAAGGACAAACCAGAATCATAACCAGAATTATTTTCATCTATTTTTTCTCAGTTTGCTGAGTTACTTCATCCTAGGGGTGTTAAGAAAAATCGATTCGGCAATATATTGCGTGCAATTTTTGTATCGATTCAATATGCGGCCAAATCGATATTTAGACATCAATTTTTGATAGAAATATTCAACCAAAAAAAAAAAAAAAAGTCTTACTTAGGGTTAGGGTTCACACTTTAAACACAGAAGAACATTAAGCCCGAATATTTTATTTTAATGCTATTCAAACATGAAATAAATTGGAACCTTGCAACCTTTGCAATAAAAAATTGCAATAATTGACTTACAGATTCATATTGGGATTAATCGGTATCAAATTGAATCGTGATATGTATGCAATTCACACCCCTACTTCATACTAACTTAAATTAATAAATACACAATGCAAAACATAATGAGCAGCAACAATTTCAATTTAAAAATATATTTCTATTGTACCTGTAAAGTTGTATATTTTATCAGGCACAAAATTAATGGTGTGTGCTTAAAGGGATACTTGGCTCATTGAACAATTTTCAGCAGTGAAAAGTTAATATTTTGTTCAGAATTAATTTGATAACTTGATTATTTTTATGTGCTATTAATACATTTAAAAAGTAATTTCTCCATTTGTTGTCAACTGATGATGACATCACCTGTGCTGAGAAAGTAGGTAACGGCCAATTACGTCTCACCTGTTTTCTGCGTTTGGTCCTTAAACTGAGCCATGATTGGCCATTACCTACTTGCTCAGCACAGGTGATGTCATCATCAGTCGACAACAAGTAGAAAAAATACTTTTTTAAAAGGTATTAATTGTAGTTGAAAAATAATGAAGTTACCGCATTAATTATAGACAAAATATTAACTTTTCACTGTTGAAATTTTTTCAATGAGTCAAGTATTCCTTAAAATGTTTTTTTTTTTTCGTTTTGTTTTTACTGCATTTTTTTTTTTTTATGCATAGTGCATTTTGTACGTCAAGGAAAAACAGTCATTTTATTAAAAATATATTATTTTTAACCAGGAATCAAGTTATGATCGTCAAACTACTGATGTATAATGGAGCCAGAAAAGGTCCATACACCAGAATAATTAAAATAAGAAAAGAAAATTGGATCTTGAACCGCTACTGCCACCTGTGGCCGGAAATGAAACTACAAACTCCCTTCTTCACGTACACAATGCGCACGTCGTCACATCCGCAGGTCATCTTGTAGGAGTACTCATTGTTAACAGCTGCTGTTAATCTACTAATTAGAAGATGTTTCAGTCATAAATGGTCAAATAAAAAGGCTATTGTAAAATATTTGGGGCAAATTGTTACATCGGGCAACTTTAAATGTACACTTGTAAATTGGACATTTTCCATGCTACACAGTCTTATTTTTGATTTTATCTTTCAACATTCTGTATTCTGTTGGATGTTCACGCATGACTGACGTGTTGGGGCCTGATGTCACAGAACCCCTCACGTCTCCATAACACTCAGACACGGTCAGTCGGCTGCCTAACCAGCCTTTTTATAGTTGTTTAGTGACGGCAGACCGAGCGCGTTAATGGGGCTGTCCGAGCAGACTCGGCTGGGGGTGGCCAACATAAAGAAGGAGGGAGGGTGGGGGCAGATGAGCCGAGAGGTGCTGCCTGTAAAGGCATCTGGAGACCACAGGAAGTTTGGTTCGACTTACGAGTTTTTTTTTTGTTTGTTTTTTAAAGTTTTATCCGTCTTTGCCTGATTTTTGC
The DNA here is from genome assembly GCF_051991245.1 of Festucalex cinctus. Lineage (NCBI taxonomy): Eukaryota > Metazoa > Chordata > Actinopteri > Syngnathiformes > Syngnathidae > Festucalex > Festucalex cinctus. The sequence continues at coordinate 11,372,837 of NC_135423.1, read as the reverse complement.
TGTATGCCGTTTTAAAGTGCTTTATAAATGAAATTGAGTTGAGTAAATGAACAAATTCATTTCAACGTGCCACTGTAATGAGAGAAAATGGTTTAATTTACACTTCCAGCGGGCATTGGGTTTGTGCGCCGTTTCACGAAACCCCTCCGAATCTCCATCCATCTCTAACTGTCATTCAGCCAATGAGAAGTCAAACTAGTACAAAGTGCGTCTCGGCGGATCGCAGGGCTAGCGGCAGATCAGTGCGCTTCATTTCCATAGCATTTGCATGATGTCAGGACATGAGCTACAAATAGGTATGAGTGTGGGGCTTAATTAGAAATGAGCCAGGCTTTTCAAAAAAACATCCTTTTGCATCATAATTGAGTACGCCGAGCGCCGGGATAAGTGGCAGCGAAGGGAGGGCGGAGATGTTTATTTCTGAACACGCTCAAAAGACGTTTGGCAATTGCACCTAGCCTATGAGACGCTTCTACTGTTTTATTTTTTTCTTTCTACTAAACAAAACAAAGATGGGCGCTTTGAACCACACCCAATAATATGACAACATAATGAAACAGTTTTGTATGCAGCGCTCGCAATTGTTTCTCTTTGTGGGTTTGCTTATGATCAAGGGCAACATAGAAAAAGGACCACAGCTAGAGAATGAGAATTGAGTTGACGTTTGAAAAATAATATAGATTTTGTCTTGTAAAAAGGCTTCTAGACCTCAAGACTGTCTCTTTATATTTCATATTTATATTCAAATCTCATCCTAAGCCTGCGCTTTCCGCTAGACTTGCGCTGGGCACAAAAATAGGGATCGAGGGTTTTGAATTGAATCAACTTTACTGCTCTGCAATGACGGTTACATCTTGAAACCAATTAATTGCCAATCATGTGTTTTACTATTAACTCATTGACTCCCAGCCATTTTCACAGAAGCAATCCCGTTCAGTCCCGGCTGTTTTACTGGATTTTGACTGATTTTGCAAGGCCCACAGAATATTGTGTTCTATTGCTATAAAAGCAAGGAACATATCAAAAGAAAGATTAAAGTCTCTTCTTTCTTCAGGAAAAAAAAAAAGTGCATCTGTTTCCGTTTTGCAGCAATTAGCATTAGAAGACAGCTAAGTTTCATCAGTTTTCGCAAATCTATTTAAAATTGTAATTGAGCTTTTTTTCTACATGCCCTGGTTGATCTCCTTTGCTCTGCTGCCACCTGCTGGCCGTTTGTGTAACAACTACCATTTCTGCAACTGTTCTTTGCAGTTGAGAGGCTGCATCAAAGCCTTCTGTATGCTCTAGCATAAAACAAAACAAAACACAAAAACAAACGTATAAATACGTCTTTGGGACACTTAGAGCATTTAAAAAAACATATTTATACGTTATTGGGAGTAAATGAGTTAATAGCGCAGACACCTTGCAAGGTAACTGATGAAGAGTATGGTGGGTCCGTGTAGCAAACTAGTAGTGGTGACTCAAGTATATTTTACTAATGAGACTGGTAGCATGGTTGCTAATTGGAGCTCGGTGTCTAATAGACAAGAAAATAGAGATCGAAGTAGAAGTAGAAAGGGAAGAAAAATATTAGTGTCCACATTTTGTAAGATACAAATGCATTTTTTTTTAAAAATTTTTTCCTTAAGACAGACTTCATTTTAAATTTCGGGGGGGAAAAAATGTTCAGGGTGCTCCCAAGGTTATCAGTACGTCTTAAAAAATTAAATTGATACTTTTGGACTCATTGAGCCATTTTTAACAGTAAGAAGATGACATGTCGATAATTAAATGTGATAACATTGTTATGTTTCATGAACAATTAATACCTTTAAAAACAAAATTTCCCAGTTGCTGTCGACTGAAGATGACATCACCTGTGCTCAGGAAATAGGTAACGAGTCTACGACCAATCATGGCTCAGTTTGCTGACCAACCTCAGAAAACAGGTGAGCCATGATTTGCTGTTACCTATTTCCTGAGCACAGGTGATGTCATCATCAGTCGACGGCAAGTAGAAAAAATACTTTTTAAAGGTATTAATTGTACATGAAAAATAAGGAATTTATCAAATTCATTCTGGACAAAATATTAACTTTCTACTGCTGAAAATGGCTCAATGAGTCAAGTATCTCTTTAAACAAGTAATTACCATAGTTTGCTATAGTTTTCTACAGTAAACATTTTTTTCCAAAATTTAAAAATACCTGACATCTTACACTTTCACAACAACTTTAGGTTCAGAAGGTTCCCAGCACCAGCAGTATCTCTTATCAAGATAACTGAAAATGTAGTTCCCCGAGATTAAAATGGTTTTAGGTTTAGCTTTTATCAGCCGTCAGATTTTTTAAAATGGCCGATATCGTCACTCATCAAAATGCCCAATATCAGCACCGATATCCTATCCTATCCCTACAAGAAGCAGCTACAATATTTGAGGAAATAGGACTCACAACATATTCTCATTTGTCCACCCTTATATGTGCTTTATATGTGAAACTTACAATTGGATCTTTGTTGCTATGTTTGGCTCCAATTGTGTTCTTATAGAGTATAAAGAAAACCAGCTTCTAACGCCGTTTTACTTTCAAGCTCGCCGAGAGTAACGAGCCGGGAAGCTGGGGGCGTTTAGAGTACCTGGGGTTACCAAGGTTACCAAATTGAATCGTCTCCTCAGACATTGCTGATCTACATAATTTGGTGGTATCATTCACAGCGTCTCACAGCCTGGATGATGAATGGCACCGACAGAAGATAATATTTCTGCTTGGATGTAATAAATCTTATGTAAAGTGCTTATATACAGTAGAGAGGAAGGGGGGGTGAAAAAAACACTTATTTTTTTGTTGATTCCACCCTCAATGTTTTTCCTCAATATATGCTACTCGAAGTCAGTTAAAAAAAAAAAAAATCCACTTTATGTTTAGTATATTACAGGACGAATGCACTTGAAGTTGCATTTTTTGACACATATGTGACTATTTTCTACACTGTGTACATTTGGACAAGTTGATCCCGTCAGAGACCTTCCCTCTCTTTGCTTGTTACACTGTGGCCCCTGTACAAGTTGTATTGATTGCAGCCCCTCTCCATCCTTTCAAAGAACAGCCCGCAGTGTCCCGCTATTACGAAAGGCAACCCCCGGTGCTGTGAACCTTTGACCTCTGGCTGCACAGAACCGCTGGGTGTGACCCCCACATGAGGCTTGGGGGCCGGGGATCAAGCGAGAAGCGGTATGAGGTATTTGCAGTTCCGTTTATCATCACCATTTTATCTCGGAACATTTAAAGCAACTTTTTGAGTGGATACAGCATATAACTGCACTAAGTAAGTAAATAAGTAAGTAACCTTCATTTGTATAGCGCCTTTCCAGGACGAAGTGCACAATAAATACGCAGTAAAAATATTTTCACACTTTTTTTTTTTAAGTCACTTGCTCCCAAAAACCTATAAATATGTTCTATTCTAAATATTACCATGCTCACAAAGACGTATTTGTGTTTTGTTTTTTGTTTTTTTTGTTTGCTTGAAACGATGCTAAGTTATTGCAAAACATGGCCAGAAGGTGAAAAAAAGGTATAAATACGTCATATTTTAAATGTTTTAAGTGTCCCAAAGACGTTTTTATACGTTTTTTATGTTTGTTTGTTTGTTTGTTTTTTGTTGTTGTTGTTTTTTATGCTAGCTAGAGCATACAGAGGGCTTTGATGCAGCCTCCCAACTGCAGTGAAGAGGTGAAAAAATGGTAGAAATGACAAAAACGGCCAGCAGCTGGCAGGAGAGTATAAGAGATCAACCAGGGCCATGTTTGTGAAATGATTAAACTTAGCTATATTCTAATGCTAATTGATGCAAAATGGAAACGGATAGAAATATATATTTTCTTCCTGATGAAAGAAGATATTCTAATCTTTCTTTTGGTAGGTTTCATGTTTTTATAGAAAGAGAACACAATATTCTGTGGGCTTTGCAAAATCTGTCAAAATCCAGTAAAACAGCCGGGAGCGAAAAGGACCATTAAAAAGGCTGAACTCTTTTTCATGTGCATCAGCAACCATATCAACATTTGACATGCGTATTAATACTGTACAAGAACTATTTTCCCCCACAGCATACATTACTTTTACTCCAATTTAATATTAGAGTGGGCTGAAAGTCAAAGGCAGACCATGTCAATTAGAGAGATTACTGATCTAATTGTTTACTAATTACGTTTTTCAATCTTCCTATTATGTCTGTTTTTAATAACTCGGAATCAGGTGTACTTGACAGTAATGAATGGCTGATTTTAGATGATTGCCATCTAGCCCATTACGGGCAGAGTGTGTATGCGAGCCTCATAAAAGGGATAATTGTGCCATCTTTGCTAGCAGACACATAAAGCGCTGTGTGTGTATTGACTGCCTGACAGGCTGTGATTCCAGTCACGCTAATGGCTTTCTCAATTCTCCCGCTCCATCCATCAGGCCCTGAGAGCACCCCGTCATGTTTCCAATTAATGGAGGGAAAACTATAAAAGTAAAAAGACACGCTGGACAACAGCATGTATAAAAACACCCCCCAACGCACACACACATTACATGGGCTTTAAAACATAATGACAAACTTTTAGCTCACACTTGTTTGCTTTGGAGCTCATCTGTGGCGAAACTTTACAGCCTTAGCTTGTAATCATCATAATGTACCGCCCAGCATGGGTGCAGCGGTGGGGGCTCCATGGAGGAGATAAAGCAAAACTTCCACTCTGCCTGGGTGAGAGATAGTAAAGCCCCCGTAATTTAGGCAGGAAATTACGGAGTAAGTGGCTCGGTGGCTGATGCCAGCTCTCATTAACCGGTTGGCCGCTTTCAACCAGATCTGGAATCTTGAAGCCTAACCTAATGACAAGACCTGGGTGCATATGAAAGCACTCAAAGGACAACATGAGGTGTCAGACGCGCAAATGAACAGCTTCACAACCTCCTCAAATATTTTCCGCATGCAAAATCACTTTTGGAGTGAATGATTTCATTCACATCCTGGACAAGTGGATCCAAAAAAAAAGTCTACACACCCCTACCCATTCCATGGACCGGTATTTGAAATGTGACTTTTTTTGAATGACCTGACCTATGACCTGTACAACTCAACTGGAGGGAAAAAAAAAAAAAAAAAAAGTTTCAAGAGGGAAAGGAAAACAACTGAGACAATGTGGTTGCACAAGTGTGCACACCCGCTTATAACTGGGATGTAACGATTAGTGTTGTTCCGATACCATTTTTTGCCCCCTGATACCGATACCGATATCCACCTTTGCAGTATCGGCCGATACTGATAACATACCGTTATTTTTTTTTCCCCTCAACATGAAAAAGCTGTCCTTCTATTGGTTCAGGGCATTCAAGGACCAATCGGATATCTTAGATCGGCATGTAGTGAACATGTCACATATCAGTGAATGTCGTGCACCAGCAAAACACAAAATGCTGCATCCAAAATCCGATATTAGCGTTGGAATTAATGGTATCGGCATGTTACTTGCGAGTAGTCACCGATACCGATACCACTGTTTTAATTCAGTATCGGCACCTCTGCCGATACCAGTATCGGTATCGGAACAACACTAGTAACGATCACACCAGCCACCGTTCAAAGTGTCTCTGATTAACATAAAACAATCTTCAAATGTTCTAGTAGGCTTTTCCTGACATTTCTTTGCAATCAAGTAGAAGCCTGAAGGTTTTGTGCCAACACTGACTACTGCTGTTATAGATCATTATTTTGGAGGAAAAACAATAATAGAAATGAATGTGTACAAATGCATGCTTCACATAGCAACTGTCAGGAGTTGAGTAAATTAAAGGATACAAAAAGAACAACAAAGTATAACTGATCTTAAACAACCTAAAATTGTAGGTATTTGAAACAAATTACCAAACTGGATCCAATTACTTCCTACTTACATTGAGCTATATGAGGTTTTGTTTATTATACAAATCTAGGCATATCTGTGATCAATTCGATATGGGTGTGATAATTGATAAGTTAGTTACAGTGATAGATCATTAATGACTGTAAACTGTAGAACTGATTAATGGTGTCTTTTAATAATTAAGGCAAAATGGAAGCATACTGATTCAATCAATGAAAAACAACATATTGTCAGCTATATCCATGTTTTACTCGCTAATCTTTGTTAAATTTCTATCCAGTCAAGAGAAAGAATTTACTTAAATACAGATAAACAATCCTCACCGAAATCGATTAGACAAACTACTGAAATATCTACTTTAAAAATATGGTTGATTTCCAGTACAATAAAACTGTATGGAGTAAATTACCCATAAGAAAACAGGCTAATGAAAAAAAAATAACAGATGATCATCTCACATGTTATGCATGTGCCAACTATTTAGATGTATTGCACAAGTAATATTATACCTCATTGCTGCTCACTTTCCAGATTGGACTGGAAATGGATTAGGAATTAAACACAATGCAGACAACATTGTGTTGCTAAATTTCAACCAACAGAGAAAGCAATTTTCTCAATACAATTGTGCAGTCTGACGGCCGCTAATAGTCTGAGGATCAGCAATCTAGCAATAACGTCATCAGAGGCGTAACTGAATTAATTTTAAATGATTGACAGTCCTTCATATGCATACCACTAATCTCTGTAATTCTCCATTACCTCACTGGACTGACAACGCGAGGAGGGAAATGGCTGTTGGCTGAACAATCAACTGGGACTCATTTTTCACTATGTGAAGTTCAATAACAATCAATTAGAAATTAAAACTATATATTGTGTTTCATGATCGGCGTCACCATCTCAGGTCAACTCATTTGTGACACGAGTGCACGGTTGAAAATTATACCAATAAAATGGGTAAATCCGGTTTATACAGCACAAGCGTGCATGCGGGAGATTTACATCACTTGTGTTTAATTTGCTGGACCACATTACCAGTAATGTCATGCGGAAGCTAACGAATATCCGGCAAACATGAAAAACTGCTTGTTGGTAAATATTCATCTTGACTGCCATTTTCCTAAGATTTGTCAGGAATCGTTTTAGATTCTGCAAAAAGGGTCTCAATTGAGTACAGAACTTAGCTAAGGCAGAATGATTGTAATGTGGACAAGCATAAAATTGTAGCATTTTGTCATGAGGCCCAATTTACACAGTTTAGACCAATTTTTTTGTTCTATACTAGTGGCATTAACGCAGCAATTGGGGAGGGGTTGGTAGTTCTAATGTAATAATACAAAAGATATGTTGTCCATGATAGTCTAATGAATTGAACACATGTATTTAACTCATTTGCTCCCAAAGACGTATTTGTACGTTTTTTTTTTTTTGTTTTTTTTTTTTTTAAATGTTTTTTATGCTAGAGCATACAGAAGGCTTTGATGCAGCCTCTGAACTGAAGAAAATGCTTGAAGCAATGGTAGTTATTACAAAAACAGCCAGCAGGTGGCAGCAGAGTATAAGAGCTCAAACAGAGCCATGTTGCAAAAAACTCTTTTCCCCACTGTTAAACAGATTTGTGATGACAGCTATATTCTAATGCCAATTGCTGCAAAACGGAAACAGATAGAAATATTTTTTTTTCCCTGATGAAAGAAGAGATGCAAATTTTTCTTTTGGTAGATTCCATGTTTTATAGCAATAGAACATAAAACTCTGTGAGCCTTGAAAAAGCAGTCAAAATCCAGTAAAGGGGTTGCTTCAGTGAAAATGGGCGGGAGTGAATGAGTTAAGGGTGTACCGTAGGCCTATACTCGGTAGATGGTAAAAATTTGGACTTACAGTACAGAGTTGAACGCTTGTTGATGATGTCATGCTTAACAAGGCCGCCAGAAAATGGGGTGAAAAATGGTCCTTGCTTGTTGAACAGTCACCCATTCTTGCTGCTTTCCTGAATGCTTTAGTGCGGGAATGCTAAGCTAGCTGGCGCTAAACTGAGACTGGATAGCTAGCATGGCTAAAGCTAAACACCGCTCTTCCATGATACAGAGCCTCTCCTCTAAGTTGTTATTCTTTGCCTCTGTGGCGGCAAATAAGCTTCTTGTCTGACAAAGTATCGTTATCACTAAAGGAGAACAAAGAGCTAAATGTGACACACTGAGTAGAAGGAGAAAACAGGCGAAACGGAAAAGCCACGTTATCGCTAAGCTAACATGAAATGCAGAATAGATCTGCACTAATATGTATAAACATCAGTTTATATTTGGTCCAACCCTCCACAAAGGTTTATTCATTTCCATTAAGTCATTAAATTTGTATAATCCTCATGAGTTACAATCAAACTGTAATAAAAACATAACCTCCCAGGTGGAAAGCATGTGCGGCACGTGCACAGCAAATTGCTGATTTACATCTTTGTTAGGATTTCACCGTCCAAACTCATTAACTCCCTGACCGCTAATATGTTTAATGAGATGGCATTTAAAAGGCAAAAATAAACAGAAGTCAACTCGCTAAGAAATATGCAAAATAATTAGAGCTGTCTTGTATCGTGCCTGCACGCCTCCTCACTTTACCCAAACGGAGCTGAAGGTGGGGGAGCTACTCGAGGACGGCGGAACGCAGTGTAATGGTGCGTGGGAGTCCGACATAACCGCTGCGTGTCCATCATCATCAAGCATCCTCGCTGATGCGTGCAGCTTGACTCTTCCTAATCACTCAGGAGAAGTAGCATTCCAACTTGACACACATGAGGTTATGGGATGTTGATGTAGTTATTTTTCACTTGACTTGTGCTTGTTGAATGTGACATACACTTAATTTCGTTCTCGCTTACACATACACGCGTTTTCTGCTGCAATGTTGTTGTTTTGTTTTGTTTTTTAAACCAGGCTTGGGAAAAAAAAGGAACAGCAGCTGAGGGATAAATGCATTTTTCATTATTATAGATTCTCTCCACTTCGACTCTGGCAGAGAGCGCAACCTCCGCTTAAACATCTCCCCTCTGGCCCGCGGCGCTTTCCCCGCGTTTGGACGCCGGCCAAGCAAAAAAGTAATTTAAACATTACATGAAATTTAATCTCACATTTCCAATTTTTAGCCTTAAGTTTAGGCACAATGAAAATGTCGCCCATGAATTGTGGAATCAAGCTGAATTTCTCTTACCAGCTTTAACCTGACAACAAGGTGGGGCACTCGGGAGACTCTGCTGCTCCCACACCCTGATGAGGCGCTACAACCAATCAGAAAGACGTAAACGAGACGGACAGATAATGCCATTTTTTTTTTCACCACTTGACAAATGGCAGCAGAACAAGTCATCTACAGTAACCATTATCTGCAATGTTGCTTCATCCGATTAATATTTCTCTTGCAGTGATGAGAATGATTCATTTTAACTTATTGTCAAGTCATCTTACGAGAACATTCCCTTTTCCATTTTTCACAGTATCTAATGTTAAATCTTATATTTAGACATTATAAGAGTGTTGAGAGTTATCCCAAGATCACCTGTTAAAACGGGTGATATTTCATTCTCTAAGCGGAGCATTACGGCAAAGATAATACATCCACTTGATGTGTCTCCCACCCAGGCCAAATTATATTTACTGCTAAATCACATTCCTCACGGTGCCGCGTTATTAGAAAATTGCATGTTGTGCGTTTGATTAATGTGCCGGCGTATCTAGACACACCAAAAAAAAAAAAAAAGGAAAGGAAACATCCACCCACCCACACTTGCAGGTGAGATGAGTTCTTGCAGATTGCTGTTAGTGTCATCCTGCGGGCTAAGTGTTGTATATTAAAGAGACATCGCTGCGGATTGTCACCCCGGCGCCCCTCCACCTAGCAATGGGCCATCTTTAATTACGGCCCCGACGGAGGAGAATGCATCAGAAAAGGCCTGACAGAGCAGGCAGCGTGTAGATGATTTTAATTTGTGCCCCGCCTCTAGGTGAGCAATGCGGCCGGCCTTGACCCTCCTCTGACTGCACGGATTAATGCTTGGTAATGACTGCTGAGGCTATCATTGCGGCGGGCATCATTAATTATCCTTATTGATTGCCGCTTTCAGAGATAAAGCGTTCTGCTGACTAGAAAATACCCTCCATGAGCAAGGTCAAGGTAAAAAAAAAAAAAAAAAAAAAAAAAAAAAAGTTGGATAATCGCATTGATGTTCACCACACCCACAACAGATAATAAAAATGGCTGCCACCCACTGCACTGATGTCTTAACACAAATGTCATCTCATGTATGACAAGGTAAAGAGTATACAAGCAGTGTAGTATTCACCTTTGCGAATAATAGCATTATGTTAGTGCTGCCTCTAGCGAATATTTTTAGAATTGATTATTCAATCGATTAATCAGATTCATTTTAATTTTGCATTAAAGTATTACAAAAACATTTTCCCCCTGATTACTGTTTATGAACTAGTGATTGGTGTTTATTTAGTAGTTTGTATACATATAGTAATTTAAAAAAGGGGGGACTGATGTTACCGATTCGGTGATTGCTTTTTAAAGTAAAAACAGATGGTTGCAAATGTCCTATTTGCAAAAAAAATATTGACAACAAAGCCTTTTTAATTAAGTGATTAATCAAAATTCTAAGATGCGTTTAATCTGATTAAAAAATGTAATCGTTGACAGCTCTATTTTTGATACAATTTATGTTACAATTTTTTGTATGCTCAAATATGTTTACATTACGTCTGTTTTTAGTAAGTTTAAAGCATGTGGGAGGGCTTAAACTATAAAAATGTATACTGTGTATATTAATATGGTCTATATCACAGATTTCCACCTGTAACGGTAAATGTTAGTTGAAGCTTACTGTATAGAGAAATATGTTTATGCTTCTTCAAAATGTTGCCTGACGTTGAGTTGGTCTATATTTATCGTAAAATTACACACACAGACAATAAAAATTTAAAAAGGAATAATGCCTGTGACGTCAACATCAACTGCCATCAAACTAAGAATGTGAATGATAATCAATAATAAAGTCAAAAATACTAACACAATCTAACATTAATATTTCAACACAGACAGGAAAAAAAAAAAAAAAAAAAAACGATGTAAAATCCAATGCATTCAAATTCCACCTAAAAGTGGGAAGTGCATGTGGATGGCCAGAGTAGATAGCGACATGGGTGACATCGGTGCTCAGTCAGATTAAGTTTCCATCGCTGCCATAATGGAGGGGACGGCAGGAAGTCCGGGTTTTATATTTACACGCCTCTACTGGCCATCCTGGTTCATCCAACCCTACATATGTCCACGAAAGAGTCCTGTGTGGTAATGTAACGTTGCGTCATTTCCCGACAGGTGACGCCTCGTGAGCGCTTGCCGGAGCCTCTCCAATGCCAGACTAAAAAAATAAATAAATAAAGACCAACGCTGCCGACGTGAAGCGAGTGTGACAGAAATGTATTCTCTTTTCAAACGCTGGCTGCAGCGAGGCCGGCGTAGTATAAACTCCGTGTCCTTTCTCGTCTCTGTGATTGGCACGTCTTCATATGCGCTTCTTCCTGAACCTCTCTCATGTCAAACGACAAATATAAGCATATACGTGCATCCAAACGGGAGCGGTAAGAAGGAGAAGTCAGTGAAGAGGAAGCAAATGTGAAGTAACAAGGCCAGATGTATTTTTGTTGACCTGCAAAAGAAAACCATGACAATTAAATTCGAAATGAATTTATATCGTTGGTTGTGGTAGTGTTAGATCCGCCCCAAAGATTCATTTAGTCTCGCTTTCAAAGGGCAATCGACAGTGGCAGACAAAAGGTGAAAGAATAGACCTGCTTTAGTTAGTCGCCGTTTGAAGTGTATCAGAAGGAGCCGTCCAAGGTCTGAAAATTCATTACTGGTCAGGAGCTTTGAAAGACGACTATTGCATGTGTGTGTGTAGCCCATTGTATTCAGAGCGGAATTGCTAAGTAGTTGCCTGAGGCCATGAGAAGGCAGCAATGGCCAGGTACGGCTCGCCATTACTGCAGGGCATCCGAGTCTATCAGACTCTCTTGAGGAAAGATCATACGGACCATACACACACATATAGGTAGCGTGTGTCTGTTTGTGTGCGTCTCTGCAACAAAGAAAAAGACGCCGTGGACGTCTACATGGCGAATCATGGAAGATTTTAAATCTCTCTGCCTGCTGTATGTTACGTATGTAAACATATGAAACACAAGATGGAAAACCAAGAAAGCGTGGGACTGTTTTGTTGTACAACTGGCAACAAATCAATACATGACCACAAGACTGACAGGGCGGCCCAATCGGAGGTACGGCTAGTTTATGCTCGGTTGTCTCTCTTTGTTACCTAATCGCTTCACAATTTGATCAAACATTAGATTTCAGATGGATGTTTTCATCAAGCGGGAATATCCTCGGGTCGCACGGTCACTTTCCTCCAGGACCTCGGAGACAGGCGCGACAGCAAAGACAGTCCCCGGATGCATCAATCACGGAAGACTTGAATGGGAATAGAAAAAAAAAAACGATGTCCTTGTAGGGATGGTTGAAAATAGAAAACTGCTGTATTACATGGAAGAAAAATGGAAGTGATTTACAGGGATGACAAACCAATCACCTTATTTATGCAGTATGTTAGGAACTGTAAGATTGTAGAAAAGGACCAAAAAAACATTACTCTTTTTCTTTCTATTTGGCTTTCACATAGTTAAAGTACACTAATTGCAAAATGTTCATTTCAACACAACGGGGGCATGAAAGTAAAAAATATTGACATTCTTAGGTTTTCATAATGATGAATTTTTCTTATTCCAGTGAAACATTAATCTGTTCCAGCCACTTTCCTTACCTTGTTTGTAATGGTGTGTAGTTAAAAATAAATACAGTAGGCCTATAAAATAGCAATTACGTGAAAACAAACTTTAAAAGAAATATCACTGTGTTCACAAGCAAACAACTGTGCAACATTTTAGCCTAGTGGGATGCGGTGGCCATTTTAGGCTAGCAGTATCCATGGAGAATGTAAATAAATATTTGAAATCACACAGTGAAAGACAGCAAGATAACAGCGGGAAGGTGACTTATGAGTAAAATAAACATGAAACCACAAAGTCTCACTAACAATATCACCAGAAATCTCTCAAATCGTGACCAAAAGACCCTCCTTTAGCCAGCTAGCCAGTCACATCTAAGTATCTAAGTAGTTAGCTCATCCTTTAGCGGACTTATTAGCTTTCCGCAGCCACGTCAAACGGGTCGTGAACCGAAAATGGTGCGTTAACCAAGGTAATTTTTCTAAAAAATTTAGGACGGAATATGAACTGACCGGCTCGTTTGTAAAATAAGGCTCGACTATGACATGTTTTGTACTTGGACAGCATGCGTGTATGCTAGCCTGCATGCAAAACAATCGGAGCGGTGTAGGCGTGCTGTGGTGTCGCAGCATGATGCCCATCTATCTTTCTGACATCCCCTAACCCAATCCCACTGGGGCTAACTGAATTCAATCCACGACATTAGATAAGCACACAGCTCTCCCCTACATGTGTGTAAGTGACTCGGAGCATATCGCACACAGTCGCGCAAACACACACGCATAGAAGACATGCTCCTACAGTGAAGTGTCACAAAGCAGAAATCAAGAAGAAAGGAGGGGGGGCGAAGGGGTTCACAAAGACTGCAAGAGAGGGTAGGAAAAAGGTTTGACGTCCTCGGGGAACCCATCCGCTCTCTACAACACCTCTCGTTCTCCCCTCCTAGCTCTCCACTGATTGTTTGGGCTTCTTGGTGCCCATCGCTCTATGTTTCCATCAAACGCAGCATTTATCTTATCATTGCCTTGACAACTGCCTATTAGTCCAAAAAGAGTCTGCGGGCTCTGTGTTCCCATGGCGATGACACAGTGACATTGCCAGACAGCTCTGAACCCGCCTGCCGAGATAGTGTACACTTGTCCTCCCGCTATCTTCCTCTTTGCAACAGACCCCCTGCATGGATCTCACGGTTCACTGAGAATGAGCTATACACTACAAACAGAGGAGCCTCAAGTTAACATCTTATGAAAGACAAAACTGTTTCCGGGGAAAATTTGGAAAACCAGAGTCTGTTAAACGTGATCGAATACTGTCTGTTCAAATTCCATTTAAATGAATCATTTAAAACGTGTTTTTTTTCTGCCATTAATGTGACCTATAACATTTGCAACTAAATTGAAAAGGCATAGTAAAGAAACAACTTCAGCTGTTCGAGTAGGCTTTCCTGGCATTCAAACTCATGTCAAATCAGAGTCAGCACACACCTGCCACTGTTTAACCATTCACACTCGCAGCCATTTTCACTGAAGCAACTCCTTTCGCTCCTGGCTGTTTTACTGTATTTTGACTGATTTTGCAAAGCCCACAGAATATTGTGTTCTTTTAGTCTAAAAACATGGAACCTGCCAAAAGAAGCAGTTAAAAAAAAATAAAAAAATAAAAAAATAAAAAAAAACAGTAGGGAAACAGCTTGTTTTCAACATGGCCCCGGTTGATCTCTTATAATCTGCTGCCACCTGCTAGCCGTTTTTATTACCATTTTTTAAACCCGTTCACTGCCATTGACAGCCTGCATCAAAGACTTCCGTATGCTCTTGAAAAAACAAAACAAAACAAAACAAACAAACAAACAAAAAAAAGTATAAAAATGTCTTAAAACATTTGGGACACTTAAAACATTTAAAATATAACGTATTTATATGTTTTTGTGAGCAAACTGATTGTACCTAAAATCATTTCAGATGTTCTAGTAAGCTGTTCCTGCCATTTTATTTTGTGTGTGTTTGGTCAATTCTGTACACAGCTACATCAGTTATAAAAAGCTGTGCATACACACTACACACACTATTTTTGTTTTTTATTTTTCAATTGTGTTGTATTCTTTATTATGTTATTTATACGTTATTTGCCACAATAATGCTAGAAATGGGTTTGAAATGGTTGATCTTGGTCTCATTTTGGAACGGGGTGTGTAGACTTTTTATATCTATTGTGCCAATCGAAGAAAGGATGGACATTTGTCAACTATGAGCCAATGGTGAGACACAATTGCCCACCCCACCAATTAACTTATTGTTTCAGTATTGCTTGCAGTTTTGTGTGTATTTATAAGAAGGTTGGCATTCTGTAAGCACAGAGATCTACAATGTGAAACGTGATGGAATTTATATAAACAACAACAGTGCAGTTTACATGTCAAGTCAAGTTTCCAAAAACTTATTTTGTCCATAATTAATTTGATAACGTTATTATTTTTTATGTACAATTAATACCTTTAAAAACAGATTTTTCCACTAGCTGTCAACTGAATATTAAATCACCTGTACTGAGGAAATAGGTAACGTCCAATCACACCGCACCTGTTTTCTGGGTTTGGTCAGCAAACTGAGCCATGATTGGTCGTTATCCACTTCCTCAGCACAGGTGATGTCATCGCCAGTCGACAGCAAGTGGATAAAATTGTTTTTTAAATCTATTAATTGTTCATGAAAAATAATGTTATCACATTAATTATAGGCAAAATATTATCTTCTTACTGTTGAAAAGATACAAATAGTAACGAACACTTGATCATGCAGGTATGTTATTGTAGATGATTCAAGTAGTAAATCAACAGAATAGGTGACGTGACCTGCCACTGTTTGTGCACCCTCATTCATTATGAGGATATAAAGCCCATATGATTAATCTTGTAATCTGATGTTATACTTTGTAAATACAGAGAGAATGAAGACACACATACACACCCAGACAATCATTTAGCCGCTTATCAGCATGTTCTCCTGCGTCTGGTGATTCACTACATGAGCCGCCTCATCCAGAACCAGCAGTAGAGAATCAGGGGTCTCGGAGGGCACCTCATAGGGGCCCCGGCTCTAATAATAGAGCGCAAATCTCAGTCATTACTACTCTGACAGGACAGTGTGTCATCGTTGGCGCACAACTCAAGCCAAGTTGGGGGGCTTCAGTTAACGTGTGCTGTTTATTGAGAGGCAGTTTAAATGAATGGATGTACATTTACTGCTAATCCAGCTAGACTTGCGTCTTCAAAGGATTGGGAAACGCTAAGCGAGAACAAGACAATGACAGCTACAAAAAAATGTTCAAGACTGCTGTGCACCACTGGGACTGACCTTCCATATCCGCCTAAGCAGGAAACCCTCGTTGGTTTCAATGATGGCGAGCCATAATCGCATTTGGGCGCCCATTGATTTTAATTTCATAGTAAATGGCAGGTAACAAACCGCGGGGCCACTGAGCAGAGCAGCCTGTGATAAACCGCTAAAGAAGTTCATCCACTCCACTGAACTACAGCTTGGCAACAGAAAAATCAACACTAATCGGATGAGAGGCAGCAAAACAAATTCTGCTGTTGTGCTTTCAACACGGAACTCCTGGGAGGGGAGGGGGGAGAACAGAGGTGAGAGGAGAGGAACGTGTAAAGGCAGAAAGAGAAGTGCAGATGAAGTAAGAAAATATAAATGGGCAACGGCGGGAAGATGAAAGAAGGAAAAAAAACGAAGGGATGAGATCAAGCGGCTATGCTTGGTTTCCCCTTTTCCTTTTGGATGATGCTTGCGCATAATTGACTAATGAACAACAGGGGAATTGCAGTGGATTTGCAAATTGCTACAAATCACATTCATTACTGATTTTCCAAAACATACCATCCTTTTCCCCAATGATAGAGCTTTGGTTTCTATCTCTATAGCACACATTTATAGGTTTATTCCTTTGAGAATTGTAAGGCAACACATGATGAATGGCTATGAATAATAGCTCCAAATGTAAAATAGGTCCTACATGGGTTTGGACTATTATTTGACCTGTATACGCAAATGCAAGATATGGTCAATCTGTTCTATTTAACGTTTAAGTACAATATATTTGCATTCAATTGTAAAGAACTGTGTAAAATTTAAATTTTATTGGGGGTCAATATTTAACTTACAGTTGTGTTTTTTAACTTCTTTACAGTAGCTTGTAAGCCTACTTTGCTATGTGCAGTATTTACTATATAAAATGGGTACACAAAAAAAAAAAAACAGTATGAACTGGAAAATCGGTTTGAAAAGATGTGAGTACTTTGAATCGAACCGCATTGTTCCACTTTGAAATATATCACGATACGTATCAAATCATCTTTTATTGGAGAATTCTTTTACAGAAACGTGCAATTTTTGTCGTTTGCGGCTGCGGATACAGATACCACATTAATCCATTATTTATACAGCAAAAACTTTAAAATTTAATGAATTGATGGAGTTTAACCGTCTCAAAATCATGTTTAAAGAAAATCATGAAATTTTACCAGTTAACATACAAATTAAATAAATTAAAAAAAAGGGGGGGGGAAAGTGAGTATAGATGAAGAGAAACAGATATTTTCTCCAAAACAAAATATAGAACAAAACTAAAAGAACAATGTATTTCAACTCAAAGTGTCAGCTTATGGAACAATCTGGATTGCAAAACAAAATCATCTCAGTTTATCTGTATCTTTAAAAAAATAACAAAAGCTCAATTACTGGGAAAATACATATAGCACAAGGACATGCTGCTGAATTATTATAATGAAAGCGTCTTGACTGCTCGCTGTCATTTACTTTCTGTTGATTATTTTTTGTTGTTGTTGATGATGATCAGGGGCAGACCACACAAGTTTTACTTCTTTCTGTCCCTTATCATTTATCACACATCAGAAATAAAAATTGAATTGATCTTAGAATCACATTTACAGTACTGAAAGGTTCATTCAAATGTAAATAAAATGACGATAAAAAAAAAAGTAATCAATCATACTCTAGATCGTGGTGCACTATCTGGAGTGTATTATTTTTGAAGTAGTACTTGGTATTAAAAGCTAGCAAAACACTTGGATAAAGTATTGTATGCAAAAGTCATTGTTAGGGCATTAAAAAAGTACTGTGAGTGCAGTCAAAATTATTTAAACATTCATCTATTTAGCATATATATTTTAATGAATTGTTTTATGCTGAGCTCCGCAGAATTTGTGAGTAAAGTAGGCTAAAAATGAAGTACTGGATTTTCTTTATGCTTGCAAAAATGTCACAGATAAAATATATTGGTTGCACCAAATATCTTGTGTTTTGTATTTTGGTTTTGCTAGGCTACTTTTTGGTTAATTAAAAGTAATTATTCAATGGTCTTCCTAATCCTGGAAGACTAATACATAAGGTATAAAAAAGTAACTTGTTTTACTTTCAGTTGCCTCCATCCCATGTCTCTCCTCAGTAAAAATGCCAGATCAACAGAAACGTCACATCCAGGATAAGCGCTTACTTTTTTTGCTATAATTGAAGTGCCTTCCTACCTTAGCGTCTGACAGCCCCTTTTGACAAGTGATGCGCTTTCTGAAAGCGAATCCGCTTTCTTGGGCTCTGAGTGCGATAGACAGCAGAGATCAGTGAGGGTCAAACTGAATGCTGGTCTCCGCGCCGACTTACTGCTGCCTCTTGCCATCGCCCGGCACGTCATTCATTTTTATCATTAATCGAGTCTTCTTCCCCGAGCTGATATGTTCTTTGTGTGTTCTTGGCTTCAACTGCAGCCAACTGCTGCTTTACTAGAAGAGATTAGTGACAGTCCACCACGTACTGGAAATAAGAGCAGACCTCGTCGTCAGCAGCAAAATGACAGCTATGGACTTTTGGTGACATGTTTAAGGCCACAGTGATGGCTATAATTACATTAAAAATGCATCATATTACAGTATATACGCCGTGGGATGACATCATTAGAGCTTAAAGCATCTGGTAAAAAATGGCCTAAATCTGGGGTGTCCAAACATTTTCCTTTCAGGATTGCATACAGAAAAATAAAAGGGTGGAAGAGCTACTTTGACATTGCCTGACTTTATTAAACATGCCGAGACTTGTCATAATTATTTTAGCACACCTGGTAAAGATTCCTCATAATTTGAGAGATAGAAAGTGGAGCAAAATTTTGCTTTTGAAACTTTTTTTTATTCATGAAGAGAGATGTTGCTACTATTTTAGTTGTAAATAGTTTAATAGCCTAATAAGTCAGATTCATTACTAGTACTCTACGAAGATAATTGTTGAACCAATTTAAGATTAAACAAAATTGTTGACAAACGTAACAAAAGTGAGTGAATTAAATTCATCCAAAGTGATATATTAAGTTAACTAAATTAATCCAAATTGAATATATTACGTTTAATTAATGATGAGTTCATTAAACTGAATTCAAAGTGATATATCAAGTTAATTAAATTAATACAAAGTAAATATACTAAATGTAATTAATTTTGAGTTCATTAAACTTAATATGTTCACTTTGGATTATTCAAAGATATTTTTTGACACATGCTGATGGCCTCATGAAAATGGAACACAAATGGACCCTGGGCCGTAGTTTGGACATCCCTGGGTTTTAATCCATTAACCAGTTCTTATAGTAAGTTGTAGTTATAGTAGTGTCTTACTGAACTGTATGATGTGGATTTAACCAATCAACCAATCTAGCATTTGTAAATTATACCAACTAATTATTTTACGGGAGTCCAACAAATAACCAAAGATATAGTTCATCATCGTTATCCTAGTTTTCATTTTGCACTCCAATTACTTGAGAGATCAGAAAGAAGATGTCAAGTGCTTTTACTACATCAAATATGATGCTGGTACGTTTGTATCTGTGAATGTGTTGGTGTACATTTTGTGGTTTCTCTCTCTCTTCCTATTGTTGAACATCACTAAATCACCAGCCGGTGAGCGAAACCTTCAATTGCTTCTTTGACCACGACACAACAACCAGTCATCACCACTGAAACCCACACACACATCTAGACAGAATGAAAATACAAATCAAGTCCTGGAAATGTTCCTAAATTTTACTCCCGCTGCCACTTTCCCACTCCAATTGTGTGTGGGTGAGATTACGAAGAACAGATTTCCCAAACAGGAAATGAAAGGGCTTGTTAGCAGAGGAAAGCAAGTCAGGGAAAGCCAGAGATCAGAGACAACAGCCCGGTTTGCATGAACCATAAACCCACCCAGCTAGCTAGCCAGCATTGGTCTGCATAAACCCACACACAGGTCACATGTCTGCTTGCCTTCATTAGTGTTTACTGGCAGTTTCAAGCTTGAACAATATTGGACAGAGTGGAGGATTGTTCCACGTCAAACCAATTTAGGCGTTCTTGGTAAGGGTTTGTCGGCGAGGCTAAAAAGATGCTGGCACGGAGGGGAGAGGTGTTACCGCATTTAAATGAAGATGAGAACGAGGCCTGAGAAGTCACGCTCCACAAATCATGACATTTGTTTTTAGTGGACAGTTGATGAGACGGGCTTTGAGTCATGCTAGTAAACATTCTGCTCCAGCAGGGAAATACAAGTAGGCTACCCGCAAGAAATCCAAAGTAAAGTGGCAAATCGGGGGGAACTTTTCATTGCAGTGCCACCTCCCTTGTGCTTTACCGTTGACAGTGAAATATGGTTTGTCAGTGTATTTTCTTTGGGTGGTGTACCGTAGCCATGTGTAACTCAACTAAGATATATTGCATTTTGATCAAATGCTTGAAAAGTGGCACGAGTGATCTGTGCTTATTTGAACTGGAATGCCGAATACACAAATCAGATGGGGCGTTGTAATGAGACAGACATTCACAACCACACTTCTGCACATTTCCCTCTGCCCATGAATAGTTGCTGGGCTGATGCTCGAAGCGCTTCACCTCATCCAAGGTTAAGCATCAACTGTTCTGTTCCACTCAGCTGCGTAACTATAACAATTTAATGGCCTGCTATTAGACGGCCATCACACTGAAAGCATCATGTTCACACCACAACCGCTGCCCGAATCCCACACGCAGAATGTTAGTTGTACAGCTTTAGGCCCTAAACCTGCTGATTTGATACTGTAACTCACAAACCGGCAAAGAGACCATTTCTGTACCTTTTTGTTTAAATTTTAAAGGGACATTAATGTGACAAATCATCTTTTTGGAGCCGTGTTAAAATGCTAATTGCGCACCAAAAACATGACCAAAGTGGTGTTTTCCTCCATTCACCCCACTATGAGAAATTCTCGGTCATTCTGCTCTCCAAGCACCAGCCCCTCCCAACCTGAGAAAACAAGTGGGTGCTCACTTTGTGACATCATTAGGTGCGGACCCACCCCCGCACTGCATTTGCGTACTACGCACACCCACTTTCTTTGAGACCTCCATGGGATAGTGACAAAAGTAGCCTTTATCAGTCAACATTCTGTCCAAATGAATTCAGGAAAATGCCTTAAACTGTAAAAATGGGGAGTGATATTGACTTGGACAACTAAATGCACTTCAAACTGTCCACAGTTCTTGTGAAGTAAGAAAGAAAAAAAAATGATTGTGTATATGCACTTTTTTGGCTGCTCTTTGTGGCATGCAATGTTGAAATTTTTCCTTCATAAGTTTATTATCAGAAACTAATCACCAATTGGGGGTTGGGTGGTTGATGACGGACATTCCCAATGAGGACAAATAAAATAGTATAATTATTTCAAGGCTTTTCTCTATTTACTCAATTGATTCATGAAAAAAAAATGTTTTTCCTGTTACTATATTTTGCTGGCATAGATAGATGAACGCAGAAATATTTGTAATTAACTCATTTTCTACCAAAAGCGTATAGAAACGTTATATTTTAAATACAGCTATGGTCCCAAAAACGTATTTATACATTTTTATTTATTTATTTTGTTTTTTTTTTATGCTAGAGCATGCAGCTTCTAACCTGACGAGTTTGCTTCATGCAATGGTAGTTATTACAAAAAATGGCCAGCAGGTGGCAGCAGAGTGTGGCAGTGCCATTTTCTAACAAGCACTTTTCCTCAAGTGTTTTCAACAGATTTGTGAATAATGATGAAACTTATCATGCTAATTGCTGCAAAATGGAAACAGTTACAAATATACTTTTTATTCCTGATGAAAGAGACTCTAAACTTTCTTTTGATAGGTTCCATGTTTTTATAGCAATAGAACACAATATTCTATGGGACTTGCAAAATGGGCCAAAATCCAGAACAACGGCCGGGAGCGAAGGGGGTTGCTTCAGTGAAAATGGCTGGGAGTGAATGAGTTAATAAGTCTTTTTGTAATAAATAATAATGTTCTGAAAAATTAAATAAAATCCCCAATGATCTTGAGAATCCCTGCTCTAACGTGTAGACGCAGTACGTCAACTTACTGACATGTGACAAAGCTACAGTGGTTGGTTTATTTGGATGCATTTAACCTGAGCCCCAGTTTTGGCCACAACAGCAAAACCCCAAAGCAAAGCAAGTCACTTGTGATTTATTTCATATTTCCATTTGATTGGGGACTGTTGTGGGGCAATCAGGCACTCTGCGCTGCGGTGCGGCTGAGCTGTTTACATAGCACCGCTGGAGACATGTTGACATTGAGGAGGGCTGAGATGAATGGCGGAGCCGCTCTCAAGGTCTGGACAGTATTTAGATCTTATTGCCCGTTGTTGGGAATGACAAGTCAACACCGGGAATAAAATGAGCGAGGGCTGGTGGGGGCGGGTGGTGCGGGGGCTCGGTTTCACAGAATGGGCATAAAAGAAAGAGGAAATTAGATTGAACTGGAACAAAGAGGAGAGCAAGTGGGGAGTGTTGGGGTTTATTTTGCTGTGAGGTTTGCTGTTATTCTGACTCTTTGCTTGTAGTAAGGTTGACCAAAGGATTCATATAAAGTTTAACTGAAAGGCATTATATATGTCTCAGGTAAAATTATTAGGATTAATTGATTCTTCAAAGTTATGAGGTTTGATTGTTGATGAATTGTATCTTGAAGCACTATAACCAGCAGGGATAGTGTTGAATCCATGTCATTGAGGTCCAATCATGATGTCACCAATGGGAAATACAGTATAAAGTTAAAATACATTCATAATGCACTGATCAGAAATTTGAATGTCCACCACTTGTAACCAGTTTCACAAATTCACAGCAGCTGAAGGAGCAGGTTATGTTAACACCGTGTTTCCGGCGGCCGCGGTGCAAATTAGAAAGCAGTCGGCCGTAGCGTGCACCAAACTAAACGTGACAGTGCCTAATAGGGTGGAACACAACTTGGATGGTTAGTGGTACGTATTGAATCGTATTTTACTTATCAGGAGCAAATGGCATGTATGCAGTACTGACAAGTTCATTCAAATGCATGTAAAATGACAACAACAAAAAAGTAATTACATCACAACCTCTTGAACTTGAATTTTTTTTTTAGTATTTTTAAAAATTTTAAATATTTTTAAAATTTGGATGTTGTCAGGGTTACCTGTTTGACATCTATTAAACACCACACAAAAAGGAGAGAAGACACACAGTTCAGTGCTCGCGAGGAGAGAGGAGAGGAACTGACTGACACAATTCACTCCTGCACTCTCTGAAGATTCCTCTCCTCACCCTCTCTATTTATTTGGTTTTCCACACCCTTAGTTACATGGGTGTTCCAACCCTAAAAATGCAAATGCAAGGCATAGTTGGAACACAGTGTACTTGTTTGTCTATGTGTTGTGCATGTTGCCCTTTTAGTTAACATGAATTTCGGCTCCAACCATTGCCAATTATACTGTGATAGAGTGTAAGAAAACACAACTCAAATACAGTATGGAGAAAAAAATTGCGAAAATCCTACGGCGTACCAAATTTTGAGGCGCGGCGGCCGCTTGGAGCATAGTGTAATCACGTAACCTAAGGAAGACCCATTTGGAAGAGTTTATGGCTGTAACATACAATCTGATAGATAGTTGGAGTACATTCATCCTGAAAACATACCAGATAACAAAATGGAGCTACATTTAACAACATGCTCTCAAAAATTACATTCCCGATAAAGAACATGCGGATGGCGCTGTACACAAGCATCTCCCATCATATCCAGACTAAACCCCAGCGGGATACGTCAACAGCGCCTGTGGGTCCTTCAGCTTTTTGAACTTCCTCGTCGGTGTTCAACCGTTCACATCGAGTTGCATGAAAAACCTGAAAAGTTTGGAGAGCCTAATCAATTTACCAAAAGGTTGTTGTTGTTGTTTTTTTGTTTTTTTTGTTTGACTGCCGAGCAAGAGTCAAATCTTTGAAAAGCAGAGGCTGACATCTTTGGGAAAAAAAGACATGCACTGAACCCACGCCTTTGTGTTCTTTTGGTCTTTGTTTGTAGAAGGTTCATACATGGAGGAGGAGGTAGTTGGCACAGTGCACCAACCTCAAGTAGCCTACACACACTCGAACGCACACTCATTTGTTCTGTCTTTAAAAGCAATGTATAACGCCGTTAGATTATTATTTTAAGTCGAGCTCCTGATTTCAATGCCAAATGTCAAATCGGATGCAGATGACTAGGAGGGTTCTTTATGCTAATACGACGATTAATATTCTGATGATATGTCTACATGAAGCCTGAGTGTGTTTTAATATCCCCGAGAAGGTGTGTGTCTGCGTGTATGCGCGAGAGATGATGATGGTGGTGGTGTCGTACCCACGGGCGAGCCGACGCACCAGCTAGCCTGTGTCAGCTCGACGGGAGCGCCTTGCTGTTTTACCGCAGGAAGTAACACAAAAGAGCAGCAGGAATGTTTATGAACACCTCCAATCCCCGAGGACCCGCGGGGCTGACCTGATTATCGCCGGTCTGTAATTCAACAGTCGGCAAGGTGCTGTTAGGCCTAAAGGGGTCTGAAGGAGTGTGTGTGCATGTGTATCCCGTCACTGATAGGTATCATTAGACATCATTAGAGGGTTGGATGGAGTCTCGAGCTACTCTATTTTTTTTTTTTTTTTTGCATGGAAGGCTGTTTCTGTCAGACTCGCTCCGGGAAGATCACTCACAGCGTAGCCCTGAAGCGACGCACGCACACATTGAAAACACACAAAACAAGACGCACGCACGGTGAAAAGCGGGTATTTATCAGTCAAGCTTGTTTTGTTATTGCAGGCATTCTTTTGACATGAGCTCTGACTGTGGCCTTTGTAAAGGAGGAAATCAAATAACAGGGCCGAGAGGAGCGGCGCTGCCATCCCCTCCAGCATATACAAACAGAAATAAACCAGCGCGGTCTATGTCTAACAATAGGAAAACAACTTTTACTTCAAGGCTATTGCAAAGTTTCAGCAGTCATGCTAAAAGGCATGTATGTATCTCCCTGCTTAGCCATTCTGAGACACTCATTTCCCTAGACAGCGATTTGTTTAGTTATATTTAGCATCACAGTCAGGATGTGTCATGAGTGATTTGGTTGATCAGCTGTGGATTCGTGGAACTGATCAGGGAATGTAGCATTTGAGCTAGTTCAGCATTTTTTTTATTTATTTTTTTTTAAGTATGAAGCGGCAGTGAGGACCTGGCCCCCAATCATCCTGGTGACCTACACTGTGTAGTAGCCACCCAACATCTCAATCCATCATTGAACAGAGCATATCAATGAACACGCCGGTGAAGAGTGGAAGTCAAAGCATAGCTGAGTGCTGCCATCTTCTGGCCGGCTGCCATACAGGAAGGAGAAACAATTGTATTGAAACGACTGTAAAGTGATTAAATAATCAATCAGGGGTTTGGCGAGGTCTCGTAGTTTTGCCTGAATGTTACTTAATCAGACGGTTTGGACAATTCTATACTTTTTGGGAACAATGCAGATGGCCATTTTCTGTCCCAGCATGACTCTGCAGCAGTATACAAAGCCAGCATGCATATGATTAGCTTCTCAGATCTAGAGTTCCGACTTCAAAATCCATAATTTTTTTGAATTAACTACAGTACAAACACTTCCTGTTTGAGTACTCGTCAGTAGGAATGCCATTGTCTTGCAATTGTGATGAAAATGTTTTATATTGATCAAATATTTTTCAAAAACACCCAAGGGCCGAAGCATTAACTGTTGTCAACTGTGTTTGCCTTAAATTATCTCCATATTTGGCTACTCCATTAAACAAAAATTTGTATGTCAGCTTGGTAATGTGCCACTAGTATAATATTATGGGAACATTTTTAGGAACTATATTTAACGGAGCCTGGATTCGATGGACAGAAGAAAAAAACAAACAGAAAAATGCTCTTTCTAATGCAGGTGTTGAGGTCTGTTAGTTCCACCACAGGTCCAGTAGATGGCGCTTTGGTGAGCCATCAACAGATAGATACTGATGAAATACTGGTCACATTTTTTCGGGTTGCGCTGCTCCGACTTGTCATAAACACATTTACAGTAGCCTACAATGGAGCTAAAACACACGTCAATGTGGCGGCCATGTTGGCAGCAGCGATGTTTCTATCAAAAGTTTAATAAAAGCTTGGACATTGGCATCGCTTTAAGCGCACAGCTCAAAGGAGTGTGTTTGTGTCCTATTTATATCTACTGTATAGCTGGGGGGTTTTTTCGTTTTTTTTTTTGTTGTATTTTTTTTACTCAGGCGCTAGTCGAGCATCTATCTCTCGACTATGCTATTTTTAGTATAGAGCACAGTTTATGTTCAGATGTACGGTATTATCCTTCCCCTAAGCACCAACAGGGTAAATTTTCAACCTTTTTATTAAATTAATATTTACTAACAATAATTTTGTACTGTACTGGGCACTTTAGGCGACAAAAAAAAAAAACGTAAAAAAAAAAAAGAATTATACTGTATTAGGTGATTTAAGGCCACAAAAAAAAAAAAGTTGGATGTAACGGACCCCTGCCCCAATCAAACTATCTGGTTATAACATAATTACAGTAAACAAAGTTCTTCTCTTTTCTCCTCAGGTACGAGACCAACTGTAAAAAAATAAAAATAAATAAATAAAAAAAATCTCATGGCTACCTCACACTCACCCCGCCACACTCGTCAAGCTAATACGTGGTGACGCATAGTGAGTTATTGCACTGACTACCAGGCCGCTGGTTCTTCTCACAGCTGCGGTTTGATCTTTTATTTACAGCTCTTTTTGCTCTGTATTTCAAGACAATTTTCCTATCTCTTTGCCGTCAACACACTACAAAGAAAGGCCAATGTCTTTGGGGCAGCGGTGTGCAGAGTCGAAGAAAACGGCTGAGGTGCTTAAGAAACACAAAAAAATGGCACAGTTGACGACTTTGGACTCTGCATTGGCTTGGTAGAAGGAACCGAGCGGTAAGGAGGGCGTGTTAGCTTGAAAGTGTACACGCAAAGTAGCCAACAGACGAAAACATGCTGTAGACACAAAGACGAAACATTACATAGTCGATGCGGGGGACAAACCGTTTGACTTCAAGTGCAGTTGCACATTATTCACTCAAGTGGTTGTCTGCATCAGGGAAATAGAACCTCAAACTATTATTCCGCCATTAGTTTTCTGCGGGTCACGATTTTGGCATAATGCAATAGCATTCATCTCTTTCATTCATTTGAGGTCTTTGAGAGCGGCACGCAATTTAATTACCCATTCTCCTTCCCTGAATGTGGGAGCGGGAGCGAGCGTCTCGCCCTCCTCCCGCCGCTCGCTCACTTCTCGTAAAGGATCGAGGGTGCCGAAACAATGATGGATAGAGTCTGAAAAGTGCATTATTTCTGATGCATTTTTGATTATTTCTTCCCTTTCCCTTTTTTTTTCCACACAGGTAATGCAATAAGCCTGATACGCCCTGAGTTCTGTCAGAGACATGCTATTGCAACAGCTCAGGGATCGCTTCCTATCGGTGGGGAAGTCATTGTTTCTGAAACAAGGAGTCTTCTGTTTTATTTTTCATTTACTTAGTCTTCTTTTTCTTTTTTTCCCCCATTTTTGCCCGTGTCTTTTCTCACAGCCTTTGAGACTCGGTCCGCCTATCTTTTCTCCAGCTCGGAGACATTCTCATTTGGACCGGTGCCTCGGATGCCCCAACAGATAGTTCCTCATTGAAGCAATTTCAAGGACCTCTTCAAAGGGAATGAATCAATAGTGCTCAAATGTGGGGGTTAAAGCAGAGGTTATGCTGATATTGTTCAACTGCAGACACTCCCTTAGCCCCTTAATACCAGGCAAAGCCCATAACCTTGCGTTTTGGTTAATAGAATTCAATCTGTAAAAAAAAAAAAAAAAAAATGTGGATCGATTTCTCCAAATATAACCCAAAACAAACGACTATATACTCTAAAACAAAGCAGACGATAATCCTGCAGGGCTAATCCTCTCATGACGGAACTTCCGACAATCAAACAATGCAAATGTTTTCATCGTCTATAAAACACAGAAGCTGCCAACAAGAATTGATCCCTAAGCCCCACAAGCTTTTTTGCAACCCAACCAACAGTGGGGAGTTCCTTTGTTTCGTGATACAAACGTGCATGTTTTGTTGCTTGACTTTATCAGAGATTTATGCAGGATGGGCGCATTCACAAATTCAAATTACTTCATTTAAATCCAACACATTCCCATTATGGGCATTTCTTTTTTTGAAGAATGAAATACAAATTTTGAATTGAATCTATCTGTATCATAACATTGTGTCATTGATTTATTGAGATGCCAACAGCAAAGCCTCAATTTGATCTGTTACAGCAATATGCAGCTACTGTTATGCTATCATGCCTGTCAATACAAAGTCTAACACCAAAAGCTCTTTTGGCACACTTGACTACCTCCCATACTGTGACTGTACCATATGTCCTGCACCTTACCGACCCCTTTTTTTGACAAATCGGTGTTCGGCGCTACTTTGCTTTGATTTGGGCAGGAGCTCTACACACACACAGAGCTGCGCCGCACCACTGGGTCATGGGCGCAGGTGAAGCAGTCCAGGTGAGCTTGGCAGGAGAACGCAGACTGCTGCTGGCTGTCTTTAGGGGTGCGAGACTCAGATGGGCTCTGAAGCTCCGACTTGGCATCCCGCTTCACACGCAAACATCGTAACACCAGGTGAGGCAGGAATGTACACTACACAGCATTGGCCAGGCTCCATCGAGCGTGTGCATTTGCCACAGTCCTTTTTTGAACATACAACGAAACTGCCTGATCCTTCATTGTTTTATTAGTGCGTGTTAAGCATTGTTGCCGAGGGAAGCAACACACGACAACTAACAGAACTATTAGGGAAAGGGTGATTTTTATTTTTATTTTATTTTATTTATTTTTTTACGGCGGCTGCTCATGCATTAAATTAATTGCCACAGATTAAAACATTTTTTTATGCTATAAATTATAGTTTTGTAAACATAAAATGCAGTTTAGTTTTTTTTTAAACGCTTTTTTGTTTGTATTTATTGTTTTTGAATTTCAGGGTTTTTTTTTGTTACTACTGGAAGTTGGTCAAAAGTTTTGAAAATATTTTTGCAATGTATTTTTCCATAACTACACAATTTTACCAAATTGTTACAATTTAAGTCATTTTTTCAAAATTTTCAGGAACACACAAAAAATATATATATATTAAAAAAAAATAAAATGTATTTTTTTTGCAAATTAAAATAACATTTGAACATGATTACAGTTACGTTAATGTTGCGCAACAGTACAGTATATGAATATGATAACAATTTGGGGTATGACTTCAAGAGTAAACTCACGATTAATTGCACATTTTATATCCGCTTTAAATGTAGGGTGATTTTTATTTCCATCCATCCATTTTCTTGACCGCTTATTCCTCACAAGGGTCGCGGGGGCTGCTGGCGCCTATCTCAGCTGGCTCTGGGCAGTAGGCAGGGGACACCCTGGACTGGTTGCCAGCCAATCGCAGGGCACACAGAGACGAACAACCATCCACACTCACACGCACACCTAGGGACAATTCGGAGCGCCCAATTAACCTGCCATGCATGTCTTTGGAATGTGGGAGGAGACCGGAGTACCCGGAGAAGACCCACGCGGGCACGGGGAGAACATGCAAACTCCACCCAGGAAGGTCCGAGCCTGGACTCGAACCGGAGACCTCAGAACTGGGAAGCCGACGTGCTAACCACTCGACTACCGTGCCGCCCTGATTTTTATTTTATTTATTTTATTTTTTTTAACTACACAATTTTACCAAATTGTTACAATTTAAGTCATTTTTTCAAAATTTTCAGGAACACACAAAAAATATATATATATTAAAAAAAAATAATAAAATGTATTTTTTTTGCAAATTAAAATAACATTTGAACATGATTACAGTTACGTTAATGTTGCGCAACAGTACAGTACATGAATATGATAACAATTTGGGGTATGACTTCAAGAGTAAACTCACGATTAATTGCACATTTTATATCCGCTTTAAATGTACAATAAAATAAGTTTTCCTACTCTTGTTAAAATAAGTGGAAAAAAAGTTAAACAAATAGAAATTTGTCTGCATCTTTTAGTCATTGAGACAGTATTTTCCTAATCATAAAATCGAGTTAAAATTAAAAAGATACATTACTGTAAAAAACAAATGTGACATTGATTTGTGCCGAGGTCATTTTGTGTTTACTCCACATTGGCAGCTCTGCGCTTCCGTACTTTCCTACCAATTTGAGAGGGAAAAAAAAACAACAACAATCAAGATTTTGAATCCTTATGTCGTCAAACAAGTACAAAAGTTCTCCCCCACAGACACACACACCGTCAGCAGATGATTAGCAGGCCGGAGGTCTCCTGGCACGGCCTTCTCTGGTGACATTTTGTCAGTGGGTGAGTGTGGCAACGTGGCCGCGCTGATGTGATTGGCTTTGTGCTTTGCTGTCGCGGTGACCCGCGGAAGATTGATGGAGGGGCGGGGCTGGGGTGCATGTGGGTGGGTTGCACCTCGGTGGATGTGTGGAGGCATTTTGGAGAGGGGACAGGCTTAAAAGGTCAAAGCTCTGAGCTGCAGCCTCTGGTATTGACTTTACAGAGATGCACTCTGATGAGAGTTGAACACCTGCGATGATCCCGCAGCTTTGTGGGTGTGTAAGCATCAAAATGCTGCTCAGTGGGCTTTGGCTTGATTGCAATACTTGAGAGAAAGAAATTGCCTCTGGGGTCGAGAGAGGGAAACATTATTTCCGCTTAGTCGTAACTATTTCAATGACAGGATGTATTTCATGTTTCAACTTGCCACGTCTTTATTTGGAATTGGAACTCGTCACGGCATCACGACTTGCGTCATTTTGACAGATTATGTAGATTCAGATTCAATTCTCGGTTGTAGTAGTAGTCGATTGTTGTCATTTGTGAATCTTTAAAAAGCTTGCAGCATTTAATATTGATCACAGGGCAGCTGTCGCTCGATCTAACGGTGCTGTCATGGAGGAACGAAGTGAATTGGTCGGTTTAGCTTCCATGATGGAACTTAACATCGAAAATGCTTCAAATGAATGAATGTAAAAAGAAAAGATTATTATACAGGTTGTTCCAAAGCTTTTGCATTTATTTCCTGAAAAATATGGATGATTATTTCCATAAACTTTCTGCTGCATTTTAATGCTGGTCTGTGTCATGTTCGCACTTGAACTAAAGTGACCCAAAACTGAGATTACCTCTACAAGTGATTGATCAGTCTGCTTGTTTGTGTGGACCAGGACTCAAATTTTAGTGTTCACACTTCAGAATTTCTTATGGTAAATGAGAACTGTGCAAGTAATCGAAATTCAATTACAATTTCAATTACTACACTCCGCAATTACAAAATCGGCATAATTGTAAAAAAAAAAAAAACACACAAAAAAAACAACTATTAACACTATTTTTTGCATTGTTAAAATGTATACATTTGCATTTTTTACAATTTAAAATAACTAATTTAATAAATTTTGTTTCATCCAAACGGAACTTGCATAATAGTGTTTCAAAGAATATTATGTCTTAATATTTATTTTATTTATTTTTTTATTGCACCAAAAAATAAATGATCGTCTTACTGCACAGCGCACACAACTTCGTTTCTGCCAACATAAATAAATGAATAAATAAATACATGTATATTATTATTATTATTATTATTATTAATTTATTTATTGATTTGTACCAAAAAAATAAATGATTGTCCTACTGCACAGTGCAATGCTGCACTCCAACTTCATGTTTCTGCCAACATAAATAAATATTTATTATTATGAATATATATTATTAGAAATTATGTTTGGTCCAAAAGGAGCTTATATAATTATAGTGTTTCTATTTTTTATTGGTCTTAATATTTTTAAATGCTGAAAACTTGTCTTGTTTTGTACCAAAAAATAATCGTGATTATTATTTTTTTCCATAATCGAGCAACCCTATGATAAACAACCCTTCATTTATATAGCGCTTTTCCACCTTGCAAGGCCCTCAAAGTGCTTTACATTAGAGATGATGCAGCATCAGGAGCAACTGGGGGTTCAGTATCGTGCTCAAGGATACGTCGATGTGGTCACAATGGCGTGGGATCGAACCCACAACCTCTCACTCTACCACTGAGCCATGCCACTCCAATATAACCAAATCAAAACTGTCAGACATGAACACACCCACAAATTATTTAGCTCCTTTGTAAACTATTTATAATTTTCCTTCTCATATAAGTCTGCATCTTTTGTTCTTCCCTCACATTTCTCATCTTCCTTCTCATCCTACTTTCCATCCTTCTCTCAGCACCGGCCAATGTGTTTTCTCCAGGACGTTTCCCATCATTGTTCTTCAGTTCACAGCACTTCTGCCTTTATGTTTCCTGCCCCGTCTCAGTCTGTGCCCGGCTCCATTCGTCTTACTGCCACCTGGCAGCGCTGGCTGCCTCTCAGCGTTTCCTCGTCTGATGCCGCTCTGCGGGCTCAGGATCTCTCACTCGGGGCGGGCCCCAAGCCCGGGGAACCTGCCGGGCTAATTAAAGGAAAACAAACGGCGCGCATTCCAGACGCTTACCGTGCAAAAACACTGCTTATTAGGACGAAAAGTCAAACTTCATGATTCATTAAGAAGAGGAAATGTGAGCAGACAGATCAGCGTGGAGAGATGAAGCCAAGGAGGAAATGGAGAAGTGTGTGGGAAGGGATTATTTCAATTGTTGAAAGTGTGGCACTAGAACTGATATAAATAACAGAGGTAATTTTTGCATCATGTGCTGACTTGTTTTAGTATCATGATTATGTATCTATTCAGTGGATATGTGTAGTCTACACAAAACAGCCCTTTAAAAGCAACCTTTTGGTGAGGAAAAACACCAAAGTAAATCATTTAAAAACTTTTTCCACCATTAATGTGAAAAGCTTTTAGAGCGGGAAAGTAAAAATAGACAACTGGTTTCTCAAGTGTGAACATCCGTGGATAATTGGGGATGTGATTGAGTTCAGAATCAACCAATCTGGGAAGTCAGCACACACCTGCCACCATTTAACTCATTGACTGCCATTGACGGAAAAAGACGTCAAATAATGCATTTTTGCTGGGCTGGCAGTGAATGTGTTAAACACAATGTGCCAATATATTTTGTGATTATATTGCAGCCTCCTTTTTTCATTTTTTTTTTTAAGGCAATGTTGCTTAAAAATCCATCAATTTTGGTTACATCTCATCTTAAGTCATTGACTGCCATTGACGGAAAAAAAAGACGTCAAATAATGCATTTTTGCTGGGCTGGCAGTAAATGTGTTAAAGGGCCTCCGACTAACCCAATTAAAATTTGGCTGTTCTAGCAAGCCTTTTCCTGTCTTTTTTTGGGAGTCACATTTTACAGCACAAACATGGCCGACAGAGAGCTTCCACACAACATCAGGGGAATCTAATCGTTCCAAGGTATCACTCAGGGAAGAATTTCCAAGGCACCATGGAAAACAGTCAAAACCGTAATCATTAAATGGAGGAAATATGGCACAAGAATGACTTTACCAAGAACTGCACGTCCCTACAAAATCAATGACATGACAAGAACTGGTCAAAGAGGCTGACAGCATTCAGTGCCATTGACGGCTATAGACGTCAAAAATCCATTTGAACTGGGCTGGCAGTAAATGAGTTAAAGTTGAGGCAGGAATTTCTGGCAAGGACTGGCTTTTTGGTACATGCAACAATCTCCTTTTGTGTGCTTAGGACTGGACTATAAGGTAGGCAACATTTTGCCAAGAGTTGTACAGGTTAAAGGTCACGATGATGGAAAAAGTTTGAACAATTTATCTTGGTCTCAAAATTTGGCATTTGAACATGGGTATGTAGACTTTTTTTTTTTTTTTTTTTTTAATAACTTATAGGTGGTATTTCCCTCACATATGGTTTATTTATAGTACAACCATATGTAATGTATATATGTGGTGATATACAAGCTAACTTTTAACCACGCATCACCTGCACAATGTTGTTGCAAGCGGCACATTTTGTAATGGAGCTGCTTTCTCTTTCGTCTCCTTGCATGCAGCAGCTTTCCCCTCGTGTGATATTTTGCTTTGGCTCTAATGAGTTGTAAGTGGCTAATACTTTCTTCAGCAGGAAACTGGTGTCAAACTAATTAACTTTTAATGAGAGGAAACCCACTGATTAGAGTGTTTTCCTTGGCAAATGAGCCTATTAATTCCGTTGGTTTGAGGAATCGGGTGAGAAGGCCTACACTCCTCCTCTCACTCTATCTCCCACACAAACATACACACAGATACAAACACTCTGTCCAGCTGCTGAAGCTGCCCCGCTCACAAATTCAACCCGCTGCCCACTACTGCTCTCTAGTGACGAAATTCTCAAGTTGTTATGTTGGGTATCGCTTTGCTTTTGTTTGAAATTTGTTGCAGCAAAGCACATTTAGTCATACTTCCTCTTACAACCCAGAATAGCAGAAAAGCACGCACATAAATAAACAATTTAATACCTTACTGAAGCTGAACAATGTTGGAAAATAATCTAAGACTAATTGTGTTTTTTCCCCTCAGTATTACAGCTGTTTAAATATGTGGTTATTTGCTCCAAGGTCCTCTTATCATGTATTTAAAATGATAACAAAATATATATATTATTGTGAGACATTTAAATAGTTTAAATTACAGTAGTATTGTTTTCTTTTGCTGTCTTGAATGTTTTGCTGTCATGTGATTTTCATGACAATATCCTGGCTCAGTCAATTTTATACAATATTCAATAGATCCAGCTGTAATTCTAATGATAACACTGGGGAACAATTTCTGTTGAGTTGGGTCTCTTTGTCTTTTTTTTTTTTAAACAAATTTTTGTATGTGGAATCCAAAACTGATCTGTTTTTCTCTATCATGTCCTGGGAGAAGTTAGAAATGAAAATGATGATGATGATGATGATGATAACACCTCACCGGTCCTGCTATCTTTAATGCTTGCAGTACCCTCTTGACTACCAGCAATTCAAATTTGTCCTTTGTAGTGGACCTTTTTAAACCTGAATATCTCCCACCCAGTGCATACGATTGAATCAACTCCCTTTGTGCTCTATAGAGGACATTCAGAGTTTTCCAATGATACCAAATGTGTAGGGCATTGATTCCTTTGATTTCATCATAAAAGAAAATGGCTTCCCTCAGTGCAAGCACTTTTTGGGGAAGAGGAAAAGTAAATGTATAACACTTTTTATTGAACAAATTTAGGCTTTAAATATTGTTGGCATGTTTTCTATAAGACTCTTAAGAACACATTGAAGTATTGTTTGAATTATTTTAACTGTATTTGCATTTAAGTTTAAAAAAAAAAAAAAAAAAAGTCCTCTGTAGTCTGTACTTTTTTTTTTCTTTTTCAAAAATTTCTTTTGCAGTATTCCAGTTACTTCACAAAGATTGGGGGATATCAAAACATGATTGTACATTTTTTTCTTTTTCTGGTAGTCAGGAGGATATTATACTAACAGTAACAACCAAGAAGATTGCATATTCTCAGTTGAACTATTTGCTGGGTGTCAAAAAGACCGAGCATGTGGAGCCTTTTTCCTTTTAATGCGGAAGAAGGTCTAATCTGTCCTAAATGGTTTTTACTCTTATCTTACTCCTGTCTTGGCCAACCAACCTATAACCCATGTGACAATGTGTGACCCAATGGTCTTAACTGGTTTCAATTATATATGTGTGCCAGAGTGCAGATAGATAGGAAGATGGAAGTATTGGCCTATTGAGAGCTGCACACACACTTCTCACCATCACAATTGTGACTGCAGAAACAAGTTGCCATGTAGCTGTAAATGAGTCCGAACATAATCAGCTTTTCTTACTATAACAGGTCAGTGGAATTTTCCTTATCTGGAGGGTAAGATATGGAGAAAGACGTTCTAGCAAAAAAAAAAAAAAGTGACTCCAATTTTGGAATCAACATGCCTGTCATGTTTCAGTTTTGTTTGAGTTGGGTTTTGTTTTATTTTGGTTAGAATGTTTGTTGTCTGGTGTGTTTCCCCTGTCTCGTTTATGTCTGAGTAGGTCCACTTGTGTGTGTTGCTAATTGGTTCCCCGTTTCCTGGTCTGGTCAAGTTCTCTATGTCTGGTTAAGTTTTCTCTACGTCTGGTCAAGTTCTTGTGTCTCCTCAAATCTTGACGTCTCCTCAAGTTTTGATGTCTCCTCAAGTCTTGATGTCTCTTCCCAAGTTTCCGCGTCTCTTCAAGTCTCCTCATCTCCACGTCATGCCAAGTCATCTCCTCTCACGTTCCATCCAGTCCTTTTAGTTCCAGTCAGTAAAATTATTCTAGTTCCTGTTAGTCCACTTCCTGCCTGGTTTCTCCACTTTTGGGTCCCGCCACATAACAATGCCAATATTATTATTATTATTTTTTTAAATATCTCAAATTTTTTTTTCAAATTATTCATGTGAGAACAAAGCTTGTGCAAAATGTAGATTTAAAAAAACAAACCAAAAAAAAAACGGCCATAGTTGTCATTTACTCATTTTGTGAGGCAGCATGTGTCGGAATTAAGCTTCCGTTTATCAATCTGTGCAGCTGGTATGCACATGAGACAGACAGGGAGGGTGGCATAAGATGATTGACAGACACATTTTAACTCATTCACTCCCAAAGACGTATTTATACGTTTTTTTAGGTTTTTGTTTGCTAGAGTTTTTGTATGAAGGCTTTGATGCAGTTTCTGACCTGAAGTGGAAGCTTAAAGCGATGGTAGTTATTACAAAAAAAAGTTTCATTCATGAAACAGATGAAGCACACTTTTTTTTTTTTTTTTTGTAATAACTACTATCGCTTTAAGCGACCACTTCAGGTCAGAAACTGCATCAAAGCCTTCATACAAAAACTAGCAAACAAAAACATATAAATGCGTTTTTGGGAGTGAATAAGTTAATAAAGGTGGTTGATATTTGATTGGCTCGTTAAGTTGTGTGGGTTCAACTGCCAACAAAGCATCAGAAAGCACGAACTTAGGAGAGCTGCGTCGGATGCAATCGGAGCAGAGAGCCACTCGGCGCTATTCCCTGAATGGGCCTGTTTTGATGTTTTGTGATCGGCGCGGGCCTCTCAGAACCTGGCAAATGTGCCCGTTTCATCTCTCAATTACTGTCAGGGTTTGAAGCGCTGATGTTCCACCTTCATCTGCCACAATATGGCTGAAGTTTGTTGGAGTATGTGAAATAAAGGCGAGCCCAAAAAACAAAAGCGGGAGACACAGCAGCTGTTGAGGTTTCAAAGCCTGCCCGAGCACTTAAGATGAAATCCATTTTGTTTCAAGTTGCGCACCCCGCCTGCCTGATGAGGGCTCAAGGGGTGAGGAGAGAGAGAGAGAGACAGATGGAGATTGAGAGAGGCCGAGGGAGCGCACCACAGAGAAATCTGTTTGATTTGTCAGAACTTTTTTAATTTAATCTACAGCTGTCAGGATGCCGGCGATCCACACCTCATCGCCGCCTTTTATCTGACTGATTTCACCCCAGGCACCAGACACTAGTGTCTAATACACACACATGCGCGCGCGCGGCGCACAAATGAGAAACGGGCGTGAGGGGATCGACAACTATTCATTTGCTAAAGAACACAAAGAGAGATGCAAATAAAAGTAGAGAACAAACAGTGATTCTAGTTTCTGGGATTTAAAGTGACTTTGTCAAGCAGATGACAAGGAAAGTACACTAAATACAATTGTTTGACTGCAAAATAGTACTGTCCTAATCAGACATATATGTAATCACATCAAGATGTGCGTATACACCAAATGCAATGGATTAATGTGTAGGACATGAAGAAGACTTAAACATTGGAACCTCCAAAGTTGAATACTCAAAATTTGACTAATTTGGAGTTCACGACTGACTTCATGTAAGATGTCAACAAATTAGGGATGGGTACAAATTGTTCATTGTGTCCTGCATGTGACTATTTGCCATGGTCAATGGATTCTCCATTGTGTTATTCACTTTACATTGATGGTGTGTGCGTGTCAGAATCAAAGCTTAAAAAACAAACAAACAAACAAAAAAACAACTAAAATTAAAATGCAAAATAATTTTAACGAAATATAATAAAATAAAAACAAAAATGCTTTTTAAAAAACAAAAACTAACTGAAACTACATTTTATTTAAAAAAAAAACGAATTATTATTATTATTATTATTATTATTACAAAAAAATCCTTTGTTTGAGTCTTTGAGTTTGCATGAGCCTTTGGAATTATTTAAAATTTGATTTTTAAGTGTACTTAACTCAATTTTATCCGGAATAAGGACATTTTACACAGAAGTGATGTCATCTACATCAGCAGCCAATAGAAAAGCACCTTTAGATGATGTCGCTCCTAAAGGCGCCAATTTTGCATGCTTGATTTTTGGCTCCAATCGCCTGCTTTTTTTTTTTTTTTATTCAACTCCGCCAAAATACAATGCTAGGTAAGAAATTAGTTACTTTTTTTTTGTTTACCAATGTGTTTAATAAATATTGCGCACAAGTAATACAGATTTTTTAAGCTAATACTGAAGCTAACTAAAACTAAGCATTTTTTAAATAACTAAAACTAATCAAAACTAACAGAACCACCCTGAAAATAAATCACTACATTTCGAAAACAAAAATCACAACGGAATAATCAATACTATTGTAATTCTGTCTCAGGATTACGATAGTATTGGATTTTTCAGTTAGTTCCCTTGAGAATGTTAAAATGTTACTCAACACATTGCCTGGATCAGCAAATAAGGTTTTACAATGTCAACAGTTTGACTCTGGAACAAACTTTTGACATTTTGAAAATAAACAACTTGAAAATTAACGAGTCTCACAGACTATCGATTGTGTTTGGCTTAGGTTACATTTATGGGAGAGAAAAAAAGGAGTCAAAAACCAGATTTCCAGAAGCACCACTATTGTAAATTTGACATGCAAATTCTGTATGAAGAAGTGTTGGTGTAAATCCGCTGAATTCAAATGGAAGCCATGGCTCATGTTAATTCTTTAGCTCCTTCTGTTGTTTTGTCGCAAGTCGCTTTCGGCATAAAGTGTTGTTTGTGTGACGAGACACATCATAACAAATGCCGGAATTTTCCCACGACTTTCACTTGTCCTCCACAGTTGGAGGCACATATGTTCAAAGCTGCCGCTCTCCATATGTTTTATGGATTTACTTCCTCAGTGCCTATCAGCCGCCTACTTTTTATATACTGTGAGTGCATATTTACCTTCATCTTAAGTCTCTGGCCAACAAGAAGTCGTCCACTTTCAGAAAGAAAAAAACAAACAAACTTGTTCTCACATTCTTCTAATGTTTGCATTCCTGACTCACTAACAATTCTTTATAAACTCCTGATGATCCTGTGGATGACATAAGACTACAACTATGGTTAAAAAATAATAATAATAATAAAAATAAATAAATATATAAATATAT
The DNA here is from genome assembly GCF_051991245.1 of Festucalex cinctus. Classification (NCBI taxonomy): domain Eukaryota; kingdom Metazoa; phylum Chordata; class Actinopteri; order Syngnathiformes; family Syngnathidae; genus Festucalex; species Festucalex cinctus. Next base: position 11,333,196 of record NC_135423.1, on the reverse strand, counting down.
ATATATATATATATATATATATATATATATATATATATATATATATATATATATATATTATTAATTGAAATTGAAGGCTTAATACAACTTATGATTGTTAGTGAACTGGGAACCGGCTTTTTTTATTTTTTATTTTTTTTGAATATTTTTTACAGGTCATGATTGAAGGGAACTGGACTAATGATAATATTCTCTGAAGAAGCTTTTTGGATTGAAGATAAAAAAGCACAATGAGAAATATTGACAGTCCAATTATTGCTTTGCTCTTTCTTACATTACTACACGTTTCATACGATACAGCTGCATCTTGTGAAATTTTGAATATAGAAGGGGAACGTATTTATTTTAGTAGTTCGACTCAAAAAGCCAAATTCACATTTTAAAAATGAAAAGAATTTGGACAAATACAAAATGTAGGCGTACTTTTTGAATTGAACATCTGAAAAAAAGTTCCCCACAAAATTTTAATTTATTTAGCTGAGTCATGACTGGGTAAAGTGACCAATGAAAGTGAAATGTCTGTTAATGTTAACAGCAGATTTGTGCAGGGAGTCCAACATTTTAAACATTGCATGGTGTGATATTGCCACCCAGAGATGAAATATGGTATAACAACAAAAATAAAATAAATGACTGGCTAAGAGAGGGGCCTTAATTGCCAACATGAATTGTACTGTATGTAAGTTGTATTATGAAAATTTAAAAACATTTTTTTTTTAAGTTCTGTTTCAATCTGAGATTTCAAAGTTGTTCACAGGCCACCTACTAGAAATGGCTGCTCTCAGGTGTACGTTATGATGGTGAAAGCATATTATAATTGCTACAGTTAGTCAGCAAGAAAATTATGGTTTGGCACATACCTTAGTTCCCACACATGGTTCGGCTGACATCGGGCACTGTGATAGAAAAAAAAAATGCAGAAAGAACAGATTAAATTACATTTTTAATTTTAGGAAAGTGCAAGATCTTTTTTTTTTTTTTTTTTTTTTTTTTTTTTTAATGGCAGTATATGTTGCTCCAAAATCTGCATGTACCCATCAGCATTAATGGTGCCTTCACAGATGTGGGCAGTGGCAACTAACACACCCCAATATCATCACAGCTGTTTGCTTTTGAACTTTGCGCTAATAACAGTCCAAATGGTCCTTTTCCTATTTGGCCCAGAGGACACGACGTCTGCAAGTTCCAGAGAAGAGAGCATTTGTAAAATCACTGCTTTTGCTTTGCCTGGTCGAGTTTTAACTTGCATTTGCAGATGTAGCAATAGAATGTGTTTTTGAAGTAAGCCCATGTGGCAATATCCTTTCATAAGAATGCCAGTTTTGTTTTTGTTTTTTAGGCAATGCCGCCAAAGGGATCACAGGTCATGCATTCATCGTTGGTTTTCAATCTTGCTTTTAAGGTGCTGAGATTTCTTCAGATTCTATGAATCTTTAGATAACATTATGGATCATAGATGTTGAAATCATTAAATTCCTTGTAATGGTTCTTAAAATATGCAATATTTGCTCACGTGGTTGTTCACAAAGTGGTGAACCTCACCCCATTCTTGCTTCTGAAGAATGGAACATTTGGAGATGCTTCTTTATATACAGTCATGACACTCACCTGTTCTCATTTGTGTAATTCTTCAACGTTCCCAGTCTTGTGTTGTTTATGTCCCAGCTGTTTTGGAAAGTGCTGCAGGCATCAAATTCTAAATGAGAGAATAGGCTATTTGGGTGGGGTGATAAATTAACAATGCCTCGTCTAACAGGTTATGAACCAGAGCAATCACACTTAGTTGGGGTACATTTTAAATTAATTTTAGTCAAATTAAAAACAACATGGATGCCTTGACACAGTAACAACTTTCTTTAGGTGGCGTTTTCTCCGTAAATATGCATGACAGCAAGTCTCAATGCTGGTGTTGTGAGAAAAAAAAAAAAAAAGGTTGAACACAAATTTAACTCACGTTGTTGACGTGTTGTCTTCCACGTCGAGGCCTTTAGACACGTGCCCGTCTAAACTACCTCACCATTGATGTTTTGTTTGTCACAAATCTGCCATTTCCACGCACATTTATGTTTATTGGTTCTAATTGCTATGATTAGCCCGCTAATTTGCTGAGTTTTCCAGATAGCTGATGTAGTGCTACTGTTGTACACCAGGGGGCGGCACAATACTTCCAATGTTTTGCAACATAAGACTACCAAAATAAAAGTGAATATGGAAATAAAATGAAATGAATGTATAGTCACTTACAATATTGTAGTCTACATGCTCTCCAGTTTGTTTAATTTGTTTGTTTTAAGGAGACGCTACTAATTATTTAACGATTCGCTGCCACCGAGTGTCGCTGTGGACTCGTGTTGTAATCGTCTTTTTGATCGTGACTGGAGTCTTGATTAATTGCATGTTCGTTCATATCATGTATGATAATATGGACTCGAGAATGTTATCGTTCTATCTTTAAAGCATTTCATGCGCCGGCATTTAGACTCGTTCCTCAACGTAAAGTACGGAGGACTGGAAAATAAAAAACTGTTGAGTTAAAAGAAGCGATAGTGAAAATTATACATTTCCGTTTTACAGCAAGTTCAATAGAAGGATACATTTTGTATCCTGTACGACCTACAAAATAAGAGTTAACTGCGTCCTCGCGTGTAGTGGAACGACAACTGTCTGATTAATATTTTACTTTGAAACTACAACCAGGAAGTGCTTGATTGATTGTTTGTAGCCAAGATCCCAGCGTGTATACTACGGTGTGTGCGTAAACAGAGGGCTCTGTCTGTCTGCTCATGTTGGCAGCGAGGAGGAGCAGCAGATCTGACTGCGGCACGTTTTACCGGACTGCACGGACCCCCGCGGCCGCCGCTCGGATGACGACATGGCGTCCGAATCGACCCGGAGATTCACCAAGAACCTGCTGAAGCCCGGGAGCGCTGCGGAGATACGCCAGACAGCTTGCAACGCTGTCAGACACTCTGCAGTGGCGGTGAGTAAAGAGCCGGTGTGGATTGACACAACATGGTAGTAAAAAAATTTAAAAAAAAATGTAAAATTGCATTACCACGTGTTGACCCACTTTTAAAGGCCGAACCTTTTAAGTGGACCTGATTATGAGAGGATGTCGTGTAGCTACACATCCTTTTGCAGACCGCTGCCCACATCCAGCTGTGCGAGAGCTGCCATTGACATTCATCTTGCATCTTTCTATGCAGTGCAGGCATCAGTGCAGCAATGCTTCGTTTTTATTGATCCCACAGGGGGCGGAGGGCATCCACTATCTTTAAATGCTTAATATGTCTCAATTCTTTCATTTTAATTCCACTTAAACCTGTGCAATGGCTTGTAATGTGACCACAAACATAGTGTGGCGGTGCGTCTGGATGAATGAAATAGTGGCTTGGCTGTAGGTTAGTGGGCTGCATCTGGAAAATGGAGGAAGGAACCCGACAGGGAAAACACGAGAGCAACCAATGGGCTGTATTTACAACCATTCCCCCCTCCTGTTATGTGACCATATTATGAGAAAGGTAGGCTGTGGGTGTGTCACGTCTCATAGCAAGGAGACTCTCGTGACATATAAATGGGAGGAGGGGGTGATCTGTGCAGGGGGGGGGGGGGGGGGGGAGAAAAGGCATACATAATAATAAATGAAGCGATTCATGTTTTCGATATGCGTGGAGAACAAAACCTTGTGTGTTTTTCCCCTTTCTTTCTAGGTATGACTGTGTCTGTTTTTGAGATTAGCATAAAGAAAGGTCACTCCACTCACTCCATTCTGCTCCGTTCCTCATTCTCCTCACTGTGGTGTTAGTGTGTCAGTAGGACACAGCTCAGCGGTGTGCACAATTGATTGCAATGCAAGAGTGGACATTCTGTTTATTTATTAAATTTTTTTAAATTGTAAATTGCAGAATGCTTTAGGTCTGTGGCATCATCTGGGAGACAATATAAAAATACGTATAATACTATATTCGTCATTTAAAAACAGAAAGTAATGTGACTTTTACACATACGTTCCCATTAGGGGTGTGCTCAAAAAAATCAATACGGCAATATATCGTTGCGGGCCTCATCACAATACACGTATCAATACGCAGGCGTCAGAACCGATATTGCTTGTTAACTTTAAATCGGCAGTTCATGTTTGCCTTTGCGGCTTGCATTGTACCTAAAAAATAAAAACCAGTACCGTCTTTGAAGTTAATTGCCTTCAATTAATGCAAAAATAGCTCACCGGTGATTGGACACTGTGTCTTGCTAAGAAAAGCAGAGGAAGAATGTCAACATTTATTTATTGCTAAACTTATCATGACACGTGTCTCAGTGTACCAATTTTCCTATATTTTGTTTAAAAAAATAAATAAAATAAAATGTGTCTTATTTAGGATACATGTGTATCGCGATACGTATCGTGATACGTATCGTATCGTGAGGTTGGCGGCAAGACCCAGCCCTAGTTTCTATGATACTCAACACTATTAGATGTACACATTCAAGAAGATTCATATGTTGGCTACAATACAAAGGAGAAACTTGCACTGCAGTACACCAAAGTGGAGCTTTATCGTTGTTTAGCTCTTCAAGCCTTAAAACAGACAGATTATGTAAAATTGACTTTTAATCATTTGTATACAAATTGTTGAGTCTCCAGAGTGCCCGTCTACCTATTAAACAAGCATGCAAATTATTTTATCTGCCTATCCCTGTAAATGTGCTTATGAATGAACGATCTGTTTGGCACTAGCTCCCCACTGTTATGCAACAAAGTGGAAAGTGGATAATTAGCAAAATTACCACTACCCTTTCACCGAGTTTCTCTGCCAATGACACGATCAGCTATCCTGGCCGAAGTTCCAAAACGAAAGAACCGTTTTGATGTGGTGCCCGAGGCATTAATTAACAATAGTGACTTAAAGAAAGGTAAGCAGAGCTGTGTTGATTTTTAATTTTTTTTTAAAGTGCAGATTAGTTTTAGTTGAGAGTGTTCACTACTGATAAGTGGCACTTGACTGCACGGTGAAGTTTCCAATGCTGCGGTGATGTGTTTCTGTTGTCTGAACTGCTACCATCCATGAGATGAAATGCTTATATTCCACATTCTGGCATCTGCTTCCGCATGTAGAGGCAAGCAGCAGAGACGAGGAGGGCACAGACTTGCCTTTCATTCAACTAAAGTAGCAGTTCAGTGGATATTAAGTTTACACAGTACTGTTTAAATGGCATTTTTTTTAATATATAAAAATAAAATGAGACCAAGGTTAATTAAAGCATTTTCCAGAATTAATATAGTCTAAAACCATCACAATTGGAATTTTTAAACAATCTGAAATGACACAACTGAGATGTAGTTGCACAAGTGTGCACACCCTTTTCAACTTTGGCTTCTGTTCAGAATTCAACAATCACCTTCACATTAATATGTATAGTCCCTCTGATTAACATAAAAAATGTTCAGCTGTTCTATTATGTGTAATAGGTATATTTTACAGTAAAGTGAAAGAACATGATTTAAATTAAGCATGTTATTATTAGTATTTTGTGGTGAACAGCAGGTTAGGCTGCAAGTGGGGTCGATGTGACACTGGAAAACTTAGTTTAGTTTAGTTTATTCATTTTTTCCTTTCGGACACATTACAGTTTACATCAATCACATCACATCATTTGCAACATTGACATCCGAAAGAAGGGCTGACGGGTAGAAGCCGAAGCTTATTCGAGACCCGTCCCCATCGACCCATTACTATAACGCATCAATCATATACATTATTTAGAATAGTCATTAACTTCACTTACATACTGTACATCATACTGTCTTTATTCACACAACTTGACTAAACGAAAAACAATGAGAACGCATCGAGAATCACGAGACGCCAAGCCCCCTTGGGCTTCGGAGATGCACAGAGGAATAGCAGGTAATAATCCGACAAAACACACATTTCTCAGACAGCTTATATAGACAGTGAATCGATCTCATTGGTTGTGGCTAGACATGCGGGTACCAGTACTGACATGGAATTATCTGATTGGCTGTTGACCCAGTAAAGCAATTAAAGATTCTTGACATCACATAGCATCACATAGCCTAAAACCAGTTGAATCTAGATGCAGGTGACATCAGTTCAAAACAGACACTTGTTACATCAGTACAACACAGACACTTGACCTCTCGGTCATGACCCAAACTTAACCCTGGAGTGGCCCAGTCATGAGTCAAGACCCAAACATTACCCATACATGACCCTAGTCATGACACATACTGCCCACTTTAAATTGGACTTTGTGACCTCTAAGTGAATGACATGTTTTCATCAGGTCCGGTCTTAAGTTTGTCCAAAATCCTGATAGTTTCCAAATGGAACATGAAGTCAGCTTGCTGTATCTGGTGGAATCTTCAATCTGGGTTAAACATGTGCTGGTATGAGGCAGCCGCTGAGCACAAGCTCCGACTAAGCGGGCGTGTAAAATGTCCACGGGCGATGTGAGCGCGCTTGCATGGATGTTTTTGTCAGCGTGTTAATGCATGGCCTTTTTTCTTGTTGTTGTTGGTAAAAGAAACCAGGTCAGCAGAATCAGGCCCTTTGGCGTAACATTCGAAGCATGAGCGTCTCATTCTCACTCTCATTGGCCACCGTTTGCTGTCATTTCTGCTCATTCACTCATTTTAACAGCCCTTCTCTAGTTTCACTGTTGTAACCCTAAAACAGAAATCTGTTTTTGCCTTCTCCTGTTGTGCCGTAAATCCACTGGATCCTTTGTAACTCCTCTTTCCTGCAGACCACCCATCTTCAAATATTTTGAGGCATCAGGGTGGTCTTTTGATGTTCTCTCTCATGGCTCTAGTCTGGTCTACAGTGCAAATATCAAAATTGACATGAAACAACCAACCGCACAATCTAATGAGATCCCATACAAGTGAAAGCGTCAAAAATGTACGCTAGGGCGTATAAATTAAGCTAACAAATCTGCTGCCTGTTTTGTTGTGACTCTCACCAGAAAACAGCAGCATATAGCCACATGTGTCATCCTTGTGGCAAGTGCGGCCTGCTGGGAGGAACCACATGACATATTGTGTTGTTGGATGCCAGCCACACTAACCACATTCCTGCCCTTGCATCCCATCTCATAAGCCTGTATCCATTTGGGCTGCCATGATTGGGACCTTGTCATTGGATGGAAAGATTTGTCATGATTCATCTCCTCACGGTCCGAACCAACTTCACATTTGAATGCAAATTGATTGTTTTGAATGATAATGTCACTCCCCTGTAAGTTATATCCCCACATAATTACCTCTCAATAGTACCCACTACATAGGCCGTGAAACGGTTTTGTTGGTAGTGGAACCTCAAAGGTTGATAGCAATTTCTGAAAAAAATATACAGTACAATATTCCAAGTAAGACTGTAAAACTTTAATCAAATTTCATGAGCCTATAGCTCAGTAAGTGCTGAAATGTGTTTTACTTTCTCTTTTGGCACTTTTATGTGCTACCATTAAAGAGGAAGTCAACCTAAAAAAGTTTAAAAAAAATCATATGTTCTATGTAGCCTTACTGCTCTTAATATGGTATTCTGGTTAATATTGTGTTAGTGGAATATGAGTTAATCATCAAAATCCAGCAGTTTTAATCAGTATCAAAAGGCGGCCATTTTGCCACTTGCGGTCGACAGTTTCTCAGGGCTCAGGCAATGACCGATCACAGCTCACCTGTTTTCTGAAGCTGAGCTGTGATTGGTTGTTACCTGAGATCTGAACAACTTTGTTGTCCTTTTCACACGACAGCGAGTGGAAAAATGGCCGCCGCCCGAGATGGATAAAAACAGCTGGATTTTGCTGCATAACTCATATACCACAAACGTAATATTAATAAGAATGGCATGTTTACCCTAGTGAGGTCACATTTAACATATTATTGTCAAGAAATTTTTAAGGTTGAGATCCCCTTGAACAGCAAAGAGACTATCAAACAAACACTGGAACTTATAGCGACGTAGCAGTAATGCAGAATCAAAACTCTCTGTCTAAAACAACAAATTTAGAATTTCCTGCAGGATGATGAAAGTTTCAACACATAAGCTGACATCAGTAATAAAAGAACCAACTGTACGCGGCAAAGTGAGGTGTGCCGTGGCTGTTTTGTTTCATCAACTGGAATCAAAATCAAAAGCCTGTTGATGGCAACGTTGCATCACTTTGGCAGTGAATCTCGGCTTGTCACATCAATTATGAGGGAGCGATGCGAACACATGAAGCCAGACAAGTTTAGGCACCTCACACGAAAATAGTTTGTGTACTATAGTATGTATGTTTAGTATCGTAGTAGGTTGTGGAAAGTGTGTCATGTTTGTGAGAAAAGATGACACAGTTCATGGGGTGAATGTGTCATGTCTGGGTCATGCCAGGGTTAAGTTTGGGTCATGCAAGGGTTAAGTTTGGGTCATGACCGTGAGGTCAAGTGTCTGTTTTGAACTGATGTAACCGGCATCTAGTTTCAACTGGTCTTAACCTATGTGATGTCAGGAGCCATGTGATGTCAAGAGTCTTTAATCTCTTTATCTGGTCAACAGCCAATCAGATAATTCCATGTCAGTCCTGTTACCCACATGTCTAGCCACAACCAATCAGATCGATTCACAGTCTATATAAGCTGTCTGAGGAATGTGTGTGTTTGTCGGATTATTACCTTGGTTTTGGTCAAACAAATCAATGTCTATTAAAGAAACAAAAAAGCTAGAAGCTGGCTTATTTTATTTCTCGTGAAAGAAAATAATTTACTGTATTGTCACAGAACGCAATATTGTGTAAGTCTTGAAAGATAAGTCATGCCTGGCAATATAAACTCTGCTTTGAAAATTGTTGACAGTTTTTGGTTGGGAACTAAGAAGTTGTTCTCCGCGTGGAAACAAACATGAAACATTGGAGCCCAAATCTGAAAAACCCGCAACAGGAGAATATGAACAAGATGGGGATCTTTATTTATTTATTTTTACACAACAAGGCTTTGAAAGCTTTTGTTTCAGCGTTCACACAATAATATATTATCACTTATTGTTGTAGCTTACTCGCCTCAATCACCAAAATGATTGCGCAACAACGCTTTTAGTGGAGCTCAAGTCACCCAAAAACTTTCATGTAATCGATGACCACTTCAAATGTTTTCTTATGTCAATCCTAATCAACACAATAAATCTTTTAGTCTGATGTGTTCTTCCTGGGAGGTAGACAACAGTTCACCAACCCGGTCGTGTGAAAACGTCAACTTAAAGATCGCAACCTTTTTCTTTCCTATATTTTCAGATTTTTGTCAATGACCCGAAGCATGTAACTAAGAGAAAAGGTCACATCTGCCCAACATGTGTGTTTGTTTTTTATCCACGTTCTTTTTTTAAAGCTTTGCCCAGTCTGTTGTCTTACTTCCTGCCAGAGAGAAAGACGTGCAATTTATCAAGCATCTGCTCTCTGATCCTCCAAATGGACTCCTTTGGCATTCCTTCTTGCGCTGTTTGTTTGTTGTTGTTTTTTTGCTTGATTTTGGTTAAGCTTGGGGTGTTTTTCCTCTTGTAATAGTCTCTCCCTGTGATCTCGGAGTGAAAATAACACTACCGGGCATGTCTGTCTGTCTGTCTGTCTGGAGCTATAATGTGTGTCAGACAGGGTTTGAGCAATGGGGGGCATTCTGGGTAGACGCGCCTGTGTGATATGAATTGGTCTGGGGTCTTCGCTGTCAGTTTGACTCTGCTCTCTCTTCACGACAAGTCGATTTGCCCGGGGTGCATCTTGCTCGTTTTGTGACCTGCCAAGTTAGACATGAAGTACATAGCAGCGTGTATATGTGCTCCCAAAACAAAACAAAACAAAACAAAAAAAACACGTACTAAGACAGACTCGGACGAAACAGACAAACTGATGATGCTGAAAAATAAATCAATTGCTCCTGAGGAGAGAGGAACTGCTTATATTAACAGTGAGCTACCCTTTTGCGTAGCTGTGCTGCTGTTACCACGGCAACAGAGGAAGGTCAATTAAGATGGAATTCTAACAGGAAGCACTCCTATCACTCTTTGCATATCTCTTCTCCTTTGTCTGGTCCAGTGTATGTAGTCCTATCTCACTTGTTGCAATACCATTCGCTTTGATTTTTTTTTTTTGTTGTATAATTGTGTATTTTATATCCATATAATTCATATGTAGCTCCATAAGACAAGAATTAATCAATCAATCAACAATTTAATACACAATTATATTTTCAAGGTCCTCGTCCTGTGTTGTTTTTTAAAAAAATCTCTATTACAATAATAATAATAATAATAATAATAATAATAATAATAATAATAAAACACGTTTATTATCCCTAAATGTTTTGGTTGTATAGGTTAGGCGGACACTAAAATAAAGGCAAACCAACTTTGAATTCATTTGAAAGACAGTTTATCGACTTCAGACAGAGTTATTAACTTATTTGACGTGCAGTCTTTTAACTCATTTACTCCCAATAACGTATAAATACGTTTTTTTAATGTTCTTAGTGTCCCAAAGACGTATTTATACGTTTTTTGTTGTTGTTGTTTTTTTAAATGCTAGAGCATACAGAAGGCTTTGATGCAGCCTCTCAACTGCAAAGTTATTACACAAACGGCCAGTCGGTGGCAGCAGAGCAAAGGAGATCAACCAGGGCCATGTAGAAAAAAAGCTCAATTACTTACAATTTTAAATAGATTTGTGAAAACTGATGAAACTTTTCATGAGTTAAGCACTCACAACATTACAAATTTCGACCAGACAATTAAGTAGCGGCAACTTAAGTCAGTAAATCATAAATCAGATTACTATAAAACAATAAAGAAAACAAACCTGTGGTTTTAACACTTTGGACATGTACTGATTGAACCAGGCAAGAGCAATACAAAAAAAATAAGGATATTTTAAAATTACAGAACAACTATAAAGAAGCTTTCTGGGCGTTGTCGTCACAGCATTTTCAGCATTTTAGTGCTTGAAAGATGCAGTTTCCTGAGCATTTCCTGTCATTATATTGCATAACTTGAATATCATACATGATTACAGTGGCTCCTCAAAATCAAGATCCTTAGGATGACTCTCTTTAAATGGAAATTTGCCAAAAGCTGCTGGAGGAATGTTACTCTAAAGTTTAATAAACTTGAATGTCAAACCAGCTTCATGCTTGATATACATTCAGCCAAACCCGCTAAAGCTTTTTTTTTTTTTTTAAATTTGCATTTGTGTGATGCCACAGACATCCATATATATCTTGCAATTAGATTATGCCTCTCACCAAAAGTTAGCTGGGATAAGTTCCAACACACCTTTTGACCCTAATGAGAATGAGCACTACAGAAAACGTATGGGTGGAACTGGAAATGCAAATTAAAGTCGTTCACATCCATCTGTCCTGTCCATATATATGTTTTTTTTTATTTCTATCAGGCTTTGATCAGCGTCCAAATGGTTTGTGGTTCAACCATTAAGCTTTCACTGTAAGTAGATAATTAGGGAGGACAAGCAAGACAGGACATATTCACTCTGGCATATTCTAGTGGAAGTAACAAACAAAAACATGCATCCTCCTGAGGTTTTGCATGTATTGAAATCACAATTGTGTAGGTGGTCCAGGCCTCTTGTGCCCATATTGACGCAGCGTTGTAAACACCAACGTGACTGGGGTCACATTGGCGCATCGCCTGGCAGCTGCCGTCCTCTTTGTAAGCTCAAGTGCGTACTCGTACGGATGCAGACAATGTGATTTATTGTGTCTTGGGAACATGCACCATTGCTGTTGCCCCTTTAGTTAAATGTATGCCACGTTGTCGGACACTTCGTTAGGTACACCCTTGCGATATTTGGAGATCAAATACACAAGCAGCTTTTCAAAGACAATAATGACTTAGCGCTGTAATGTTTGAGTGAATAACCGGAATAATATGATTACTAAAAAAAGTCAAAACAAACTGCCTCGAAACTTGGTTGGGAACATTTTTACACTTGTTATAATGTAAATATGTCCGTGAAGTCATCATTATCCAATCAAGCAAAAGATCGATTCCGCCAGCTATTGGAAGCTAGTAGGGGTGTGAATTGCCTAGTACCTGATGATTCGATTCGTATCACGATTCACAGGTCACGATTCGATTCGATACCAATTAATCCCGATACGAATTTATAAGTCGATTGTTGCGATTTTTTTCCATTCAAATTTAGAAAATACTAATCAGTAAGCTTGTAGAGTGTAAGATTTATATGAAAATGTATTATTTATTTATCTGAAATTTCAGTCTTATAGAGGTTGTAATCTGTTTCATGTTTGAACAGCATTAAAATAAAATATTAAGGCTTAATGTTCCGTTCATATAACATTCTTCCATGCTCAAGGTGTGAATCCTAACCCGAAGTCAGACGTTTTGTTGAATATTTTTCCATTAAAAATGGAAGTTTAAAAATCGATTCACACACACACACACACACACACACACACAAAAGGCAATGATGTTAAGACGTTGAATCGGTAAGACTACCGAATGAACAATTCTGAGCTCTTAAAAAAAAAAAAAAAAAAATTGTTTTTTTTTTAATCGATTCGAGAATCGCGCGATGTAGTATCGCGATATATCGCCGAATCGATTTTTTTTTTAACACCCCTAGAAGCTAGCCGCGCATTTTTGCCAAACATCGGGGATTGGCGAAATCCTGGGACTCAGGACCCAGGACTCAAACCTGAGACTGTCCAAGTGGAAATGAGACATCTGTTTACGCTAAACACAGTAAATTCAATAAAACTGCGACCTATTTTCTGTGAATCTGTGCCTTAAAAAAACAAGGCATAAACCAGGCGACCTTCTCGCTGTGCAGTCAGAATCTTGAATTTCCATTCTTCTATACCAGGGGTGCCCAAACCTTTTCATTTGAGGGCCACATCCAGAAAATCAGAAGGACACAAGGGCCACATAATGTTATGAAGAGAAATTGTGTTTAGTCCTAAAAATTGTACAAATAATTTATTTGTGCTTTTGCATATTTAGAAAAATGTTACAGTATATAAACCAATTTATTTGTAACATGGCAGTAGGGTTATTATAGTTTTGGAATTTTTCATTTTAGGTTTTATTTTGTTTTGAGGTTTGTTTGTTTTTAATTTAGTTAGTTTTAATTAGTTTTCAGGGTGGTTCTGTTAGTTTTTGTATTAGTTTTAATTATTTAATAAATGCTTAGTTTTAGTTTAGTTAGTTTCAGTATTAGTATTTCTATTTTTTTATGTGTATTACTTGTGCGTAATATTTAAAAAATGCCATTATTCCGGTTTATATCAAAATAAATCTACTAAAAATCACATTTCAAATCATCCCCAAAGGCTCATGCATTAAATTAATTACCAAAGACTAAAAGAAGGACATTTTTGCTATAATTATAGTTGGTTTTATAGTAGTTAGTTTTGTAAACATAAAATGTAGTTTCAGTTAGTTTTCTTTTTTTTAAAAAAAGCATCTTTGCTTTTATTTTATTTCGTTAATGAAACGTTTTTTCGTTAGTTTTAGTGAACTCAAATAACCTTTAATAGCACCTGTGTTTTTCGACACCTTCCCTTCTTACTTTGACCATCTCCAAACATTTTTGTTTTTATTTTATTTGAACTGAGTCAAATGCCATTTTTAGCATATGTCGCAGGCCACTAAGAAATGGACGGCGGGCCGCAAAATGGCCCCCGGGCCATAGTTTGGACACCCCTGTTCTATACTGTACATCTTATGCTTGTGTCACGTTTTGTTGGAACTTTTGAAACCTTTCGTCTGCGGTCTTGTTTTTTCACACCTCCAAGCCTCCGTTTATATCACATCTTTGCGTCTTTGCGTGTCAAAGCAGGTTGTGAGTCAAGTGTCACATCTTGAATTGTGTTTGTGCACTCCGTGACAACGTGGAACAGGAAGCCAATTTCTGCCTCTCTGGCCGCTGTCATTTTGAATTCATGCACACTCCTTTGTAGGGCCTCCATCATCCGTTGCATGCAAAATGTAGTGTTTGTGAGAGGCTCTCTGCAGCAGGACAAGTGTCTGTTCACTTCCACCTGTAAAATCTCCATCAATTCAACGTTCTCTATCCATTTTGACACTTTTTCAGTGAGGGCAGGGCTGGACTGGCACAAAAAAACAAAAAAAACAAAAAAAAAAACAGCCATTTTGACTTCGGCCCACTAGACACTGATGTTTATTGATGATGTTTCAGTTTGCTATATTAGAAATGGATTAATAGACTGGCCCGACTAAATTGTGAGCCAGTCTCTTGTGGTAAAATGTAGGAAAATAATTCTAAAAAAATCACTGCATCGGCCCCAAAAGAGGCCAGCCCACCGGGCATCTGCCCTGTATGCCAGATGGTCAGTCCAGCCCTGAGTGAGGGCCATATTGAGAAAAAAAAAAGAATGAAGCCATGGAAAAAAAACAACCAAAAACAAACCTAATAATGAGGGAGAGTATTTATTCTTCAGTAATTATTTGATTACATATAAAATATGAGACAAATGCAATATTGCACATTTTTATTTTTAATATTTTAATTTTACAATTATTTTTTAAGCAAAATGGTCGTTTATTGTTTTAAATAAAGGGATACTTCACTTATTCAGCCCATTATAGCAATAAAAGTTAATATTTTGTCTATTTTTCACGTACAATTAGTAGCTTTAAAAACATATTTTGCAACTTGCTGTCAACTGAAAATGAAATGACAAGGGCTCAGGTAACCAATGACAGTTCACCTGTTTTCTAGATTTGGTCATGTGACATTCACAAGCTGAGCTATGATTGGTTTATGATTGGAGCCTTTGTGATGTCATTTTCAGTCGACAGCAAGTTGCAAAACGTGTTTTTAAAGGTACTAATTGTTAGGCCTGGGAATCTTTGACTGTCTCACGATTCGATTCGATTACACATTTATTAATTTGTATTGTAAGTGCCTTTTTCCCACAAAAACAGCATGTGGGCTACAACTGCCTTTTCCCCTTCTTCTTCATTTCTAATTTAAATAAAATCGATTTTTGGATATTAATATCGATTCGATTCGATTAATACATGAGAATCTCGATTCTTTTATGAATCGATTTTTTGGCACACCCCTACTAATTGTACATGAAAAATAATGAAAATATCAAATTTATTATAGGCAAAATATTCATGTTTGACTGCCAAAAATTGCTAAATAAGTAAAGTATCCCTTTAAGTTGTCTTATTCTTGTAACTCTGAAATACTTTTGTAATATAAAAATACAGCTAGGTGGACAAATAGAGATTAATAAAAAAAAAATACAATCGCAAACAATTTCATGACAACAAAATTCCCCTTATATTCCAACTTTATCACTGAACTTTATTGTCGCAATGTTTTTCTTTAAACTCTAAATCTTGTTTCAGTCTGGATGGCTGTTTTCAAAACTTTTCACGTTACGTTAACGCCTTGTTGCATCAGCAGCGTTTGCAGACAAGAGAGTGTTGGGGATTAAACAAGATGAATAGTTCTTTGACGTTTGTTATGACTGAGCTGCAGACTGGGCCGCGTTAGCTTGATAACAGTGGGACCGTGCACGGCCAGCTCTTGGTGCGTATCTTCTTCTCAATGACTCATTCAGACAAAGCGAGAGAGGACAGAGAAATAAAAGCAAACCGAAAAAGGAAACAAAAAGAACGCCTGTGCTGTCTGGAGATGAATCAGGCCACTGTTTGAATGCTACATGATGTTGTACAATGCAAGTAAGCATGACGTGGTTGAATGTGATCACAAATATTAAACCTTCTCGACCCTGATTTTCATCTACTGATAGATGAAGAGAAGAAAATGAGGTTGCTACAAAGTAGAAGTCACCAATCGCTCCGTTCAGACTCGACCTTAACTTTTCACCTCAAAGCCAGCATCAACCTTAAAGGATGTCACCACCGTGCACTCGGCTATCTAACTTCGCAGGCCTCAGGGTGGAAAAGGGGGGGGGGGGGGGGGGGTGTTGGGTCCACTCCACATAACTGCACTAAGAATAGTTCACTGACTCTCTTGTGTGTGAATTGAAGTGTTGTGTCTCTGCCTCACTCTGCATTCCAGAGTAGGAGGCCTGAATATGCTACCGCCATTACCGTCTGCCCCCTCCGCGCCTTCTTTTTGCCCCACTGCCCTCGCCCTTGAGCATCCACGCACACATTCATGCATGGGCTTTGATGCTTTATACTGTAGGGCTGTGCAATTGAGCAAAATTCAATTACAATTTCAATTATTACACTCCACAATGACAAAATCAGCAGAATGTTTACATTTATACATTTCCACCTTTTTTAAATTTCAAAATAACTTATCTAATATTTTTTTCATCCAAAGGAACTTGCGTAACAGAATTTTGTCTTAATATTTTTTATTTGTTTTATACTTTTAAAAATGTTCTTGTTTTGTACTTTAAAAAAAAATAAAAAAATGATCGTCCTACTGCACGGTGCACATGCTGCACTCCAATTTCAAGTTTTTGCCAACATAAATAAATAAATATATAAAATTGTTTGGTCCAAAAGGAACTTACATAATTATATTGTTTATATTTTTTAATTTGGTCTCAATATTTTTTTTTTAACGTGTAAACATTGTCTTGTTTTGCACCAAAAAATAAATGATTGTCCTACTCTACAGTGCACAAGCTGCAGTCCAACTTCAAGTTTTTAAACAACATAAATAAATAAATAAATAAATATTATCATAAATTCTGTTTGCTTCAAAAGGAACTTACATAATTATAGTGTTTCTATTTTTTTAAAAAATTAGTCTTAATATTTTTAAATGCTTAAACATTTTCTTGTTTTGTACCAAAAAATAAATAATCATGATGTCAATTATTGGCAAAATAATCCTGATTATTATTTTTTCCATAATCAAACAGCCCAACTTTACTGCAAAGCGTTTATTTGCGAACCGCAAATGTGGTGAGTGATTGAGTTGAATGCCAGGTTGTGTTGATCTAAAATAATTAGACTATGGATAAATCATTTAAAAACTTTTCATAATATTAATATGACCTTATCTAGCTGTAAACTCACTTGATTTTGTTTTCAGTCTTTTTGAGAGGGAACTAATCAATTTCTGTTGTTCTAGTAGGCTTTTCAAGCCCGAAGCTTTTATACTGACACTATTTAGTCTTCTGCTTCTTGAAATCTCCAACAAGAAAGTGAGCATGAGATGCAATAACTTGTCCAAGCTCAAGCCAAAGTCTGGAGCTGTTAAAACAGAACCGTTAATCCATTTTACACCCTCTGAGATCCGCCTGTCTGACTGCTCCATGTCGGCTTTGATCAGCCTGACTCACTCAACAATAATCCTGTCCGACCGGACTTGCGCCTTTTGACCTGATAGCAGAAGGTATTTAAAAAAAAAAAAAAAAAAAAGGCAGCGATTGAGACGAGCTGCCATTATTAATCTTTCGGCACTCGCGCCAAGAGCTACACTGATAAAAGCATTACGTCTCACAGAACAGATAAAAGAAGACGTGAATCTCTTGCTGCCAGTGTAACAGCTATTAAGAAAAAGTACCATTATTAATCTCAAGGGTTATTGAATTCATTGGAATACTATTTGAAATTGCAAACTATTACAATATCTAGAAGACGTATTTAAGAGATTTTCGCTTAGCATTACAAATAGAATTTGACATGATTTAGATCTTTACTGGAATTCTATCATAGCAGCAGGAAGCTGTAATTGATCGGTGGTCTGCCAGCACCGCATTCTTGGCTAAACTGAACATTCACCCTGTGGAATTTTGCACACTCGACATAAGCTACAAAGTAGAGACTGTAACTATAAATACATTGAACTTACGAGTTTGATTTCCGAGTGTTTCCCCATTTAAATGAGTGTGAAATTAATCTGTTCCAGCCTCCCATGTCACACTTTTTTTTTTATTAAAAACAATAAATGAGAATGTAATTGCAGTCTGAACTGTTGTATTTTATTGGATGTTTGATTGTTGTTGCAAGTGCATTGGCGACTGTGACATTTCTTGCCCACATGTGAAGGCATTACATTACCATAGTTGCTATTTTTTTTATAATTATTTTGCTCACTGAAGCTCTCATAATTCAGATTTCAGTCATGATCCAGGTTTTTCTTGACTTTTTTTGATTTAGATTTCATTTTGTTTCATGGAATGTCATGTTTTCTGGTGTCATCAGTTCTTGTCAATTCGTCTCCACCTGTTCTTGTCAGCCCTGTCTCTTGTCCAGGTGTGCCTTGTTGTCTCGGCAATTTTTTTTCTATATATTTTGTAGAATGATTTTTGGGCGATTAATTCAGCGTTTTTGTTTTTTTGTAGTACTCTACTTTTTTCCCATATTAACTCATTCACTCTATAAAAGCATGGAACCTACCAAAAGAAAGATTAAAGTCTCTTCTTTCATCAGGAAAAAAAGTATGTTTCTATCTGTTTCCGTTTTGCAGCAATTAGCATTAGAAGAGAGCTAAGTTTCATCAGTTTTCACAAATCTATTTAAAATTCTAAGTAATTTAGCTTTTTTTCTAGATGGCACTGGTTGATCTCCTTTGCTCTGCTGCCACCTGCTGGCCGTTTGTGTAATAACTTCCATTTCTGCAACCGTTCTTTGCAGTTGAGAGGCTGCATCAAAGCCTTCTGTATGCTCTAGCATAAACCCCCCCAAAAAACGTATAAATACGTCTTTGGGACACTTACAACATTGAAAAAAAACGTATTTACACGTTATTGGGAGCAAATGAGTTAAATATTTTCAAGTGCATTCTTCACTACTTTCTTGCATCTCTGCTTCGTTGCGCTCCTCCACATTTACCTCCACAGCAACACCACAAAAACCCACTCCTCTAAAATTTGTCCCGATTGTCATTATGTGTGTGCCTTTCTTTAATTGAGAAGAGATGTCAACCATGTTCCGTAATTTCACTTTCCCTGCAAATGCAGTATACGAATGCATAAAGCTCAACATATTCCTTGTGCTTATGTCCGCTTAAGGCCATCCATAACATTTTTTTTCCTGGACTATTGCTGGTCACAAAGAATGCTCGGGCTCTGTTTAAAAGCTCAAGTTAAAACAGATTCTATTTCTAGTTTGCCTCAGTCTGATACTAAAAGAGGCCCGCTGGCTTGCATTTTAAAGGCAACCTGGCTAAAACGCTGAGTCACAGTAAGCCATAAAATGTGTGCTGAATTCAGAGAAACTGGATTTAACTCTTAGCTTTATGTCTGTGCTGATTTATCTCATGTTGTAGTTCGAGTATACAGTTCATAAGTGAGCTGGAAGTAGACCTGAAACGGCAACAAGACATGGAGCGAGGCTCTAAATCAAGGAAATGGGGGAGGGAACATTTGGGAGATGAAGGGGGGGGATTCAGTCGGGCAAGTTTATATGAATGAAAGCACAGGTGGAAAAGTCTTCAGCAGTGGCGTCGTTGGTCTATAGTGGTAGCTCGGGGATAGAGAAGCAAGGCTCAGTGGGCGAATGCTAGATAGCTTCTGTTGGTTTTAGTTTACTCAACTCAACTTTATTTATAAAGCACTTTAAAACAAGCATTGTGGCATATGGCACTAAGTAGAATGCTAGCATGCTAACAATGCTAACAATCCTGACGAAGTTATATCCTCCTTTAGCAGAGCCCTCTGCTGGATCTGATTGGTCACTGCACCGCCAAGCACCAATGCAAGTGGACTATAATAGCAAAATAAAAACAAAACAAACAATTTCACTGTATTTATTATTTATGTATTTGTTTGTGACTGTTTTTTTTTTTTTCTTTTAGCGACTTGTTAGGGCTGAAACTTGGGATGAAATTGATGTATTTGTTTTTCTTTGAGGCTTTGGGATTGTTTTTCCCGCAAAGTTTAATACTACTTACTTACTGAGGACAAATGCATCATTCAGTATATAAATAGGTTGGCCTGATGGAGGTGAGCCAGGAGAGGATAGTCCATAAAGTTTGTAATAATTTAACACTTAAAAAAGACGTAATACATCTGAAATGTGTTTACTGCAAATCAGAACCGGCACATCATGATTGCCGACACAAGCTAAGATAAACAGCATTAGCTACTTTAAAACAGTTTACCACCGCTCGTTTCTTTGACACACACGTCACTTACCAGGCTAGGCCCCGCCTTTTAAAGCCACACACACTACGTGACAGGATTGTTCACCAACTTTGATCTCATTATTAAATTAATTGATGGGCTAGAATACTTTAAAAGTATTTGATCGCTACAGCACTAGTGGAAATCATTTGTTGAAGTAGATATAGAAGCTATTTTTCTTCAAGAAAAAATGTTTTCATTATTGTAAATAATGTGTTCAACGAAAAGTTGTAATTTCACAAGAAACTTTTTTTTTTTTTTTACTTGCCACTAGGGGTGTGAATTGCCTAGTACCTGACGATTCGATTCGTATCACGATTCACAGGTCACGATTCGATTCGATACCGATTAATCCCGATATACGAATTTATAAGTCGATTGTTGCGATTTTTTTTCATTCAAATTTAGAAAATACTAATCAGTACGCTTGTAGAGTGTAAGATTTATATGAAAATGTATTATTTATTTATCTGAAATTTCAGTCTTATAGAGGTTGTAATCTGTTTCATCTTTGAACAGCATTAAAATAAAATATTAAGGCTTAATGTTCCGTTCATATAACATTCTTCCATGCTCAAGGTGTGAATCCTAACCCGAAGTCAGACGTTTTGTTGAATATTTTTCCATTAAAAATGGAAGTTTAAAAATCGATTCACACACACAAAAAAAAAAAAAAAAAAAAAGGCAATGATGATAAGACGTTGAATCGGTAAGACTACCGAATGAACAATTCTGAGCTCTTAAAAAAAAAAAAAAATCGCTTTTTTTTTTTATTGAATCGATTCGAGAATCGCGCGATGTAGTATCGCGATATATCGCCGAATCGATTTTTTTTTTTAGCACCCCTACTTGCCACATTGTTTTCTAGTATTACAACTTTTGTCAGTCTAATGTGCATATTTTGTTTTCATTATGCTGTTAATACTCTTCCCTAGCCATTTGTTCTCAAAACAACTTTTCCCATGACACCAACGCATAATGGCTTCATTCTTGGCCTATTCATGGACATTTGCTCAGATGTTCTCACTTAATCCTGCTAACAATTACACTGACAAAACTTTGGTGGTTGAAATTACACTGTGAAACTGTAGGGAGAGCCAAACAACTCAATTTGTACTTTGCGTCTGCTTCAGCAGTTTGTAGTAGTGGGCCGCACTATATTTACATACACTGAATCCATATGGGTGGTGTGAATGTTTAAGACAGGACTCACGTGAGTGTAATATGTCTCAGGCTTGATTTAGGATGAATGTAGCAGGTTCAGGTTGAGGACACAGTTTTCAAGCTGACAGAGTTACAGGAAGCAGCAATCATTGGGGATAATTTCCCAGTGACAGCGACCTCGACATGCGGTGGAATTGGAGGAGGGCTTGCGGCTTTACGGAGTTTGATTTGGCTCGAATACAGTCAAGTTTCATCCTGGTTGCAATGCTTCCTCCCCACCCCCTTTACCTAGTCCGGAAACTAGAGCTGTGTTACTGGCTCAAGTGGGATCGCAGCGAGGAAGTGGACAGATGGCAGCGCTGGGAGAGGAATCATAGTCTCATATTATTATATTGCAATCTTAGCCTTTGATGAGGAGATTAATATCAGCGCAGCAGGGTGAAGTGAACCTTTCATTGCTTTCCCTGCTTTTAATTAATGTCTCATGAAAGCCGGTGTTAAAGTGCGGCTCTGTTGCCTGCTGCTGCTGCTGTTGTTAGAAACCGTCCCTTGAGTACAAGTATTAACCTGTTTCTCATTTAAACGGCCTTTTGTTTTCTTCATTTCAGTGTACCTCTGTTACCAAACAGAAAATGTTGCTGCCTCATCTGTTTGCAAAATGGTGGGTTTCATTGCGAATATTAAATGCAGCGTTTTCAGTTGTTTGAACAATACCGCTGAGGTCCGGCCAGGCGTGAGCAGCAGGAGGGAAGCCATGTGGGAGAGTGAATTAATGAGGCTGCAACTATGTGACACTAGTTGTGTGTCTCTCTGGTGCTACTGTTGCTACATGCGTGCATGTTTGCTAAATAAAATCTCTTGTGTGCCCCATTTTATGACTTTCTTCTAAATATGCTGACACAGGACTTTAGACAAACAGCAAGACAGAGTAGTGAATGAATGGGAATGTCATTAATCTGTTCCAGCGTCTTTGACATGTTAGGGAGAAAAAAGCGCTCTAAAATTTTGTATTAGGCATTGTCCGATTACCGGTTTCATGGTTTTAAAACAATAAGCGCTAATACTGACTGCCACCGGTAATGAGTTGTTGTTGTCGTTGTTGTCGTCGTTGTTGTTGTTGTTGTTGTTCTTCTTCTTCTTCTTCTTCTTCTTCTTCTATTTCTACTTTCTTCTTCTACTTTTACTTTCTTCTACTTCTTCTACTTTTACTTTCTTCTACTTCTTCTTCTACTTTTACTTTCTTCTACTTCTTCTTCTACTTTTACTTTCTTCTACTTCTTCTTCTACTTTTACTTTCTTTTAATTCTTCTTCTACTTTTACTTTCTTTTACTTCTTCTTCTACTTCTACTTTCTTCTACTTCTTCTTCTTCTTCTTCTTCTTCTTCTTCTTCTTCTTCTTCTTCAGTTCTAAACAAGGCACAATATAATTGCCTGCTTGCAGAGTTGAGTAAACGAGCTGGCCCTATAGATATATATAGAGGTGAGTGGTGAGCAGGTGCGCACAGAGGAGTTGGGAGGTAGCAAGACAAAAGACAAACATGGCTGCCTTTTTGCTCAGTTGATGTGCATTGTCCTTAAAAAAAAAAAAAAAAAAGTGCCAGTGGTTACGAGTTAGCCCCAAGGACAACATGAGCAGTCCACAATGGGACCGCTCGATTATGAAGAAATATTAATCCAGATTAATTTTAAATCACAGCTAGGACGATCATTTGTTTTTTGGTATAAAACAAACAAACAAACAAAATCTTTAAACGTAAAAAAACGTTTTGATAAATATTGTTTTTTGGTCCAAAAGAAACTTGCATAATTATAGTGTTTCAAACAAGATTTATTAAATCAATTTTTTTTAAGGGGCAAATATATACATGTAAACAACTCAAAATTAGTATTAATAATCTTTAATTTTGTTTAATATTATGCCAATTTTTTAATTGTGTAGAGTAATAATTGAAAGTGTAATTGAATTTCGATTAATTGCTCAGCCCTATAGTCCACAGGTCTAGTCTAAAAATACATCAATAGTTGTGGGACACTGTGCCTTACTAAGAATCAAGACAGAATAAGAATTTTAACATTTATTTATTTGCACTTAAAAGATATGCATTATGTCTGTACCAAATGATCTGTATAAACAAACTAATAATCAAATAGATGGTGTTCAAAGAAAAATTCTGTTTCTGTTTACTCAAATATTTTCCAAAACAGTTATCATGATATCATGAAGGGAGGTACAAAACAACAACAATGGATAGACATGAAAACAGTTGCAATTTCTGTAAGATGCACTAAGTTGTTTTATGTAGAGGATAAAGAAAACATGCCTGTGACTATCGTCATTGTTGTCACTCCATAGCTTGCATTCAAATTCCCATTAACACCATTATACCAATGTTAGCGAAGATGACTTTCCTAAGGCAAAGTACGGTTGGTTTTAAATACACAACAATCAACTTGTTGTGAAATGACCATATAAACTCTTCTTCCTCACACACCCATTCCCAGCAGTTGTTCCTCACAAATCTCTACCCCATCTCCCTCTCTTGCGCCTTCCTTCCACAACGTTCCTCCTGCCTCCGGATTTCACTTCATGGTTAAAGACATTTTAATAGCTTCCTTTTCTAAATCAACCAGCAGCCAGCCAAGACGATAATATCTGTGTCTCTCGCCGCCTCCTGCAGATTGCGTTTTAAAGTAACAACAGATGGGCGAAGCGTCGAGGACGCTTGCTCAGCCTGCTGTGTTTCGCTCTCGGCACTAGATGGCATTGATAGCGTACGTCTTCCTGCTGCCTCCTCAACTTTAGAAGGCAGAATCATCAACAGGCGAGCACCCAAATTATAACAAAGAGTAGAAGTGTATCCCTTTATGATTTGTGATTGACAGTGAGGTGGGAGGAAAACGAAAAGGCCATTTGGTAGAGTTCAGGGGGTATATAAAAAAGATGGTGCACTCCTTGGATCGACTCCAAATTGTCAGGAATTCTCCTTTGGCCCATGATTTCACAAGGCCCGGGAGAGTTTATATATATAATCCTGCTCACAGATGGATATGCAATCCAGCACTGACAAGTAATGGCAAAGGTTCCTTGAGAGTTTAAGAAAACAGTCATTTGGCAGTGTGTTTTCCAACATGTGTGACTTTTTACATTGTGAAGTAGAATCTCATTGAATAAATTATTTTGAACATGCCATACCGAGCAGGTACCAAATGGACAAATAAAACATTTCGGTTGTGAAAACATACTTGTGTTCGGTTGTTTTGTTTGGAATCGATAGTTTTGAAAGTTGCTCAGTACAACAGGTAACCACTCACTCAGCTTCGAGTTTTTACTCTTCCTGTTTGTGCACAGATGCTGTGCAGTCGTGCACTCTGAGGTTTTACTGAGAATCATCTCAATCACTTAACTCGGGTCACATCTCTCTCTCTCTCTCTCTCTCTCTCTCTCAAAATGGCAAATAGCACGAGTTTCCAAAATGTTTACAATTTTCTGAGGTAGTGCGCTTTTCACTTAGAATAAATGTCACATTTGAATATGCAAGCATGCATTTTTTCACATTTAGTTTTCTACAAATATATTCTCTTGTCTCTCTCTTCTCTCTGGTCTTGTTTTTGTTACATGGCGGGGCCAATTTTTGGGATTTCACAGAGTTGTGGGGCCCACCCATTTAGTTTAGACCACTTATTGAGGGTAAAGACTTGGTTTTACAGTATAAGTTTCAATGGGGTTATGGTTGAGGTTAGGGTAAGGAATGGGGGTAGGCAATCATTTTTGATGGTTGGGGTTATGGGAAGGGGCTAGGAAATGCATTATGTCAATGAGAGGGCCCCACAAAGACAGCACCGTGAGGATCCGTGTGTGTGTGTGTACACATCAAGAAAGCACAGTCAGAGGTACTTGTGTCTTTCTCTGCAACCTTGTGCCCTGAAGTGACAGCATCCTTCCTGTGCCGGTCGCCATGGAAACCAGGGAATGTTTTCCCCATCGAAACTCATCGGTGCGCTGCACCACATCAAACAGCACGTTAGTCCGCTGCCAGCTCTTCAGGGAGCCTAACTATAGCCCGGCTAACTGCTTACGAGGCAGTCTCCAGGAGTTTTATCAGACCCGCCTCCTTTTTTGAAGCCAGTAAAACGGCAGACACTTCTCTATTGTGTAAATAGTTGGGCCACAGACGTGATTACGGCGCATGCGCACACGTAAAAGCCGAGCAGGAGTTCTTCATGGGACAGATGGGAGAGCATGCTGAGGCCGCGCAGCTGGGAGACATTAGCTGCAACAATTGATGGCAGCACTCTACCCTGTATACCCCGATGATGTCATCTTTTCATTTTGATATACATGCATTGTTCATGTGTAACCCCGGTATGCCTATTTCAATTTAAACGCACATGACTGTGTATTAAAACTTCACTGGAAAGTAACCAACAGATGTTTTCATTTAACTTTTTAACTGTCGGCTGAATAATTGTTAGCTGTAGCCTCGTTCTTTTATTTGAAGTCATGCTTTAGACGAATGGTTATCGTCTCATTTTGTGTTCAATATAATCCAAAATGCTGGCCTGGCCTGTATATGTATTTTGAATACTTTTTTCCTTATAGGGCCATTCTCCCGTCATGTGTGACATTCACAATTGTGTTGTTCTTCCGGGCTTCAAGCTTCGGCGATAATTGAGAACTTATAAGTCGATATTTATTGTGTCTTAGCTTAGCTCTGTTAGCATATATAAGTAATTTAGCTTTTTCACTTCCCTTCTCAGAGATACTGAAGCAAATCTGCTTTGCAGAGGAAATGGGAATTTGACCCTCGGACATATTCGAAAACCATTCAGGTCTGGCGAATAATTTATCTTAACTAATTTTCTCCCAAAAACATATACGTATTTTCTATTTTAAATATTACTATGCTCCCAAAGACATATTCGTACATTTTTATTTTTATTTTTTTTTTAAAGCTAGAGCATACAGAAGCCTTTCATGCAGCCTCTGAACTGAAGAGAATGATTGAAGCATGGTAGTTATTACAAAAACGGTCAGCAGGTGGCAGCAGAGTATAAGAGATCAACCAGGGCCATGTTGCAACAAGCTCTTTTTGCCAGTATTTTCATCAGGTTTTTGAATAAGGATGAAACTTAGCTATATTCGAATGCCAATTGATGCAAACGGAAATAGATAGAAATATACTTTTTTTTTTCCTAATGAAAGAAGAAACTCTAATATTTCTTTTGGTAGTTTCCAGCTTTTTATAGCAATGGAACACAATATCCTGTGGGACTTGCAAAATCAGTCAAAATCCCGTAAAACAGCCGGGAGCGAACGGGATTGCTTCAGTGAAAATGGCTGGAAGTGAATGGGTTAATATGTCTTTATTTGTATTCATCTGGGCAGATCAACTTTGAAAGTCTGACAGTGGGAGCTTTTTTTTTTCTTTTTTTTCTTGAACTTCTATTAAAGCTTTGTGAAGGTGATCAGTTAGTCTCTTTGCTTTTGTCTCCATCTGATTGGATGCATGTGTTGTGCTGATTATATATAGGTTTGTAGAGCACTATAATAATGAGCGTTTCACGTGGGTGGTGGGCCAGAAGCAACTCGACACAAATCTATTTTGACTAATTATGACCTAAGAAGATCACCATGGATACCTCAGCGGGAAGCAAAGAGCGTTAGAACGTGTGGGTCTACAGTCGGCTATATGTCGTCGCTTGATAGCAGGTCTGCAGTAAAACAATGCATAAACATAGCCAAACTGCTTTTAGTTGACCTGACGTGTGCGTGCGTAACTGTTTCCCCCTATTTTCTTCCTCAATTGCCTGTTTAAAATATTAAGCTGCAGTAGTACTAAGAATGATTATTGCTATAGTTTATTAGCATAATTATGCAAAATAACTGATTTCCGTCCAACAAACCTTATAATAGTAAAGTAAAACACATCATTGAAAAAGTATGAAATGATACTTAAACAAGAGAATGGTGTTTATGTGAATGATGTAAGTGTGTTATGGTTTGCTAGCAGTGGTTAGCTAGTAGGCTCAAGATGGAGGCACCGGCCCCAGCCAGCATTAACCGAGACAAAAGTTTGTCGAGGTCCGCGAGCAATCGTTGTTAGCAAAGCTTCGTGGGCTAATGTTTCCCTATAAATCCCCATCCCTATCTGACATTTTTTACATGAGATTTTCATTCATAGCTCAACATGCCTACTGTAATGTATTTATTTCTGTGCTCTGTACTGGGAATAGACCGATTATCGGCACCGATATTCAACATTTTGACGAATATCGGCATCGGTCATTTTGAAGAATCATACGCCTGATAATAGATCGATATAAAAAAAAAATGTTAACTTCAGGGAATTAATTATTACAATTTTTAGTGATGCTGTTGGCCCTGCACTAAGATAAGTTAAATTTTAATACAGTTATTCAGGTATTTTTGAAATTTCTGTATAAAACAATAGGGAGCTATTTACTCAAGTTTTTATTTAACTTTTGAAAATATGCTACTGCCCCTGGGAGATCCCAAAACTTTTTGTTAGATTTTTAAAACAAAGATGTCCATTGACTAAGATTTTTTTATAACTCCAATTTTTAACGAACCCTAAAAGTTGTTCAATAAACATATTCTTAAAAATTAAAGATAATAATAATAATACTAATAATAATAATAATAATAATAATAATAATACAATATGGAGTTTGTATTTTTTCCAATTTTGATGCCAATATTTCCTTTTTAGAAAATGACTATCGGCTCCAAATATTGGTGTCCATGACTTCTAATAATCTATCTCTGTATTACCTGATAAAAAATAATAATAATAATAATAAGGGAAACACAACTTTGGCCTACAGCTGCAACTAATTAATTGCATTTATATCCATTTCACATGCAGAAACTGCCTTGGTTCTTGAACATTTTGGCTCGCAAAAAGAAGTGAACTGAGGTTCCATCATGCACTGTATTTTAATGTTCTACAAAAACACACTGTGTCCGGAGCCATGCACTGTAAAAATAAAAGAACGCCAGATTGAATATTGAGAGAATGAAAATTTCAGAGTGTATGTTGAATAATCAGACATCAGGACTGTTCTGTGTATTTTCTGTCGTCCACATGCTGCATGCTTCAGCCATAAAGCCGCCCACTCCTTCTTTTCCCTCCTCTTTCTGCTCTGTCGCTCACTACTCTGCGAGTCTGCAACAAGCTCCCTCGAGCCTCACATTGTGTTCATGTTGCCAGAGCCTCCAGTCTGGAGCACAGTGGGTAAGCTTTATGTGTCACGGGAAGTAACACACCACTAAGTCTAATCTATGCACATTTTTTTTTTTTTTTTTTTTTTCAAAAGCTACGTCTGCAGCAAAAGGGTGTGTAGTCATCACTGCGGCACCCGCCAAAAGCACAGTCAGGGGAACTGTAAGGAGTGGTGGGATTGGGAGGGCGAATACACAAAGAAAGTGCAGCAGAATGACCGTGAGGAAAAGTGATGTCGGTTTTTGTGTACTGTAGCAGCTGCTTCTGGTCATCTGACGCTTATTGCATTCTGCCATTTGTCTGGGTGAGTCGGGCTGGGTTGGTCTGGACCGTGCACAGATGCAGTCAATGTGTGTGTGTGACTGTGAGAAAGAGAGAGAGAGAGAGAGGGGAAGATAGGGGGAGACGACGCCAAGGCTGGCTGTGTGTATTCTCAGTCATAGCCACGGTAAGAACCGGAACAGGGCAGTTGTGGGAGCTCGTCAAGGGGGAATGGTTGCAGGCGGGTTAGTCGGGATGGAGTCTCCCATTCTTGCCAGGCTTTGAACAGGGTTCGGCACCACTGGCTGGACCAGCGGCTGCTACTGGACTCGCCCGCCGCCTCTGTTGACTGGGACAAGACACGGCAACCAGGTGACACTTGCCCACCTGTTAGTGTCAACATCAAGGGATTATTATGGGCTGTTCTGCCAGCGTGGTCCTACTTCTACGTTCAGTGGGTGGGGCAGACTGCGGTTACATGTGCTCACGGCCGGACCAGGCGTCAATGGATGCTGCAACGCCCACCCTGGAAGGCTACACAACTGCCAGCTCACCTCTGACCATCGTTGTCATGGTAACCAGTACGGGTGCACCTCTGCCTAATGCATGTGTGGGTGGAACATGAGTGCTGTTTTTGTGTACAGTATCTTAATTGGCTGGATCCATTTTAAGCATGCACTGAAAAACAAACAACCTATACAATTTACCCAATAAATGTAGGGTAACAATTTGCAGCCACTTTAATTAGGTAAATATACATTTTGGTTAAATATCACATTAATTCCGTAACTTATTTGCTCCCAATAACGTGTAAATACGTTTTTTTTAATGTTGTAAGTGTCCCAAAGACGTATTTATACGTTTTTTTGTTTTGTTTTTTTAATGCTAGAGCATGCAGAAGGCTTTGATGCAGCCTCTCAACTGCAAAGAACGGTTGCAGAAATGGTAGTTATTACACAAACGGCCAGCAGGTGGCAGCAGAGCAAAGGAGCTCAACCAGGGCCATCTAGAGAAAAAGCTCAATTATTTAGAATTTTAAATAGATTTGTGAAAAACTGATGAAACTTAGCTCTCTTCCAATGCTAATTGCTGCAAAACGGAAACAGATAGAAACATACTTTTTTTCCTGATGAAAGAAGAGACTTTAATCTTTCTTTTGGTCGGTTCCATGCTTTTATAGCAATTGAACACAATATTCTGTGGGCCTTGCAAAATCAGTAAAACAGCCGGGAGCGAACGGGATTGCTTCTGTGAAAATGGCTGGGAGTGAATGAGGTAATTATGAAATACTTAAATATGTTGACTTCTGATTACAGTCTACAACAAATTACTAATCATAATTGAGTAAAATATACTCACAATTTCAAAATTTATTACTATTACTAGTGTTGGGTTACAGCAAATCCAATGGGACAAACTGTATTACACCCACTAAATGAGAGCGATGTGCTCGTTAAAACTCGTAGAGTGATGACACATGCGTATATTGCGGTGCAGACTAGTGGATGTTGGGTATATTTTACTACATTTTCTACATATGTTCGATTCAGTTTTTGTCAGTAACACTTTTACTGTTACATATTTTCAGATGAGTTTTGTGGATTACGTTTACCGCTCTCCAAAATTGTTTTTTACAGTGTGTGTACAGTCATACCTCGTCATAACACTGTTAATTTTTCATTGTCTTGCTGTCATGACTGGGGCATGCCAGGGTTAAGTTTGGGTCAAGCAAGGGTCATGTTTGGGTCATGACCGTGAGGTCAAGTGTCGGTTTTGAACTGATGTAACCATCATCTGGTTTCAACTGGATAAACGCTATGTGATGTCAGGAGCTATGTGATGTCAAAAATCTTTAATCTCTTTACTTGGTCAACAGCCAATCACATAATTCCATGTCAGTCACAGCCATTCCGATCAATTCACTGTCTATTTAAGCCAAACCGAGAAGTGTGTGTTTGTCGGATTATTACCACTGTTCCTCGGTGCATCTCCGCAGCCCAAGGGGGCTTGGCGTCACGTGATTCCCGATGCATTCTCATTGTTTCTCGTCTAGTGAAGTTTGTTGTGTTATGTTATGCGAATAGAGTTAAAATCTCATTTGTGTCTGCGCTTTTGGGATCCAACCTCAGAACGTAACACTCGCTTTATCGTGTATTTTTAAATCGGACATATCTATTTTTATCCTACAGATTATGGACTATATCGCAGGATTTTTCAGTGATCATGTTTCCACACAGAATGTTACGGCAATAGAATATAATATAATCTTTAGTGTTGTAACATGTACAACAAAATTAAAGTGGCAAACAAGGGATGTTTATTAGGATGTGGGGATAGAAGTGTCAGAATGCCTTGTATGTAAATATTAAATATATGTGGTTGTGAAATGTGAATGACCCCCGCGATAAACAAAGGGACGACTGCATCTTAATTGTACTTATTTTTTTTTTTAAAATTTTTTTTATTTTTTTTTACTGTATATCGCATGTCAGTTGTGGCCCCACAGCTGAGAGGTATAATGGGGAGGACGGAAATGAGGGTTGTGGTGAAGTATGGGGTCATACATTAGGAATTTAGTTTCTGTGGGAAAACTTTCCCGACATATGGAAAGAAGACTGACTGACTGAATGAATAAATAAATGCATGCAGCACCAAGTGGATCTAGTAATCAGTGATTGGATTACATAAAGTTGAATGTACTTAAACAACTTTCCAGAACAATGCTGTATGTCGTCCATCTGTGAGGTATCCGTATATGGAACCGCCGGTTTTCTTTTCACCCCAAGCAAGTCCCAGGTTTCTGCAAGTCCAGTGGAAAAATGTTAAAGTTTTGGCACGGTGTGATTTTTACAGTCATTCCCTGTGTTTCTCCCCTTGTTTCTCGCTTTCCCACCATAAACCTTTCACGTCTTCGGTCTTCCCTTTAGTCTCTATGGTAAACTGGAGTTGACGTTGAAAATCTCAGCTTTTATAATCAGGAACATATCTGAGTATGAGTGGGCCTTTCATGACTATGCTGTACTAGAAGGTAGCAAGCGCATTGACTCAGCATTTTATGACATATTTTAAAACTTTTTTCATATATAAGGCGCAACACTAAAGGCTGGGGTTAAGCTATGCATCCATTAGATGGTGCTGCGCTAAAGTGAATGTCAACGAAACAGTCAGATAGGTCAGTCAAACTTTATTAATAGATTACAAACCAGCTTTCTGACAACTCCATTCACTCCAAAATGAATAAACAGCTGTTTTATTATTTTCTCTGAGGTAAAGTATTAGTATAGGCTAGCGATCCAAGATGGCGGGATCTTCTGCGCATGCGCGTCACCGATTGTGCAGGGTCACCGATAGCGTCTTGACAGTGAGACCTGTGGCGGCTCAATATTGATCCATATATAAGGCGCACTGGATTATAAGGCGCATGGTCAGCTTTTGAAAAAATTCAAGTCTTTCAGGTGCGCCTTAGTGCGGAAAATACGGTAGTTTATCATAATGTAATATTTTGGTAGCTGATGTCTGTGGTTTGTTGAATTATGAAACTTTTGCCATTATATCCAAATATGCAATAAAATTGCACTATTTACTGCTATGTAACACCTGGCGTTATCAGTTACATCACCTTACAGTACCTTTCAGGGTCATTAAAAAAATATATGGCGCTTATAAATCCTCTGTTTGTAATTTAGAACATTTTATGTATGTTTTGTATTATTATGGAATTGAAGGAATAGCTCAAGTTGAAAACTAAGTTGCTGTTTCATCATTTTTTTTTTTCATAAAGCGTTGTAATGATCGAAAGCAGATGGAACATGCCTCTAGACTTCCTCTATACTCTCCCCATCCATCTTGAGTACCTCCGCTCTTCTGCTTGGGACACGTCTCCGAACACTTCCTTTAGTAGGGCAATAATAAATATGCTCGACAATGATCCAGACCACCAGGAACACATTTGGTTTCTCCCCAGTGTTTCCATTCTAGGCTCTCTATCTGAATTCTCCGCGTTGATGTATTCTGCAACAATGAAAATGTTTCCCAGTTACTCTGTGGGGAATCCCTGAGCTGCAAGCTGGCCAGTAATGGGCTGTTATTGTGCCCTTCTCGCAGCTGTACTTCGTCAAGAGCAACGTCAGTCTGCCTCACGCCTGCTAAGTGGGAGTTGAGACAACCACGGGAGGCCGAGGAGCAACGTTGAAAGGTTAATAGGGTGTGAGCAAGGGAGTATTGTAAAGACAAGAAGCAAATCAAAGGAAGAAGTTTGATGAGTTGAGGACAAAACAGAAGAAAGAAGTTAGTTGTAGCAACTGGAATGAGTAGTGGAATGAGTCTCTCTCTCTCATCTCTCTCTCATCTCTTGTGGTGTAGTGCATATTTTCCCATAAATTTTTGGTTGATTTGTTTAACTTCTGATACTCCATACTATCGTCCATATAGCAAATGTAATCAATTTTTAAAATAAATTTTACATAACATTAAAGTCAGCTCTTTTTCCCTTAAAAAATACAGAATATATCACGCTTGTGCTAAATACAAGCTTGCACCAAAACTGCACTACAGTATGTAACATGATACGTGTTCTAAGCCATCTTCAGAGGTTGTTTCCTCTTAATATTGTTCTGCTCTGAGGTTTTATCAGAGGAAGTGCGTGTCTGTGTGTGCACTAGTGCTTTATGACTCTGCCCATACAGTGCTGAGCATATTTAGATCCGAGAATAACTTTCATTTTGCAGATTTGTTTTTCCTTGTAACGCAGACTTCCTTTTAAAACAAAGTTTTCTCATTGTGGCTGCGTTTATGAACGCATTGATGGGCAATAATGATTTAATGCGGTGTGTGTTTTAACCACCTCGTTGGTTGAAAACTCAATCTCATTTGAAATCTTATATTCTCTGCCGGGGAATTTGGAACTTGGTGCGCGTGTGTGTGCGTGTAACAACTTCCTCTACGTCCACGTGCGTTGAAACGTGGTGACAGTTCTGCTTGTGATAAGGCACATGCGCTGCGATGTGTGATTTACTTGTGTAGTATAGTTATATATTTTTACTTTTTTTAAGACTTGCTTCGACCATCTGGATTATTTAGTCTTTATCATGAGCTTCAGGAGCAAAATCACCTTAAGGAGAAAAATCAAGAGTAAACGCGTGAGGTCGGATTTCACCAGGTTGAGTATTGTATGTATTTAATAATATATTCCTTGATGTCTGCCTCTTATAAGCTCTTGCTTTCGGCATTTCTAGTATCTTCTGGCAGGGCCCCTCTGCCAATCATCGCACCATTTTGGCATCTTTAATGGCTGTTACCATGATAATATGACTGAGTAGTTCAGTGCCCCCCACCTCAAGTGGGTGGAGTACATTGAGTCCAGTTCTAGTCCAGTAATCAACAGCGAAAGGGATTTTTATTTTCAAGACGAGAAGCAAATTCAACTGTCCATATTAATGATGCGTACATAACAGGCTGAGGCAGGTGTCCTTAAAATCATTCTCCCGTGAAATGTGCAAGTGTCTTGTAAAATATCAATTCATCGGAATATTTCACAGTTGGTGCTTGAATAATCTGGTATGGCTCACTAAATGTCTCAAATTGTTTGCTTCAGATTCTCTTTGGATGGCAACACTCCAAATCACTCTTTTAAAAATAATAATAATAATAATAAGAATAATAATAGTAATATAAAATAAGTGATGTTATTGTTATGGCTTGGTCTTCGTAAATCTTGGTTATTAGTCTTCATCAGTGATTCTAGAAAGTCTACCAAAGCATAGATGGTTGGATGGTTCAAAGTTTTTTTTTTGTTTTGTTTTTTGTTTGTTTGTTTGTTTTTTAATAATTAAAGAACCAAAAAGGAACATATTGTTCACATGCCACTTTAATTAAAGCAACTGTGATGAATAACTCCATAGCGTTTTGGCAAAGTATTGAAGTCAATATATGAATAATTACTGATTTTATGATGCTAGTGACGCTAATGCTAACACAACTTGTCTTGGCTGGTCCACCAATATTGTAGAACAGAAATTAGCGATCTGCAGTTGTCGTGGTAACAACGGAGACACCGTTCTCGTAATTACATGGCGGCATTTGCTAATGAAGACTGCTACTTTATAAACTGAATGTTATTGACTTATTATATGAATGCTGGATGAATAACAGGGGAGCAGACAGCTAAAAGAGGCCTATTGATTTTTTTTTTGATTTTTTTTTAATCCTGCCATTATACATTAGTGTAAACATAACAGTTGGAATACTGGAGTCACCATGGGTGAACTTGCACTGTTAATTTTCTTAGTGCCTGAAGGCCTGTTTGGACCATTAAGGTAAAAATATGTGTTAGGCGAAAGTCTCCAGTCAGCACTGTACACATGTCAAACAAACTAGACTGAGGCTTCTTCTGCTTCCTCAAACTTCCTGGCTACAGTCTCCTCCAGCCCTCTGCGGTCTTCTGCTTTTTTTGTGAATTACAGAAGCGATGGTCTGTAATCTTTTGAACACATGTTGAATAACTATTTTGTCTGAGTCACTGAGTATTACATCTTTCCTTATCTTCTGTGAGTGTTTTTGCGCATGTAATTGTGTCGCATGTACCACATTATTTAGTAGATTTGGGTAATCACTGAACCACAATTCTGTTGGCTTACATTAGATGTGGCTCAGCATGACACCTCCCATTCATCTTACAGTTACTTCTGTTCATAGTATTGTCACCAATAAACCATTTATATGTGGTATCCTAAAACACCTTTTAAGGTAGAAGTTTCCGGCCAGTCCAACCATTTAACTCATTCACTGCCAATGACGACTATAGACGTCAAAAATCCAAGCAAACAGCCAGTGCAAATTTTGACAAGAAATTTGAAGTTAGTTTTAGTTTTTCATTGTTTTCATTCATAGTTATTAATCATTGTTGTTGTGAATAACGATGACAACAATTTAATTGCTAAGTGCTACCATCGTGCGTAGAACGGATTCCTGTTACCCTACAACACGGGCGTTGCGTTCTTGTGATCGGTCTTGGTCTTACTGACACCACATACTGGGTCTCGGCCTCCAAAAGCCAATTTTAGTCGACTAAAATTGCTCTTTATTTTTGTTGACTAAAATTGGATTAAAACTAAAATACAATCAGGTACTGAGTTATGACTAAGGCTTTAATTCAATTTAGTCAGAAGACTAACTAAAACTAAATTATTATTTTTTAATTAAAATTTTAATTTTAAATGTTCTTTTTTTCAAAATTAACACTGGCTGTTTGATTGGATTTTGACGTCTATAGTTGTCATTGGCAGTGAATGAGTTAATAGAACTCAAAAATAGATGGGAAACTCGATGAGCTGTCCAGTGAGATTCATAATGGTTTTCTACATCCAATCATTTCTGGCTTGCAGCACTATTGCTAAAACAACTTCAGAGGTATCCGCCAGGGCTTGCAATATTGTTAACCACTGAAGGTGAGAAACTTGAGAAGTTGTCCAGTGGGATAAATTGTGGCTGTCTGCAATCTAGCATACATGCTTTTATAGCTTACCAGGACTTTTATGGCCCTGCATTTCTGGCTAGTGGCACTCGCTAACACAACGTTAGCATTTCCGGCCAGTTTGTGCAAATATTACACACTGCTATGTTGAGACTTTTTTTTTTTTTAAGTTACAACACTTAATGTGTGTGGCGAGTGAATGTGGAACTTAAAAAATGGGGAACGAACGAACTAATTTTGTGAATATTTGTGTCATTCTCAGTTCATGTTAGGAATCGCGTTTTGCGTCAGAGTGGTTGCTGTGTGCAAGTGTAATATGTATTCTTGTACAGTGAGGAAATTCCAACCATATCATGGGTAGATTAAGTACAGCGCGGATATCTTCTCTCGCCCCAGTGTCATCAAGTGCTTTGGGGTGTGCCCCAGCTGGTTTTCAGCGGTAATAGCCACTTGGGTACTTCCTGCGTGCTGCTTTTAGGGCCTAATGATGTCACAGCACCACACAGGAAATGTTGAGATCATGACTTTTCCCCCAGAATGGTCAGATTGTGTCGTGCATATGGATAATTGACTGCTTCCATGTTTTAAGTTGTCACTGAGTCACTGCATTCACATCAGTCAATGTGCAAAAGGCACAACATATTTGATGACTTTATAATGTAAATTTCAAGTCCCAGTTAGATGCAGAGGCTACGACAGAAACTTGCAACAATTCTTGGCCTTGGTGGTCTTGAGGTTGGAACAGGACAGTTACTTGTTATTACCTTGTGAAACTAGAGGTTGGAGCATCAATAATGCAGCCACACAATTAGCTGCAGTAATATTAGTCGTTTTATGCAGAGGATGTGTTAGCATTCAGGCTATATACACATTAATTTGATAGTATGTCTTTTGTGTTGTGTGTTTTGCAGCAAGAGAAGCCCAAGCTGATTGATCCACTCGACTATGAGGCCGTCATCTCGGAACTGGGAGCGGAGCTCAAGCAAGACCCTCTTAGAGAGCTGCTGCTGTTTCCTGACAATGATTTCACCGTAAGTGAACGTGCGTGTGGTTAATGCAGTCAGAGTAGAAAGTTTGTCACTTAATAATATCATAGCTTTCAGAGGGTATGATAGGGAATTCCCTTGTAGAATATGCAGGCATTCTGGCAGCAAGCATTCACTTGAAGAGAGTGGAAATATGTTTGACGTCGAAGTCTACAATGCAGTATGCAAGGCAGCAGTCAATAATTGCACATTATTTGTATTTACTTTAGTTCGAAGTAATTCGATTTGATTTCATTTCTGGTTTTCCTCTGGTGGATTCTGCTCATGAATCAAAATCTGTGAAAGACGGCCCATTTTGTGCATCCTCTTGAAGAAACTGTTGCCATGGTAACGCATCTCTTCACTGTCCTTATCCCCACAGGTATCCACAGTGCCCCAAGAGAGACGTACTCTCAGGTCAGCTGTTCCTGAGGGCGCCGAGCTCCAGGCCGAATGTCTGCTGGTCAGACAGGTCAGTTGCACTTTGCACGTACGTTTACGCTGGTGGTGGCGGTGGTGGTGGGGTTCTTAGTAGTTCATCTCATTCTAATTATATTGAGACATTTTTGGACAATTGCAATATGTACCCTAAGGTGTATGTGCCGATGTATGGTACAAATTGTAAAGTTCCCTATTTTAAGTGGTACAATAGGTGTTTTTTGGAGCATTAGCATCATCTCCGTCCTCTCCGCCAGGCCTGCAAGTATTACAACTCGGATCTGAACGTGGTCCAGTTCAAGTATGACGATTATGCTGGAGACTACCGCCTGCTGCCAAGGTAATAATAACGTTGCCACCATTAACCTGAAATGCCATTAGGCCACGATGTAATGGCAGTGGGTGTTGAGTGAAAAAGGAGGCAGAGAGTGCAAGGACAAAGCAATGCTTCATGGGTATGAGACTGTTGGTTCTGAGATGGGACTGATCCAAAACAGTCCAGCAATTCAAACCACAGGAATGTCCACTTTCTATCCCATGGGTTGCCACTGTCAGTTCACATGACCTCTGAACTAACCGGAAGGGGGATTTAAAGCAGGAGAAGACAGATGTTAATGCCTTTAGTTAGTTTATTACCAGACCCACAGTCATTATTTGGATTTTGATGGAAGTAATCTCTCAACACTAATGGGTTAGAAATCTGTCATCGCTAATGGGTAAAAAAAACAAAAAAAAAACACATTCTCTACATGGATAAATGAATAAATCTGTGGCCTATCAAGTGCGTGACAAAGTACATTTTTAACTCATTTGCTCCCAATAACGTGTAAATACATTTTTTTGTAATTTTGTAGTCCCAAAGACGTATTTATACGTTTTTTTGTTTTTGTTTTTGTTTTGTTTTTTATGCTAGAGCATACAGAAGGTTTTGATGCAGCCTCTCAGGTGCAAAGAACGGTTGCAGAAATGGTTGTTATTACACAAACGGCCAGCAGGTGGAGACAGAACAAAGGAGATCAACCAGGGCCATCAAGAAAAAAATCTAAATTACTTACAATTTTAAATAGATTTCTGAAAACTGACGAAACTTAGCTCTCTTCTAATGCTAATTGCTGTGAAAATGGCTGGGAGTGAATGAGTTAAAAATTTGCACTGGATGCCTGTCTTAAAAATGACATATTTTTCCAATTTTATGGATCCAGGTCATTTATTTCTTTAGTAATTTAACACAATCTTTAATTTTGTTAGTTCCAGATGAGCTAGATTTAGACAGTTTCATTAATAATTGCTACATGCAAGCTATAATATCTGAACTGTTTTATATTTGTTAAGATAATGGATGTTTATAAAATGTGCCTTATATATTTAGCACATTAAGAAACATGTACCATATTAAGTTAAACTAAATAAATATGTAAACAAGAAAACACATTTCTGTTTGAATTCTTTACTAGTCATGATGCTCCATAACTGGTGAGATATTTTTAGAACAGACCAGTAGGCTGTCTCATGTTGTCCTTGGGGCTAACTAGTACCTACGGTCACCATATTTCGTTGTTGTTGTTGTATTTTTGGCCACATAGATAGAGTGCCCACCATTTGTTTACATCATCAATAGTCTTCACCTTGCCAGTTTCTCAAAATGTCAGTATCCAGTGGCCTAAACCAATTTTTTTGTAGACAAAAGCCAAACATGCATATAAAAATATACTCACATGTTTGCGCAAGCACAACACTGAGTTAAACAAACGACATCCGTTTCGAGCTAAGTGAAATGGAGTATAAACCGTTGGACAGCAGGAATATACAGCTACCGTACGCATGTGGTGTTTACCGCTAAGTTTTGACTGCAGCGACGTCCATCTGCCAATCGGGAAGCATTCCTGCGTCACTCCGCAATCACCACAAATGCTCCTACTGCGGCGGTTATTTTCGACAGCTTTTACCACCACGTGACCTTTAGCAAAGTGTCTTTCCGGCAATGGCGCTGTGAGCTGCAAGCCTGCTCGACATTTCATCGTCACACACAAAGCAAAGCGACAGAGCAGGGCTTATCTATTGTTGACTTCGTGGAGCCAGAGAGTCACTCAGAGAGGATTAATTGAATAATCTTTTTGCATACTTTATCATCAGAATTCCACATCCTCTTTTATATCGTCTCCTTTCCTCCTGTTCTAGGAAATTATACAAAGCTGAGAAGCTGCCATCCCATTCTTTTGAGATTGACTATGAGGACGTGGACAAGGATGAGGTTGGTAATGGCCTTTTTCAAAGTCAATGCATTAATATGCTGGGAACATCCTGGCTTTATGATGCTCAAATCAGTTTATCCTGGAGCCATCAAGCTGTTAAAATATACTCCCATGGAGAAGTGAGCTCATCATTGTTTACGCACATCATTTGACAAATGGCCCAGTCGAGGATGTCTCCTGCGCTTCTATTGATCTCCGGGACGAGAGGATGTACTTGATGTGTGGGCGTGTTTGTCTTTTGCAGGACACCACCTCCCTATCCTCATCCAAAGGAGGAGGTGGAGGAGGGGGAGGAGGAGGCGGAGGAATCGGTGTGTTTCGGTCCGGCTGGCTCTACAAGGGCAACTTTAACAGCACCGTCAACAATAGCATCACCGTCCGGGTGAGGACGCAACACTTGGCATGCACTTTTGCGTGATCTTTTTGGTATTATTCATTGTCAACAGCCCTTGCAGTACGCTGTGTTCCTGGTCTATTAACACATGTGCGGGTAGGCGGTATGGAGGACCAAAACTGCCAAAATAATATAATTAAATAAATAAATTAAATAAGTAAATGAATAAAAGTGAAAATAAAAACTAATATAAAAAAAATCAACAATTAAATATACAATAAATAAATATATAATAAATAAATAATATAAATGGAAAGAAAATATAAAAATAAATATATATGTGTGTATATATATATATATATATATATATATATATATATATATATATATATACATTATAAAATCTTGTCAATAGAATTACATCAAAACTGTCGAGATAACTTCAACATACCGTATTTTCCGCATTATAAGGCGCACCTTCAATTAATGACATATTTTAAAACTTTTTCCATATATGAGGCGCTACAGTAGAGGTGGTTACATTATGCATCCATTAGATGGTGCTGCGCTAAACGGAATGTCAACAAAACAGTCAGATAGGTCAGTCAAACTTTATTCATAGATTACAAACCCGCTTTCTGACAACTCCATTCACTCCCAAAATGAATAAACAGCTGTTTTATTATTTTCTCTGAGGTAAAGTATTAGTATTAGCTAGCGATCCAAGATGGCGGGATCTTTGCGCATGCGCGTCACCGATCGTGCAGGGTCACCGATAGCGTCTTGACAGCGAGACCTGTTGCGGCTCAATATTGATCCATATGTAAGGCGCACTGGATTATAAGGCGCATGGTCAGCCTTTGAAAAAATTGAAGACTTTTAGATGCGCCTTATAGTGCGGAAAATACGGTACTTCCTTGACACCGATTGTTAATACAAAAATATGCCCAGACCCCAGATTGTTTGTTTCTGTTTCAGAGAATAGCATAAGGAATGAATGTGTATGGCATAAATAGCGAACTGCAGATAGGCAGAGCTTCACCATACTGTTCACCATACCGTCTTGTATTGTATTTGTTTTCG
The DNA here is from genome assembly GCF_051991245.1 of Festucalex cinctus. NCBI lineage: Eukaryota > Metazoa > Chordata > Actinopteri > Syngnathiformes > Syngnathidae > Festucalex > Festucalex cinctus. The sequence goes on along the minus strand of NC_135423.1, from coordinate 11,291,801 downwards.
TCGCAAAGTCCTTCAAGAGGAGATATTTCCAGCTGACCCAGCTGACCGACAACTCCTACATCATGAACTTCTACAAAGACGAGAAGATCTCTAAGGAACCCAAAGGCTGCATATTCCTCGACTCATGTACCGGTGTGGTGCAGGTATGCTCCAAATCTTACTAATTGATGATATTATGTGATGTGATGTGTACGTTAAACTTTTCTTGACAATAATATGTTATATGTAACCTCCCTAGTCTAAACATGACATTCGGATTAATATTATTTGTGAAATATGAGTTATGCAGCAAAATCCAGCGGTTTTTATCTATCTCCGGAGGCGGCCATTTTACAACTTGCTGTCTACTGAAGATGACATCACAGTTGCTCAGGGCTCAGGCAACGACCAATCACAGCAAGTGTCAAAATGGCCGCCTTCTGATATGGAAAACATAAAAAACAAAAAAAAAACTTCTGGATTTTGCTGCTTAACACACATTCCACTAACAAAATATGAACTAGAATACCGTATTATTTAAATATGAGTTATTTTTTTGGGTTGACCTCCCCTTTCATGATATTGGAATGGTCCACATAGAATAACCGCTTGAGGAAGCACGCCTTTGAGTTGAAGATGAACGAGGTCACATACTTCGTGCTGGCCGCGGAGAGTGAGCAGGACATGGAGGAGTGGATCAGCACCTTGACGCGCATCTTGCAGATCACGCCGCACGACGGGCCGGCTCCCGACCGCAAGAGTCTGGATCTCTCCGACCATCGCCAAGGTGAGGATTGTCAACGCTGATGTCATCAACTCCCATGAGTCAACCCGTAAATTACATTTTGAGCGTACATCGTTATTTTCAGCGGGAAAGAAATGCTGCACGGCCGTAACGATTACATTGCAGTAGACATTTGACTGTTTTATAGTCCATGAATGCCACATTCAGAGTCATATTTAATCCTGAATTTGATATATGCATCACTTTTTCTGCTTAGTGTGCTGCTGGAGCTGTTATGCAGAATTAAAATGGTTCATGATGCTGTTTGTTATTCCTCCAGATGTGTTTGACATGTCACTGAGCGATGGTTGCTTACAGGAGAACGAAGATACTACGGAAAACGGCATCAACCCCGAGCTAGCTAAGGTTGATACTTTTTTTTTCACCCCTAAAATCACCTCTTTTTGTTTGTATTATGTCCTAAAATCATTTTGAAGGAGCTAAAATGTATTGTACTGTAGTATATGATTAGAAATTTGACTTGATATTTATGGAGGAATTCTGCAATGAAAACGAAAATGATTTCAATCAATTATTAGGAAATATGAGGTTACAAGAATCCAAATCATTTCATAATTCTTCTTGCTAAAGTAATCTAATAATGTAGAAATAATTACTACACAAACATGAATGCTACCTTCTGTTCTATCGCTTAAAGGTTTGAATTAATTAAAACATTTGTTCAGATGAAAATGCAACTTGAAGTCTGTATAGTATTGCATTATTTTCTGCTTAATGCTACAGCTTTATTTCCATTACATTATGACTTTTTTCTTGTAAAAATATAACTTTATTTGCGCAACATTACTATCTTTTTTTTTTTTCTCCCAGAACTAGGGATGTTCAATACCACTTTTTTTCAGACCGATACCGATACTCAGACCCTCAGTACTCACCGATTCCGATACCAACTGCTGATACCAGTAGTACATTTTGACAAATAAAAAAAAGTCACTAAAAGATATTTTTAAACAAATATATTTCCTTTAATTTTGACCAAAAAAAAAAAAAACAGCACAGTCACTCTTCTTAGCTAGTCTTAACGCTCACAAAAATGCTCTTTTAGTTTAAGATTTACAATTTTAAAGTATTTCCAAACCGGTGAGGTTTTGGTGAAAAACTGCTGCAAGCTAGCGCCAGTTACAGGCAAGGAGGACCTACTTAACGTCTTCTCCCTCTGCCATCGGTCGCTTGTACTCGTCTGCGTCACGAGTACTCGAGTACTTGAAAAAAGGTTGGTATCGGCCCAATACCGATACCTGGTATCGGTACTCGCCCATCCCTACCCAGAACTATGACTTTATCCCATTAACAGTCATTGTTATAAAATGGCACTTTATTAGTGCTATATCTTCTTACATAAATGAATTTTAATTTACATAGCTTTACACGTTTTGGGTAATGCTGACTTTATTGCCAATATAGATATTTATTTTCAAACGTTATTTTCCAATCATTATTATTTTTTTTCTGACAATGTTATCTCTTCTTTGAGTAAAGTGTGGCCCTAATATTCTTTTGAAGACTTCCAACAATTTGAAGATAGATTCAAGGGTTTAGTCATTGCATATATATATCAATTTTACAATTTTAATGCAGTACTGTTTGTATAAAAAGATTCTGCAGAGTTCAGCTTGGTCTAAATATTTGCTAATTGTGATCCCCACTGATACTTTTAGCTGTGGTCAAACAAGACAGCTGAGTAATGTTTATAATTTTGGTGTTTATGCTACAATGGTTGCATGGATTTCCTCACAACCTTAAGTGAACAATCCAATAACAAGGACAGGAAATGAAGTCATGCAAACATGACAACTAACAGCACTAGAAATCCACAAATGATTGCTTGTATCTCAACTAATTGCTACGTCGGTGAAATTATCAGAATTGTTTTTATTTTCAAGGGAAGCAATCTGCAATCTAATGCTCACGGTGCAGATTTTAGACGTGCCTGCCTATTTCGAGCACGCACAAGCCATGTGGTTTATGGTTTTCTGTCATATAATTATCCTATCTTGTCTGCTTTTGTGCAGTATATCTCAGAGACGGATGACGGAATTCGCTGCGCCCGGAGGGAGGAGAGGTTGAATCTCTTCTCGCTTGACCCTGACACACCTGTATGTATCACTGCACCTGTGCTATACATATGTTGCCATTACTAACTCATTCACTCCCAGCCATTTTCACAGAAGCAGTCCCGTTCGCTCCCGGCTGTTTTACTGGATTTCACAGAACATTGTATTCTATTGCTATAAAAGCATGGAACCTATCAAAAGAAAGATTAAGTCTCTTTTGCAGCAATTAGCATTAGAAGAGAGCTAAGTTTCATCAGTTTTTCGCAAATCTATTTAAAATTGTAAGTAATTGAGCTTTTTTTTCTACATGGCCTCGTTGATCTCCTTTGCTCTACTGCCACCTGCTGGCCGTTTGTGTAATAACTACCATTTCTGCAACCGTTCTTTGCAGTTGAGAGGCTGCATTAAAGCCTTCTGTATGCTCTAGCCTCCCCCCCCCCAAAAAAAAAACAACAAAAAAAACGTCTTTGGGACACTTAGAGCATTTAATAAAAAAACGTATTTATACGTTATTGGGAGTAAATGAGTTAAGAACTTCCATGAGTTGCATGTGTAAGGCTCACCGGTACTTATTTACCACATGAGATGCACCTACACAAAAAGTTGTCTGGGAATTATCATGCTCAGTTAAACAAAACAACGGATTTTAGGTGTACCTAATATAACGGCCAGTAAACAATCCGCAATCTGTCAACCGCAGGTCCTGAGGAGCCCACGAGTGGAGCATTCATCGAGTGAAAACTCCGCAGTGCGTCCATTTGAGGAAAAATTAGGCAGAAGGTTCATGGTGACGTGTCGATCGCTGAACTTCATGCTGCAGGGCTGCATCAGTGAGAATGAAACGGGACCTGTCACAAATGTGAGGAACTTTTTCTTCATTTTTATTAATAAAGTGAATGTAATGACACTTTTTTTCTTATTACATGTTGTATGATCCACCAGATCGAGCCCTTCTTCGTGTCGTTATCACTGTTGGACATTCGAGATGGCAGGAAAGTTTCTGCTGACTTCCACGTGGACCTCAACCACGAGGCAGTGCGTCAGATGCTCGGAGGAAGTGCTTGTGGAGCTCAGGAGAACGGCGTGTGCCCTCCCGGGGAGAAGAAGTCCGGAGAAAGTCATCCGAGCCTGGAACTTGAACACTGGCTGTGCTTTCCCAAACAGGTATCAACCAGAATATGGCTCATTCATAAACAGTCATTAATCATTTGTCATTGTAGGCCATATTCTCTGTGACCAACCCTCACACGGATATCGTGATGGTGGCCAGAGTGGAGAAGGTGCTGATGGGAAATATTGCTTGCGGGACCGAGCCATACATCAAAAACACAGACTCCAGCAAGGTAAGAAAGTGTTTGGGGTTTATTTGTCCACATTTTGGCATCAATATTGTCATATTTTTATGAAACAGTTTTATTTTATTTTATTTTGTTTTGTTTTGTTTTGTTTTGTTTTGTTTTGTTTTGTTTTGTTTTGTTTTATTTTATTTTATTTTATTTTATTTTATTTTATTTTATTTTATTTTATTTTATTTTATTTTGTTTTGTTTTGTTTTGTTTTGTTTTGTTTTGTTTTGTTTTGTTTTGTTTTGTTTTGTTTTGTTTTGTTTTGTTTTGTTTTGTTTTGTTTTGTTTTGTTTTGTTTTATTTTGTTTTATTTTATTTTATTTTATTTTATTTTATTTTATTTTATTTTATTTTATTTTATTTTATTTTATTTTATTTTATTTTATTTTATTTTATTTTATTTTATTTTATTTTATTTTGTTTTGTTTTGTTTTGTTTTGTTTTGTTTTGTTTTGTTTTGTTTTGTTTTGTTTTGTTTTGTTTTGTTTTGTTTTGTTTTGTTTTGTTTTGTTTTGTTTTGTTTTGTTTTGTTTTGTTTTTGTTTTTGTTTTTGTTTTTGTTTTTGTTTTTGTTTTTGTTTTTGTTTTTGTTTTTGTTTTTGTTTTGTTTTGTTTTGTTTTGTTTTGTTTTGTTTTGTTTTGTTTTGTTTTGTTTTGTTTTGTTTTGTTTTGTTTTGTTTTGTTTTGTTTTGTTTTGTTTTGTTTTGTTTTGTTTTGTTTTGTTTTGTTTTGTTTTGTTTTGTTTTGTTTTGTTTTGTTTTGTTTTGTTTTGTTTTGTTTTGTTTTGTTTTGTTTTGTTTTGTTTTGTTTTGTTTTGTTTTGTTTTGTTTTGTTTTGTTTTGTTTTGTTTTGTTTTGTTTTGTTTTGTTTTGTTTTGTTTTGTTTTGTTTTGTTTTGTTTTGTTTTGTTTTGTTTTGTTTTGTTTTGTTTTGTTTTGTTTTGTTTTGTTTTGTTTTGTTTTGTTTTGTTTTGTTTTGTTTTGTTTTGTTTTGTTTTGTTTTGTTTTGTTTTGTTTTGTTTTGTTTTGTTTTGTTTTGTTTTGTTTTGTTTTGTTTTGTTTTGTTTTGTTTTGTTTTGTTTTGTTTTGTTTTGTTTTGTTTTGTTTTGTTTTGTTTTGTTTTGTTTTGTTTTGTTTTGTTTTGTTTTGTTTTGTTTTGTTTTGTTTTGTTTTGTTTTGTTTTGTTTTGTTTTGTTTTGTTTTGTTTTGTTTTGTTTTGTTTTGTTTTGTTTTGTTTTGTTTTGTTTTGTTTTGTTTTGTTTTGTTTTGTTTTGTTTTGTTTTGTTTTGTTTTGTTTTGTTTTGTTTTGTTTTGTTTTGTTTTGTTTTGTTTTGTTTTGTTTTGTTTTGTTTTGTTTTGTTTTGTTTTGTTTTGTTTTGTTTTGTTTTGTGCAGTCGTAGTTCCATGCATATTTTTCCCATAAAAGGCTTGTTCTAACATCATCCTTTGTTCTGGCCATAACTCACTGCCAGCTGGGATTTCCCATTTATAAGGACTGTAAAAGGCTGAATACCAGACATACAACCTACAAGCACAAATTCAAATTTTTAATGAAGCACTTTGAATGGGAGGAAATAGTCCTATGACAGTTCCTTTTTTATGGTAAGACTTGCGTGTGGCTGTGGGATTTTAGAAGAAAACTTCTGAGAGCAAGGCTGCCGGCCACCATTTTCATTGTACTAGTTCATCCCAGTGATTTTTGACGGGGTAAAGGTCTTCTGCATCTAATTCATCCAAGCATGCCTTATTATGGTGGTGCTTGCCTTGAGCACTGGGACATTCTTTTTTCAAAACTGGAAGCACAGAAGATGTCTTAGACATAATGAAAAGAACCAAGCCTTGATTGGTTATTTAATTGATTTACATTGGCTTTCCAATACTCTGGTCCACATCATCAGCTCTACCTTGTTAATATTTCTATGATCATGTTTGCAGATTGTCCAGAAGATTTTAAAATCCAACAAGCAGTTCTGCTGTAAACTAGGAAAGTACCGAATGCCGTTTGCTTGGTCCATCAGGTCAGTACCAGATATAAAAACTCATAAAATATTTCATGTACCAAGGCAACTCAATGTGCTTCACGCTAGCAAAGACACAACACCTAAAAGCATTTTACAAACACACCAGCTAATGATATTCAGAAGCGAAAAAAAATAAAATAAAATGTGATAAAAATTAAGGAATGTTAATCTGCTGGTGCCGAACCGAAGTATGTCGGGTTCACTGTACTTTTATTACTACAGCTTACCATGTCAATTATTTGTGAAACTCTTCTTTGTGTATTACATGTGCATGTTTTGTAATATACTGCCCCCTGGTGGCCAAAGTGTGCACACCAGAAAGCACACAAAGTTAATAAGCACTGGAGCGTAAAATCATGATGCACAAACTGTTTAAACCTTTAGCTGTAAAAACCTGTAGCATATTAATTTATGAAAAAAACAACATTGATTTGAGAGGCATGTTGTTTACATTATAAGCACGCAACTAGTTAAAATTGTTAAGGCACCACTGTCCGTGGTAACTACCGTATTTTCTGCACTATAAGGCACACCTCGTTATAAGGCGCACCTTAAATGAATGACAAATTTTAAAACTTTTTCCATGTATAAGGCGCTACAGTAGAAGCTGGGGTTACGTTATGCATCCATTAGATGGTGCTGCGCTAAAGGGAATGTCAACAAAACAGTCAGATAGGTCAGTCAAACTTTATTAATAGATTACAAACCAGCTTTCTGACAACTCCATTCACTCCCAAAATGAATAAACAGCTGTTTTATTATTTTCTCTGAGGTAAAGTATTAGTATTAGCTAGCGATCCAAGATGGCGGGATCTTTGCGCATGCACGTCACCGATCATGCAGGGTCACCGATAGCGTCTTGACAGCGAGACCTGTTGCGGCTCAATATTGATCCATATATAAGGCGCACTGGATTATAATGCGCACGGTCAGATTTTTGAAAAAATTGAAGGCTCTTAGGTGCGCCTTATAGTGCGGAAAATACGGTATTTATTACATAACTTTATCACCGGCCTATGTAAACCAGGTCACTTTTCAAGGACAACCAGGGGGCACTCGACCGAGAGTCTCGTTTCTCGCCACTCTTCAAACAAGAGAGCAACAAGATTTCCACAGAAGACCTGATTAAGCTTGTGTCCGAGTACAGAAGGTAACACTCAAGCATCATCACAGTCAGTCTTCTCCAAAACAATTTAAGTTCCTACAACATTTTCATCCAATCAGGGCTGAGAAGACAAGCAAGCTGCAGACCATTCCCGGGACTTTGGACATCACAGTGGACTACGTTCCACTGGAGCTTCCAAGTATGCTTGATTACTTGCGATCATTTTCCTCTCTTTTGTAGCACCCTTACTTCATGTGTCGTATTTGTGCTTCTAGACTGTGTGACGTCCTCTTACGTCCCCGTCAAGCCTTTTGAGGATCTCAGCAAGCAGCAGCCCACGGTCGAGGTGGAGGAGTTCATCCAGGACACCACCAAGTTCACTCAGCCATACCGCGTCTACAGGAACCACATCTACGTTTACCCCAAGCATCTCAAATACGACAGCCAGAAGAGCTTCGCCAAGGTAAAACACTTGTCATCATGCTAACCATTTGTCTGCTCTCAATTCTTTGAGTTCCCGTCACATTCTGACGAGGGAAATGTTCTTACTTTTACAAAAAAAACAACTGTGGGTTTTACTGATTAAACGATTAATACTGACTACCATTCCAGATTTCCCAAGCTGATATGACTACAAAAATAATTAATTGATTAGCAAAATTAGTTACAAGTAGAGCTGCACGATATTGCAAAAACATGCGATATGCGATATACTTGCTGAACATAGCGTTATCGATATTATTGCGATATTTAACATGTACCGAAAGAAATTACATTTTTATTACCTAATGAAAGAAAAACATTTTTCATGTGGCAAAATAAGCCAGCTTAATGTAATCTTAGTTAGTTAATTGAATTATGTCTTGATATTTTTCAACTATTGAATGGCGATGCACATTTTAGTTAGCATCTGACTGGTCAAATTCATATAAAAAGCATAAAATTCCATATAAAACTTATTGCATGCCTTTGCGATATGCATATTGCAAGGGTCAATATCGCGATATTGATATTTTTTCGATATATTGTGCAGCCCTAGTTACAAGTTATTTTAATAATCAAATAGTGGCCAAGTACTCGATTACTTATGCACCTCTGCTATTTTACAATTTTGTCACTGTTATTCAATGTCATAAAATACACCCACAAAGTTACTTGTGGACCAATTCTCTGTTTTTTGGGGAACACCAGTGGGCCGCAGACCACATTTTGTAAAATAATATTTTTAATAAAGAGAAGTTTCTGACTGTCGGTTTGGTTCAAACTAGGGGTGTCAAAATGAGTGTTAATTTTGAGTAAATTTAATTTAAGTTAGTTAGTTTTTAAAAATGTGCAGAATTTCAGAACATTAGAATGCTCTTAATATGAAAAGAAAAATGCACTGAGCTGTCACCGTCTTACAAATGCAATTATGCCATCTAATGGCAGAAATAAGCCCTCAACACAAATCAATATCACACTCGTTTGTTTTTGTTTTTTTTAACATATTTTAAATTTGTATTCAATTTTAGAAATTATTATGAAATTACTGTATCAATGACTAAAAGATGTAGCCATGTTTCTATTAGTTTAACATTTTTTTTCCACTTTTGTGATGACAAGAATATGAGAACTTAAAAATAAAAATAATTCCATTGTACATTTGATTGTATATTTAGATTGATTTGTTTTTACAGTACATTATATTCAACATTTCGAACACATAAAATTTGCGATTAATCGTGAGTTAACTATTGAAGCTATGCGATTAATAATGATTACAAATTTTACACCCTTAGTTCACACAATATGTTGCCAGCTGGAACATATGAAAAGCTGCATTATACACTGGAAGGCTTTCACCTATTTTGTTTAGTTATATCCAGGTGGTGACTCGTCTTCTTGCCAAGCAGTTTATTAGCCCATTATTGAACGTTATGTGTTCTTTTTTTGTACACAGGCTCGTAATCTCGCCGTCTATGTGGAATTCCGCAGCTCAGATGAAGAACCTGCCAAACCTTTAAAGGTAACACGGTCTCCTAAATAATTACACATTTTCTAAAAGGGAACTTGAACGCTGTTTTATTCATGTCCAGTGCATTTATGGCAAGCCGGGGGGTCCGTTGTTCACCTCGGCAGCCTGTTCCACTGTCCTGCATCACTCGCAAAACCCTGACTTCTACGATGAGGTGGGCCGATTGCATGGAAAGCGATCACGCTTTCAAGCAAGAACACATAACATGTTTATTTTATGCCAACGCAGGTGAAGATCGAGCTCCCTACCCAACTTCACGAAAAGCACCATTTGCTTTTCTCATTTTACCACGTCACGTGTGACATCAACGCTAAGACCAACGCTAAGAGGAAAGAAGCGCTGGAGACCCCCGGTGAGCTTCATTTGCATGTCAACAATCAAGTGTACAGTGTTGTTATGTTACTATAATGCATCCTGTGTTGTGTTTATGCCTCTTTAGTGGGCTACTCATGGCTGCCTCTCCTCAAAGAAGGTCGTCTGTCATCTCAGGAGTTCAACGTCTCTGTCTCCAGTAACCTGCCTCCTGGTTACCTGGCCATCAAAGAAGCCAACAACACCAAGGTAAGAAGCTGTTAAAAGATGAATGGACATTTGAATATTGTCTCTCACGTATTCATGCATCCCCATTTAGTATTGGAAACCTTTGAATTTAGATGATCCCCTTATGTCTTCTTTGTTTACTTTCTTGACAGAATGGAGATGATGTAAAATGGGTGGATGGGGCCAAGGCCATCTTTAAAGTGTCAACTAATGTGGTGTCAACTGTGTACACTCAGGTAATATTTTTGAGTTGGAAATATACAGTGCAAGTTTATAGATGCTTAAAATGGAATGAGTCCAGCTTTTAACTGCTGCTCTCCTGCTGGCGCCAGGACCCCCACCTGAACCGCTTCTTCCAGCAGTGCCAGAAAAGAGAGCTGGATCTCTCGCTACCTCCTACCTCCCACTTCCTCAACTGCCTGAAGGTTGGAGAAAAAAAAAATGCTTTCAATCCCCATTTATTGAGAAAAAAAAAAAAGGTGGCCAAACTGTTCCGCATCTAATCAGTGAATCTTTACAGTGTGTCAAACTTCATTTTTCTTTCCTCTGCTGAGCGGTTTATGAGCTTTATTTATTTTCATTCTCCCTTGCTCTTGTCTACCTCCCCCTCCTCCACATTTTCCACCCTCTTCCAGGGTCTCCTCAGTATGGAGAGAATCCCAGTGATCATCAGATTCCTACCGGTGCTTTTCAACCAGCTCTTCAAGGTCCTGACTCAAAATGACAATGATGAGGTCACTACTGCCACCACCAGGTAAACATTGCCACTGCGGGCTTTCTGACAGCGGCATTCACAGTTGATATTTTTAGCATCTTACTAATGAGTAAAAAAGTTGTGCCTGATATAGCAAATCGCACAATGCACACAATATATATGTATGTGCTCATGTATGTACAAAAATACATTTTTGGAAATGTATCATATTGTGATTAGATTAATTGTATATTAGGGCTTTATTTTATCATTTACTTTTTTTGCGTAATCAATGGATAAGGGTTTATAACTTACACTAATATATGTGCATTTAAGAAAAGTGTGTGTTTTTATTATTCATTGTTTTCTTCATTTGCTTTCTTTTCTATTCTAATGCTATATTATTGACTATAATAACTTATTATAGTACATTATCATATGTTTTAGGGTGCAGGACTAGTTCTTGTACTTACTGCTTAGAACATGTAAATTCTGACTTTACTAATAATTATTTTCCTTTTTAACTTTTATTTTCTTTCTTTCACTTTTATTTTATATTTTGTATTGCATTTATATGTTCAATAAAGTAAAATAAATCAAAAATAGACCGCTGAGTGAATAGGAGCACAGAACAAATATTAAGTCTATTTCTTTGTCATTGCTGTAATGTCTTTTTTTTTTTTTTTACCCGTTTGAGCTTTTTCTTTTTTTTCCTTTTTTTTCTTTTTTTTTTAATACAATAATGTTAGTTTTTATACAGTATCGTGAGATTTTCTCATATCTCCAACTTCCCCACAATATTATAATTATTGTAGTTAGAGGTTCATATCATGATATTGTGACATTTGAATATTGTTATTTCCCTAGCATTGAACACAAATATTTGTGATTGTAAATGTCTAATAGGTGTAGCATCTACACTTGTTGGTCCTGACCATATTCCAGAATTATCTGACAGGGAATTATCGTGAAAATTTTGACCTGATTATTGGTATGTGCATACCCAGCTTTAGATGGAGAATGAAAAATTTCTGATCATCGACCAGATGTGCAAAGTTGACGGACAAAATTGTTCAGTTTCCTTTTTTTCTGTTTCACATCCCCTTGTTGCTAGGCAGAATTGATTCGGTGCAATCATTTGTGCTCCATATGCTGAATAAGTTTTGCTTCTCATGATTTTGCAATTGAATCAGTGGTCTGTATGCAATATAAAATACCATCTGTTGAGGCATTTTTTTTTTCTCCCCCAGAGTGCTGGTCCACATTGTTTCCAAGTGCCATGACGAAAACCTTGATCACTATCTGCACTCATATATCAAGGTATGCTTCACACTCGACTGTAGGATGCATTTAATGATCCTTGGGAGCAGGTGTGCCTCACGTGGCGATCACTTGATGATTGTGAGAGCTTTTGTCTTCGGCAAAGCTGCGGAACGACTTCGTAGACAATTTGATTTGCAGAAGGGGGAAAAAACACACACAGAAAAGGGGACTTTATGTGTTTGCATGGGTAGATATTTGTGTGCAGGGGCTGTGGCAGCCAAGCGCCGAGAGAAGTATGCAAACACGCATGCAGAGAAAGCGAAGGAGGAAGAAGAGAAGCTAATTGAGTGGGATTCAATGAGAAACACAAGGCCTGCTTGTTTTGAGGTGGTGGTGGGGAAAAAAATCAGAAAGAGAATTAGAGAGGAACCACAAGGGCTGTTTCATGTTGGCCGCAATGTCGTAAAAATGCTGCGGAACTTGGAAGAGCTTGTGGCAGAGACAAATGGCGGGAGGGCTCGCGGCACTAAATGGAAGTGTAGTTGCCGTGGCAACGCATTGGCACGATATTCGCTTCTCTGCGTGTGTCCTCTAGAAAGGATGGAGAGGGGTGTCATTCACTGTAGCATGAATGGAGTGAGCTGCTATTCATGGCGGAATGCTACACTGTTGTCAAATCACCTTACTAAATGACTTAAATGAGCTCACGTGTTTGATTTTTGTGCCTGAAATGTCTAATGTTCATCATTAACTCATTCACTCCCAGCCATTTTCACTGAAGGAACCCCCTTCGCTCCTGGCTGTTTTACTGGATTTTGACTGATTTTGCAAGGCCCACGGAATATTGTGGTCTAAGCTATAAAACAAGGAACCTCCCCAAAAAAAAGATTGGAGTCTCTTCTTTTATCAAGAAAAAATATATATATATATTTGTATCTGTTTCCGTTTTGCAGCAATTAGCATTAGAATATAGCTAAGTTTCATCATTATTCACAAATCTGCTTAGAATTGTGAGGAAACAGCTTGTTTTCATCATTACCCTGGTTGATCCATTATACTCTGCTGCCACCTGCTGGCCGTTTCTGTCGTTACTAACATTTTTCACCCATTCTCTGCAGTTGAGAGGCTGCATCAAAGGCTTCTGTATACTCTAGCATAAAAAAGAAAAAAAGAAAAAAAAACACATAATAACATATAAATACGTCTTTGGGAAACTTAATACATTTAAAATAGAACGTATTCATACGTTTTGGGGAGCAAACAGGTTAATTGTGTCTGTGTTTGTCTTCATCGTGTAGTATGTGTTCAAGTCAGAGGCCCACGGCTTCAGGACAGTGCATGAGGAGTTGGCTAAAGGCATGACCTTTGACCTGCAGAGCAACGAGCAAACAGCAGTTAAAAATGTCTTGAAGGTTCGTCTCTCATAGCTTGATCAAGTGTTTCATTGCACAATTTTTCGAAATCAAACTAAATGTATGGTTGGACTGCAATGATGACATCTCTTTTCAGTTTTCCTGGTTCTTCTTTGAGCTCATTATCAAGTCCATGGCCCAACATTTGGTTGACGGAGACAAAGTAAAGGTAAGCCGACGAACTGATGCAGTCACACATACCGCGATGGACGACTCGGTGATATTCCGTCTCTTCACGCCAGCTCCCCAGGCCGCAGCGTTTCCCCTCATCCTACCAGAGCCGCGTGGAGACTCTGGTGGAAAAGGTGTCGGAACACATTTTCTGGAAGTACAAAGACCTGGCGGAGGAGTCGCGCAGTGCCAACTCAGCTGTGGCAGCTTTTGTCAAGGTGGGATTTTACTTGATTCATACGTCTGGAGCCAACCCAGCTGACTGACTTTGGGCAAAAGGCGGCGTACACGTCACCAGTCAATGGCAAAGTTTTCACTTAGTGTCTGTTTGAATGGTTGTCTGTCTCTTTATATTGTTGTTTTTAAGGTCATTATAGTTGATGAATAGTAAAGAAATAATTAGAACTGAAAAACCATTTTCATTAACACACTAAAATAAGAGCGAACTGAAACTACATTTTACATGTATAAAACTAGCTAAGAGTACAATTATAGCAAAAAATTTCATTTTTATGACCTTTTAATTAATTTTGTATATGAGCTTGCGTGGTTTATTTTAAATGTGTTTATTTGTGGTATTACTGTACAACCGTACAGAAGAAACAAGGTCGAACATTGACAAGGTTGACAAGTAGTTTGCATTACTGTATTACACAATACTGTTTTTCTTGCACTCCACTAATACTCCATATATTAAAAAAAAATCTAAAACTAATACTAAAACTGTAAAAATAAATTAAATCAAATAATTCTCTTCACTAATAAAACTAACATAATTGCTAAAAAAAAAAATAAAACTAACATTTTTAAAAAAAGAAGTCAAAACAAAATAAAAATGTATAATAAAAAATCCATAACTATTCAAATTCTGTCCATGATAAGAAGTACAGATACATTAGATATACTTGCATGTAGAGCTGGAAATATGAGTATTTTTTATACTGATTTGTAATTAAATAATTGATATTGTATCAATTTTCTCTTTTTGAGCTTGATATTGATTCGTAAAACCATGAATCGATTATTTTAATATCTCTTTTTACCATAAATGGATAAGAAAATAGAATTTTAAAAGCCATTTTTTGTATCTTACTGTTTTCTTGACATTTTTGTTCACATTTTGTTCACATGAATTTAAAGGTATTTTATTACATTTATGAACATCCTGATTTATTGCACTTTGGGACCATTCAGAATCTTTACCTACAATTATTAAATTAAAATTATGGAAATATTTTCATCTCAACCTTGCTGATGTCAATGTTTGTGTAACACTTATGTGATTATGACACAAATCATTTAACCATTTACTGCCTCAACAAAACCGATGCCCAGCCCTACTGCTTTGATATTAAATATCATTCAATATTGTGTGTGTTCTACTTTATGATTTGCGTCAACGACTACATTGCGTCGTGTCCCTGCAGCGTTGCTTCACTCTGATGGACCGAGGTTTCACCTTCAAATTAATCAGCAACTACATCAACATGATCACTGCGACTGACAGCAAGGTGAGACTCACTGACGGAGAATCATGAAAGAAAAACCACAGCAACGTTCTCTTTTGTGCTACGAGCGTAATCTTGATGTTTTCCAGGTGCTGTGCGAGCTGAAGTTTGAGTTTCTGAGAGAGGTGTGTAACCACGAGCACTACATCCCCCTCAGCCTTCCCTTGCCCTCCGCTCGCATCACAGGTAATGGACGGAGCCATTTTCCATTTGTGTTAATAGTCACGCCCTCGCTGTCATTTGTCTGTGATGGTAACAAGCCTGTCACCACTTTCTGGTTTGTTCATGTTTGTGTTCATGTCAGACCATGCATCCCCAGAGCCACAAAGCACTCATGGTAAATATGTGCACTCGTGTGTGTGTGTGTGTGTCCACAACATTTAAAAAAAAAACATCAGGGAATCATTGTTTATTTACTCGAATAACATACTTGTTTTATAACGGAGTTCTTTATTTGTATGTTGCTATATTGCAGCCTCAGTGCCAGAGTACAACCTGACCGGAGAGTTCTGCAGGAAGCACTTTCTCACGGGCCTGTTATTACGAGAACTTGGACTGGCCTTGCAGGACGAGCAGGACCTCAGGCACCTGGCTTTGGCCACCCTCAAGACTCTCATGGCCAAACACTCCCTGGATGCTCGCTACGCCACCAAGGTAGGCAAGACATGTCTCGTCATATTGTGCGGATAATACATTACATAGGGGGGGAAAAATATTTGGCTTGTTCTTAATCTTTTAACTAGTGTTGTTCCGATACCGTTTTTTGGCTCCCGATACCTAGCTTTGCAGTATCGGCCGATACCATACCGATGCTTAACTCATTCACTGCCATTGACGGAAAAAGACGTCAAATGATGCATTTTTTTTTTTGCTGGTCTGGCAATGAATGTGTAAAAAAAAATAAAAAAAAAATAAAAAAATCAAAGTGGCCCTTGCAGCTTTCTATTTTTCTGTATGTGGCCCTCAGAGGAAAAAGTTTGAACACCCCTGCTGTACATTAAATCAAAAATTAATTGCTTCATTGATTTTTACCATGTTTAACTGACGGAAAAAAAGATGTCAAATGATGCATTTTTTGCAGGTCTGGCAATGAATGTGTTAAGGTTTTTTTTTCCTCAACATGAAAAAGCTGTCCTGCCATTGGTTCAGAGCATTCAAGGGCCAATAGGATATCTTAGATCGGCATGCAGTGAGCATGTCACATACCAGTGGATGTCGTGCACCAGCAAGACACAAGATGCTGCATCCAAAATCCTATATTAGCGTTGGAATTAATGGTATCGGCATGTTACTTGTGAGTAGTCACCGATACCGATACCACTGTTTTAATGCAGTATCGGCACCTCTGCCGATACCAGTATCGGTATCGGAACAACACTACTTTTAACGCAAGCTCCTAACCTTGTCGGGACAGTTCTTCTGATCCACAATTACTGCAGTATAGAAAGTAAGGTCCATCACGTCTGAATGATGAGCAAGACACGGAGCCCTGACCTCAACACCATCAAATGGTTTTGAGAAGAACCAAAACTGAGATTGTAAGCCAGGCTTTCTCTCTGGTGCAACATTAGAGTGACTTTTGACCACATAAATGCCATTCTGATCATGCCACTCCCACACACTTCCCGGACTCGCATCTCCATATCAGTAATGTGCTAGTAATGCTTTTGCCAAATGCTTTTGTCCATATTGTTTATGTCCCAATAGATTTTTTGAAAGTATGAAAGTAGGAAATATTCCACTTGGCTCTTAGAAGTTTTAAACTGTATTTTGTAAAGATTTGCTGTGGCTAGAATCAAATCTGCACCATCTGCTTGAAAGGCAGCAGCATGCCATTAAATTCACCTAAATATAATGTTGCAATTGTTTTCTTTATCTCTGTCAAATTAAGCTACATCGATTGCTCTTGAATTTGTGATTTCTCAATTGTCTGGATGGACTGCAGTGAAGTACTGAGCGAGACACATCATTTGGACTAAATGGACTAAATCAATTGAAATGCAATACATGGGACATCTGTTGCAGTTCCAAAGTTTTAGTACCGTGGAGTAGACAATTGCTCTGCTGTTTCTGATTATGGGCTTCCAAAAATCATAGCAATATAACTATTAACAATCATCTTTTTGGAATAAACTGGAGAGTAGTGTGCAAAACCTTTAGGCCACGACTAACCACTAACTTTTACGGGCATTTTTTTTTGTTTGTTTGTTTGCAGTAGTCAATATGACTTGTAAAACATGAATTATTTTTTTTTTTACAATGTGAGTCAACATTTATTAACTCATTCACTCAGCCATTTCCACAGAATCAAACCCACCTCACTCTGTTTTGTTGGATTTTGACTGAATAAAAATATATTGAATATTGTGCTCTATTGCTATAAAAACATAGAACCTACCAAAAGAAATAAAAGTACATTTCTATCTGTTTCTGTTTTGCAACAATTAGCATTATAATGTAGCTAAGTTTAATAATTATTCACAAATCTATTTAGAATTGTGAGTAATTGAGTTTTTTTTCCAACATGGCCCTGTTGATCTCGTTTGCTCTGCTGCCACCTGCTGGCCGTTTGTGTAATAACTACATTTCTTCAACCGTTCTTTGCAGTTGAGAGGCTGCATCAAAGCCTTCTTTCTGCACGGTCTAGCATTAAAACAACAACACCAAAAAAAAAAACACATACCTCTTTAGGACACTTAAAACATTTAAAATAGAACGTATTTATACGTTTTTGGGAGCAAATGAGTTTAAAGGGATACTTGACTGATTGAGCCAATTTTTTGCACGACAAAAGTTAATATTTTGTCCAGAATGAATTTGATTACTTAATTATTGTTCATGTACATTTAATACCTTTTAAAAACTACTTTTCCATTTGCTGTCAGCTGACGATGATAATCATGGCTCAGTTTGCTGACCAAACCCAGAAAACAGGTGAGACAGGATTGGTTCTTACCTACTTCCTCAGCATGTCATCTTGATGTCATCTTCAGGTGACAGAAAGTGGGAAAAAATAGTTTTTAAAGGTATTAATTGTACATGAAAAATGATGAAATTATCAAATTTCCTGCTGAAAATGGCTCAATGAGTCAAGTATCCCTTTAAATCATCCTTGAAGGATGTCTGTCTAGTTTTTATGGTCTGAACGGATGCAATGGTGGGCTTTTGACTTTTGTACAGTACTGTATGTGTTTGTGTTCTTATTATCATTGTTTCCAGGAGAAGCAGGCAAGAATCGCCTCACTTTACCTGCCTCTGTATGGTCTGATCCTGGACAACATGCCTCGCTTCTTCCTCAGGGACCTTTTCCCCATTTACTTGACCGCGAGTGATCAGGTAAAGTACACTAGGGAAAATGAATAGCAAGCTGTGAGCCGGTTCACTTACATTTACCTTTATGCTGACTCGCAGGGCTCTCGAGATGACCTCAGCGTCGGGGGAGGCGTGGCCGGAGGGACGCTCCCTGTCACTCGCCACGGCAACTCGGTGGATGCCTCCTTCTCTAAAGAGGTGCTCAACTCCATTACAGGTAGCGTGTGTCCATCGACATTTTCTTGGAAGAAATAAAAATGTGTGATTGAGAGCTCACTGACGCCCCCTCGTCTTCGCTCCGCTAGCTTTCTCGTCTTTGGCAGTTGCTACGGGCAACCAGGCCGACTCTCGGGGCTCCCTGATCAGTGTGGACTCCAACCCCAGCAATAGTGACAGGAACAGTGAGAAGATGGATGGATGTGAGAAGGTGAGAAATGCTTTCAGTGAGGGTTCAGTTTGGATGTTTGATTTTATTAAACTAAAAAAAAAAAAAAAAAAAACGTCCTAAATTAATGCTTTTCATTTGCTAATCAGTCAACTGGTCAGCAATTTTGTTGTCAAAATGGCAACCATGGCATTTTGGCAGGAGATTGCATCGAGTGCGTTTTATTGAAGCATTAATGGGGAAAAGCCAACCTGCTTAATGTGCCCTCCCGTTTATCAGCATGATGCAGTGCGGTTCTACACCATTGCAAACTGCAACCGCAATAATAAACATTGTGTTAAATCGATACCTCTTGGAGAATTAACGCCATTCACAGTTTTTTTTTTTTTAAATGTTCTTTTCCTTGATTTCCACCTTTTATCCCAACTTCATTATACAGTGTTCCCTAGATGTTTCAAAAATTGTTTTCATTTGCTACATTCGATTTAATAAGGTGTTTTTTTTTAAGTGGAAGTCAACCTTAAACATTTCTTGACATTAATGTGCTCTCTTACAGACTGCTATTTTTGCCTATTCAAAACAAAAATTACAATTTTTTTTTTTCCAGTTCGCTCGGCCCCAGTCACTCATCGGCTACGGGTCCCGTTGTGACAAGCTGGACCAGGCTGAGACGCGCAGCCTCCTCATGTGCTTCCTGCACATCATGAAAACCATTTCTGAAGGTAAGAAGGAAAGTCCACGTGCCGAGTATTCATCAAACATTTCAGTCTACACATGTAGATATGCCAAACTTTTTGGGATTCATTGTGATATTTAGACTTTACTCTCAATGAGTTTTGGAGCCGCAGAGAAAATAAAATCTTGTCTTAAATACCGTATTTTTCGGATTATACGTCGCTCCGGATTATAAATTGAACCAGCCAAAAAATGCATAATTAAGAAGGAAAAAACATATATAAGTCGCACTGGAGTATAAGTCGCATTTTGGGGGGAAATTTATTTGGTAAAATCCAACACCAAAAACATACGTCATCGTGAAAGGCAATTTAAAATAAAAATAAAAGAGAGAACAACAGGCTGAATAAGCGTACGGTATACTAACATTACATGATTGACATGCCTGGTAATGTCAGTAACGACGTAACATCTTAAGAGTTTGTAGCGAGCAGTGACGGGAGTCGGAGGCGGAGTGTTGAAGCACGGAGCCAAAGGCTGGCGTTTTATTGACATCAGCTTCTGAGGTCTTAACAGCAACTCCCCACTCAGCTAGAAGCTAACAGGCTAACTCCCCTTTTCCACATAACAAAACCTTCCCACCCGGAACTCTCCCTTCGTCCCAACGTTCCGTGGGTGAATTATGTTCCCATCACTACAAGTTATTCATATAACTCTAGCATAAAGAACATGCTAACACGTTTACCAAACTATCAGTTTCACTCCAAATCACCAAATCCAATGAAATCTTCATCCTCTGTGTCACTTTTAAACAACTCCCCCAACTCAGGAGGTAGACGCTCTTCTACCGGCAATGTTGAACTTATCAACACAGGCCTAGAGCGCCCTCTTGCGGTTTAGTGTGAAAATAACATGTGAAATGATATAATAATGTGTTAATTTCACACATAAGTCGCACCCCCGGCCAAACTATGAAAATAACTGCGACTTATACTCATTTCAATTGACTATGTTTATATACGTTTATGATTATAATCGCATAGCCATGTTTCTCTTCATTTCCTTGTTTTTTTTGCAGATGTGCTGGTTTCCTACTGGCACCGGGCCATCCACCAGGAGATCTCGGACTTCTTTAAAATATTAGAGTAAGGGAGCGCTTCTCTTTCTTAGAGAAAATGTAACAAGGCCACAGAGGCTGCTGAGGAATGCTGTAAATTAACTTGTATTCAGTTTTGAAGCAATATATCGTAATTGTGTTGTGTTTTTGTGTTTTTCCCTTTATTTAGACTCTGTCTACAGCACTTCAGGTTCATGGGCAAACGCCACATCGCCAGGTACGCGTCCTTTTTAACTGGAACAACCCTGCACACATCGCCTTATTAAGTCAACATATACATGAGCATGCGTTATTCATGACGCGTGTACAAACACAGGTGAAGCAGGAACACTAACGTATGCGTGTGCACACTCGAGACAAGAGATGAAAACGGGGTGGGGCATCTCGCTGTTGTGTGTGTGTGTATGAAGCACAGCTGAGTATTGTAGTGTCGTATTTGGCAAGCACAAAGCGGTGGTTGTTTTCCCGACGACTGGAACCGAGCCACTGGCGGCCCTCGCTCCAGCTTCTGGTTCCGCCCCGGCTGATTAAAGATGCCATGCGGGCTGAGGGAACACGCGGCTTATAGCGCGCAAGAGCATTAAGAGAGTAAAGATAGCTGGAAGCCGAGCTGCCTCTCAGATGTAGCGCAGCCTGTCTGGGAGGCTGCGAGCTACTTAACATTCGTCTGTGATAGCGGGCCAAGGGGGATACACGCCCTGCGTCTGCCTCGCTCCTGGCCTCGTTTGATGCTCGGCTGACTCGACGCAGGCGCTCATTGAAGTCTTCCTGGGATGAATTACGCTGGCAGGGTTTCCAGCCAAACTATCTGTCAACAATTCAGTTATTAATTTGACCAATGTTGAATTGCTGTTTTGTTTTGTTTCGTTTTGTTTTTTTGTTTTTTTACACATGCATAATACAGGCATGCATCACTGTAATAATATTTTATCCATGTTCCACCTGCTTGCATTGTGAGCGACTTCGATGGATTGTCTTTGCATCAATTGAGCATGTCGCCATTTGCATATGTGATACATGCATGCTGTATTCACACTCACCTGGCCACAACCTTTTGTACACCTGCACTGTGTTGCAAAAGTTGTGCCTTTGAAAAAGGATACAAATGATATTTTTTTTTTTTTTATTTTATTTTTTTTTTTTTGACTTTCTCAGAAACGTATTGATTTAAGAATATACTTATTATTGTGGCTGCAGTTTGTATCCATGGAGGAATTTCTAATATTTTGACCTACCTAAAAAAAAAAAAAAAAAAAATATTAGAAACGGCAGTGCTGAATTTTAAGAATGTGGACTTAACATTTTATTTTCATTGAAAATCAGGAGATGAGAAAAATTGACAATCAATAAATGTCTTTAGTTTAGTGGCCTCGGGCCACTGACTAATATTAATAGTACATAATAAATATAATAATATTACATTTCGACACCTTCTTAAAATAATCACCTAACTCATTTTTTTCAGATATTTCAGGAAACACAAAAAAATTTAACCATTTGCACCATGAGAAGATGATTTAAGCCAAAAAAAAAAAAATGACTTAGGCAATTATTTAAAAAGGGTGACGATTTATTTTACGTAAGTACAGAGTCAGGCAAAATGATCTGACACATTTGTAGGTTTAATAAAAGACAAAGTAAAGGAACAAAAAAATGTTTTTATTTTCGAAAAGTACGTTATAATGCCATTTTATTTTCATATAATGCCTTTTTGTTTTGTTCCTGTATAGTGCCATTATTTTTTGTTTCTTTTTCAGATGATGCCATGAATTGGACTGATGAGCATTGCGCTTTCATTGTGGAAACGTTTATCGAAACAAACAAATTTGTAACTGCGACACAACGAGCGTTCCGTTTGCACTTCAAACTTGGTAGAAAATAAAACCACATTTTTGTTTCTTTACTTTATTTGTCTTTTATTAAATTTGCAAATGTGTCACATCATTTTGCCTGAGCCTGTATATGAAGAATATTATTCTTTAGACTGCAAATGTTTTGCATTGACTGTACTTCAAAATGTTACCCCAAGATATTGCAGCACATTACACAACTTGTATGATCCGTTTAATCATATTTTTTTTATTTTTACATTTTTAAAGATTTTTACTGATTAGGTTTGTTTCCATATTGAGTTCCATTTAGCATGTTGTTAAATATGGCTCCTTGCCCTCTCAATCCTCGCCACACACCAAGCGACATGACCGAATGTAATTAAAGGCCCACACCTGGTGATTGACCCACGCTCACGTACCAATTTGCTGAATCGGACGAATACGATAACATTTTGAGGCACCACTTACTATGCTGCACTGTATTATGTTTTTTTTTTGTTTTTTTTTAATGCAAAGAGTGAAAACGGGTGAAAATAAAGAGGAAAGTGTGGATATTTGAAAGGCTGTTGGCAAAGGTCACCATATTCATACAAAGGGCATTTCTGCGACGGAGGCTCTCCGTGCTTCACTTTTTAACCACAGGTACTAATAAAATTATAAATATAGTTCATTATTTAAACACAATGTATACATATGTGGTTCTGCATCATCTTGGCAGTGGCAAGCTCAAATTTGCATTAATTTTATGATCCGTAGAATGTGCTTTTTTTTTTTTTTTTTCCATTCATCTGAACAAGGTGGTATTTTATTTTATTTATTTTGTATTTATTTTTTTGCTAATGTGTGTGTGATCTGGCTTCATTCGGGTATCAAACAGCAGTGCCGTGCATTTTAAACATCTGTCTGCTGCTCTGCTATACAGTTTAACTGGTATTCACCCTTCCCCTGCTGTGCAGTTTATTAATATCATTCTCGGGCCTCTACTCACCACTAACATACTTGAATGAGTCAGTAACTCCACATTGGTATTGTAGACCCATGCCAGTAAAACCATGGGTCAAACCGGACCTTTTTCACAGCCTTATACAGTGTTTTGCCCTATTTTCACTACATGTTTTCGCACACTTAACATGACACTCACGAAGCCCTACTAACGTTAGCTGTGATGTGATTGGCTCGTGAACAGGAAGCTAGCAGCGGCGCTAAAGCTGGCCCAGTCCACCCACGCCAATGGCACCATGAAGGTCCCTAACCATCCTTCCCAGCCCTCAAGCCTCCTCCCGCAATGGTAACCAGCCTCTTGCCGCTTCAGCAGCAATCACACAGCTTCTGTTTGAACAATAAGCTACAAAAAAAATACAAAATCAGGTTTAAATCTACATGTATCATATGTATTCATCAATGATGTGACCATGTGTTGGTTCTAAGCATGCCCCCATCCTTTTGTGTGATTTGTTGTTGTTGTTGTTCCTTATGTGCGAATACACTGTCATACTGGCATCCATTTTTAATTGTTCATTGTTAGATTTACTAATGAATAATCCAGTTACTATAACAACATCTGCTTATCTTTCCAACCAGGATGGCTTCCTCCGGAGGGGACGGCCACCGACAGGCACGTTCCCAAACCATGCCCATCATCCGGGGCAAGAATGCCCTCACCAACCCCAAACTGCTGCAAATGATGGAGAGCGGTAGGACATCGCCGCCACAACAATTCCTCAAATGTCACTCGCGTCATTAAATTCCGCTCTCTGTCTGACATCCAGATGGGACCATCCAGGACGGGGACAGTCTGAGTCCCACTGATGTTGAGGCGAATTTGTCTACTGAGGTGGCGCTCACTGTGCTGGATGTTCTGGAGTTGTTTGTGCACCATCATAAGGTGCGTGTTCCTGTTAACAACACTGTAACATAGAAAACAATTGAATTGTTGAAACTTTTTTTTTTTTTTTTTTCGTTCTACACTCACCCAATCACAGGACCAGTGACCCTTTTTAGTCCCTTAGGACCATAATTGCTGTTTGTTTATCAATGCAGAAATAAGCAAATAGCAGGTCCTAGTCTTGCGAGGCACAAAAAAATAACCCAAAAGCGGACCAAACCAACTCTTGGGGTTATTCAATTAACCCCTCATAAAAGTTGGTTCAAATGAATAAATCACAAAACAAAAAGTGGCTTGCTTTGTATTTTGCCCAACTTTTTGGATTAATTAACTCAAAAAGTGTGGTTGTTTCATTTTTGACCCAATTCAATTGGGTTATTCAATTTACACCAAACACTGGGTCAAATGAGTAACCCACAAAAGCAACCCAATTTATTGGGTTATTAATTCATTTGGCCCAACGTTTTAGAGTAAATAACTTAAAAAGTTAGGTCGGTTCATTTTTGATCAAATTCAGTTGGGTGGTTCAAATAACCCAAAAAGTTGGGTCAAACAAATAACCCACAAAACAACCAAAAAAAAAGAAAGAAAAAAATAGGTTGCTTTGTGCATTGTTAATTTCCATCCATCCATCCATCCATCCATTTTCTTAACCGCTTGCTCCTCACAAGGGTGGCAGGGGTGCTGGAGCCTATCCCAGTTGGCTTTGGGCAGTAAGTGGGGCACACCCTGAACTGGTTGCCAGCCAATTGCTGGAATTGTTCATTTAATTTGTTTAATAACTCCAAAAAAATTGGTCGGCCCGTTTTTTACATACGGTAATTTGGGTTATTTTGACCCAACTGTTTCTACATTGAGTCCATCTACCAAAGTCCAAAATGTCACTTATCGGTATATAACAAGGTATTTATATTAGAAATCAAAAATCTAATTGGTGATTACGTGACATCATAATGCTAACACACAATGCAAAACACTGTAGAAAAGCTAACTATTAGCATTGATGTTGCGGCATTATAAATTGTAAAATATTATATTAATGTAATTATAGTACAAGTACTGTACTGCATTTCCCTTTCTTCGACTTTCATATTGAGAGTCAGTTTCTAAGTGTTTTCACAGATCACCAAACGTGACCTTGCTTAGGTTAGTCTGTGATGCACTGACGCCCCCTGCTGGCAAAGCAACCACGCTCGTTGAAAATCTCCTGGCATATGATTCCAGAAGCAGCTGCTGTTGGATGACGGACAGAACGCGCTGATGAAGAAGGTGCTGGACACCTACTTCCTCTTCTTTCAAATCAACCAATCGACCGCCACCCTTCGCCACATCTTCGCTGCACTCAGGCTCTTCGTACAAAAGGTCTCATATACCAGCATACTGATCCACTGCAGACCGCAGGTGACTTATTATTTTTTATTTTTTTTAATCTCTTCCTGTTAGTTCCCCAGTGCGTTCTTCCAAGGAAAGGCGGACCTCTGCGGCTGCCTGTGCTACGAGATCCTCAAATGCTGCAACCATCGCTCCAGCTCCACCCAGACGGAGGCGGCGGCGCTGCTCTATTTCGTCATGAGGAAGAACTTTGAGTTTACCAAGGGAAAGTCGATAGTGCGCTCGCATCTTCAGGTGAATGTGCTGTTTTGTATTCTCACCTTGAGTGCACTTGTGAATAAACGTGTTATTTTTTTTCTCGACCAATTTTAGGTAATCAAGGCGGTGAGTCAGTTGATAGCCGATGCTGGCATTGGAGGCTCGAGATTTCAGCAGTCGTTGGCCATTGTGAACAACTTTGCCAATGGAGACGCTCCACTCAAGGTAAAGCCGCTCAATTTCAATAATACATTAACTAGGGATGGGCGAGTATCGGTATTGGGGCCGATACCAGCCTTTTTTCAAGTACCGTATTTTCCGCGCTATAAGGCGCACCTGAAAGCCTTCAATTTTTTGAAAAGCGGCCCATGCGCCTTATAATCCAGTACGCCTTATATATTGATCAATATTGAGCCGCAACAGGTCTCGCTGTCAAGACGCTATCGGTGACCCTGCGCGATCGGTGACGCGCATGCGCAAAGATCCCGCCATCTTGGATCGCGAGCTAATACTAATACTTTACCTCAGAGAAAATAATACAACAGCTGTTTATTCATTTTGGGAGTGAATGGAGTTGTCAGAAAGCGAGTTTGTAATCTATTAATAAAGTTTGACTGACCTATCTGACTGTTTTGTTGACATTCCCTTTAGTGCAGCACCATCTAATGGATGTATAACGTAACCCCAGCCTCTACTGTAGCGACTTATACATGGAAAAAGTTTTCAAATATGTAATTCATTTAAGGTGCGCCTTATAGTGCGGTGTGCCTTATATATGGAAAAAGTTTCAAAAAATGTCATCTATTGAAGGTGCGCCTTATAATGCGGTGCGCCTTATAGTTCAGAAACTACGGTACTCGAGTACTCGTGACGCAGACGAGTACAAGCGACCGATGGCAGAGGGGGAAGACGTTAAGTGAGTCCTCCTTGCCTGTAACTGGCGCTAGCTTGCAGCAGTTTTTCACCAAAACTTCACCGGTTTGGAAATACTTCAAAATTGTGAATCTTAAACTAAAAGAGCATTTTTGTGTTTTATTTTGAGCGTTAAAACTATTGAAGAGTGACTGTGCTGTTTTTTTTTTTTTTTTTGTTAAAATGAAAGGAAATATATTTGTTTAAAAATATATTTTAGTGATTTTTTTTATTTGTCAAAATGTACTACTGGTATCGGCAGTTGGTATCGGTGAGTACTGAGGTTCTGAGTATCGGTATCGGTCTGAAAAAAAGTGGTATCGAACATCCCTACACTTAACCTTGCGCATTCACGGAATCCTTCTTTATTAAACAATAAAACATAATTTTCATCAGTGTTGGATCAAGGCTCAGTTTTGATCTTTCTGCAGAATTCTCCCTTCCCGGCCGAGGTCAAAGACCTGACCAAGCGGATCAGGACGGTGCTGATGGCCACGGCGCAGATGAAGGAGCACGAGAAGGATCCCGAGATGCTGGTGGACCTTCAGTACAGTTTGGCCAACTCGTATGCCAGCACGCCCGAGCTGCGGCGCACCTGGCTGGAGAGCATGGCCAAGGTCCACGTCCGCAACGGGGATCTCTCCGAGGTAAACCTGCATCAGCTTGATTGAAGACGCTAAATCAGGAATGGTAAAGTGGGGATCTGGGGCCCGCTCTGAGTCCTGAATTATTTGTTGCATTCATTTAGAATTGTTCTTGTTTTTTTTAATTGGTTTTAAATAAAAATAGAATTATACATTGTTAGAATAATAAAATGCAAACATATCAGTGAAAAAAAGAATTGATTTAATTAAATAAATCCTTAATTACCAGCGTGGAGACAAAATAATTGTTTTGTGAATCTGAATTATACATTTACCATATTTTGTTTTATTAAATATTTGGTTAACAAGTTAGCATTAAATCAATTAGAATGAATACAATTGAAAATATGCTTATTGTCCTTTGTTTATTTAAAATTTAAATACAGCAGTTTCTTTGACTTAGCTGTTTTTATAAAATTTGTTACTTCAAATATGTTCATTTTTTTTCATTTCGCTCATCAAATAATTTGTCGACTTATTGTACATAATAGGATAAAATAAAAAATGACTAGGATAAAATATTTTATACATGCCGGTTCACTGATCACTTGGTTAAATTGTTATAAAAAAAAAAAAAATGTTTTATTTTAATAAAGTTTTGTTTTATTAATTTAACAGTTTTTCCCCAATAATTGGTTTGCTGAAATATATATATATATATATTTTTTTTTTTATCTTAACATATGCATTCATGTATTTATTGTGAATACTAATTTGATACAATGTTTTAGTTATATGAAATAATTGGTTAACGGTAATTATTTACTATTAATAAATTATGATGAATGCAAATTTGAAAATGGCCGTGAGTCGTTTTATTACTAGAGCAAATTTTACACATTTATTTGAAATTTTTCCTTTTACTTTTTGTCTTTCATTTTTAGAATGTCTTGGCGTATTTGTTTATTTTAAAAATCAAATGTGGCCCTTCAGCACAAAACTTTACTGCTTATAAATGGTGAGTGTGAAGGCCTGTTTGTCTGTACGTATGTGCCCACAATTAGCAGGCGATCAGTCCGGGGTACTACCCAAAATCAGGTGTAATTTGATGGATAGAAGTGATTCAGATTGCATTTTAATGCCGATAAATTCATCTTTTTCCCCCCAATAGGCCGCCATGTGCTACATACACATCTCTGCTCTGATTGCCGAGTCGCTTAAGAGGAGAGGTGAGTGCAATAGCTCTCATGCAGCATGGTTTGCATATATATGCCTATGCACATGTACATCATATGGACAAAAGTATTGGGACATCAAACAAAAAAGTGAACATATGGAGTCGAATAGCTTTATTTTTTATCAATTTAGAAGTATGTCTCAGTAGTTTTGTTCATATGGCATTTCTCTCAGTCTGCATCTTTTCAGACATGGTCACTTCTAACCTAGATGTCATGATCAGCCATTTTTCTCTCTCTTCGCTAACGGTCCATTCTCACGTTACGTGTGTGACATTCCAACCGAATTGTTGTGAGAATGTCACATGTGACGGCAGAATTGCTCGAACATGGTTACTGCAACGTCGTGCAATTTTATCATTTTCATTGCGGAAAGGGGTGTGGTCACGTAACACTTTTGTGATGTCGGACACCACAGAGAATGACGTTGGACTCCCTTGCTCATAAATGTTTGCCATTCATGCTGCTGAATTCCTCTAGAATGAATCGACTAACATATTGCATGTCACCTCTTCCCTGTGTGCGTTCTTTTTTCATTTTTAACCTTATGTGTGGCATAATTTTGCATGCCCTGCACGCATGCGATGAACACAAGCTGCCTATCTGCTTGTGGACATTCAAATGTGTAAACCTCCTTCCTCCTCCTCCCCCCGTTCCACCAAACAGGCTACTGGAGAGCAGACAAGGCCCGGATATCCAGCGTGTCCCCTGAAGAAAGTCCCGTCTTTAAATGTAGCTCCTTACTAACCACCTCCCGAGACCAAGACAGTGAGTGTGCGCGCCTGTGGGATGTTTGGGTCAGGACTTGATGATGCTGAAGCAAGGGATTATGGGAGGAAGTGTCATGATGTGTTGAACAGGTGGATGCTGATGCACAGTTTATGCCGAGAGCCAATTTCCTCAAATTGTGACGTCCGCGCTAATAGAAACCCTGCGCCAATTACCGTATTTTCACGACTATAAGGCGCACCTAAAAGCCTTCAATTTTTTCAAAAGCTGACCATGCGCCTGATAATCCAGTGCGCCTTATATATGGATCAATATTGAGCCGCAACAGGTCTCGCTGTCAAGACGCTATCGGTGACCCTGCACGATCGGTGACGCGCATGCGCAGAAGATCCCGCCATCTTGGATCGCTAGCTAATACTAATACTTTACCTCAGAGAAAATAATACAACAGCTGTTTATTCATTTTGGGAGTGAATGGAGTTGTCAGAAAGATGGTTTGTAATCTATTAATAAAGTTTGACTGACCTATCTGACTGTTTTGTTGACATTCCCTTTAGCGCAGCACCATCTAATGGATGCATAACGTAACCCCAGCCTCTACTGTAGCGCCTTATATATGGAAAAAGTTTTAAAATATGTCATTCATTGAAGGTGCGCCTTATAATGTGGTGCGCCTAATATATGGAAAAAGTTTTAGAATATGTCATTCGTTGAAGGTGCGCCTTATAATGCCTTATAGTCGTGAAAATACGGTAATCACGGATTATGTCGTATTGCTAACACACAATGCAAAACACCATAGAATGGCTAACTACTAGCATTGATGTGATGTTTTAGCCTATTTACAAGTTGTCATTTGTATGTTTTTCTGGGTTTTGTCACGTGGATAAAATGTCGTACCCCTTGCCACTTTAAATGAGGAAAGAAAATTGTGTTGTAATACAATAATCCTGTACGGCATGCTCCTGCAAACCCACAATTAACTAATTTGCTCCCAATAACGTGTAAATATGTTTTTTTTATGTTGTAAGTGTCCCAAAGACGTATTTATACGTTTTTTATGTTTGTATTTTTATGCTAGAGCATACACAAGGTTTTGATGCAGCCTCTCAACTGCAAAGAACGGTTGCAGAAATGGTAGTTATTACACAAACGGCCAGCAGGTGGCAGCAGAGCAAAGGAGATCAACCAGTGCCATCTAGAAAAAAAAGCTAAATTACTAATTTTAAATAGATTTGAGAAAACTGATTAAACTTAGCTCTCTTCTAATGCTAATTGCTGCAAGACGGAAACAGGTAGAAACATACTTTTTTTTTTCCTGATGAAAGAAGATACTTTAATCTTTCTTTTGGTAGGTTCCATGCTTTTATAGCAATTGAACACAATATTCTGTGGGCCTTGCAAAATCAGTCAAAATCCAGTCAAACAGCCGGGAGCGAACAGGACTGCTCTGTGAAAATGGCTGGGAGTGAATGAGTTAATGTCCTTTTCCTTATTGTCGCAACCCCAGCGTCGTTTTCTCTGGGCTGGGCGGCCTTCATGTGCATCAGCCCTAACGTCAAGGAAGAGGGAGCCATGAAGGAAGACACGGGTACACAAGACACTCCCTATACTGAGGTCAGTGGTAGCTCAAGGCTGTTTGCGTGTGCCAGCCGAGTCTTAACGGAAATTTCCGCGATGTGTAGGACACCTTGGTAGAGCAGCTGGAGCTGTGCGTGGACTACCTGTGGAAGTCGGAGAGACACGAGCTCATCGCTGATATCAACAAACCTGTTATTGTTGTTTTTGAGAAGAGGAGAGACTTTAAGGTATGATAGCAGTCATTTAGTGGTATGCAAAAAAAAAAAAAATCACAGAATTAAATGTTAAAACTGTACAAGGGTTATAATAGTTTGGCATTTTTCATTGTAGTTAAATTATTAGTATTATTTTTTTCAGTAATTTACTTTTCAGTTTTAGTTTTCTTTTTTTTAATGGTTCATTTTAGTTTCTTTTTTCTTCTTTTTTTCAGATTTAGTGGGTTTTTTTTGTTTTGTTTTGTTTTTGAGAATGTGTTATTGCTTTTTTGCAAGAATTACAAGGGATGGATAAATAATTACCGGTAGATTGAAAATAATTGGCAAAACAGAACATTTTTACCATCATTTTTGTTTTTTGCTTTAGTTAATTTTGTAAACATAAAATACAGTTTTTTTAAGTTCTGTTTTTGTTTTTTTGTTTTTTTAACAACTCAATTTAATTTTCATTCATTTATGAAATTAAAAATGAAAATTTGAAAATTTTGTTCATTTTTGTTAACCTGTAAGAACACTGAACTGTGTAGAATGTTAGTGGCTATTTATTTTTATTTTTTTCCAGTGCAATTCATTTATTCAGTCAATTTCAGTTGAATTTAACTTTTAAGTACAGTAAAGTTGCATGTTCCATTAGGAACTGTTTGTTTTTGAACATTTATATACAAAGTAGGTCCAATATTTAACTTCTTTTAAATACATTTTAATTGAATGGATATTAATTAAATGTACTATTTAGGAAAAAAGCCTCTGCCTTTTTTATTGACCATTTACCATGTCGCCATTTGTTTTTCAATGTTAGTCATGTTGTACTTTTAAGCGCTAAGTATTTTTCGAGGACAAAGTATGTGTAAAAAGTTTGAGAACTGTGATAGCTTTAATGTGTGTGTTTATCTCCACAGAGGCTGTCAGAACTGTACTACGACATCCATCGGTCTTACCTGAAGGTGACGGAGGTGGTGAATTCGGAGAAACGGCTGTTCGGACGTTACTATCGAGTAGCGTTCTATGGACAGGTGGGCGATTATTGCTGTGAGTGCCATCAACTAAATGTGTTGAATTAGTTCTGTTAAGTGGACGAGTATCCAAGCCTCAACCCCAAAATGATAAAGAGCAACCGGCGGTTTGTTTCCCCATACATTTTTGACTGATATTAATTCTACAGACAAAACAGCACTCAGAAGTGAAAATATTGCTATTGCCGCAACAAAATATGCACAACAAAAAGTCCATAATCTTGGAATATGTATTTATTATTATGAAAAGTGACTTGCTAGATCAGCTTCAATTTGAAAGCTGCATTTTAGCTGCATTATTTTCAACATGATGATGATGATGATGGTCATAGTGATTTGAGAGCCTCAAAGTGCTCAACATTATTCGAAAAAGAGACAGTTTAGTGTCCTTAATTTCTCTGCTCTTTTCTTCCTTTTATTTTCATTATATTCTATATCAAGATTGCGGTAAGTTTTGCAATATGTTTGTTTGTTTGCTAACAACTTTGATCCTCTCCTCTCCGCTTGCCACTATTAACTCTTTATAAACTTACCCTTCGGAAGGTTTGTCAGAAGCTTGCTGTGCTCCATTTGACACCCTTTAATCCAAAAGTTACTTTCCGTCCTCAACAACGAGAGCAGACAGGAAGTTATGACGAATAAACCTCATCCAGTTTTGGAGTTTAACACTGTTGTGTGCCGCACATGTAACAGTATAATGCAACAGATTGTGCTATGTATTGTATGTGTGTCCTGGTAGGGTTTCTTTGAGGAGGAGGAGAGCAAGGAGTTCATCTACAAGGAGCCTAAGCTGACCGGTTTGTCTGAGATCTCTCAGAGGTTGCTTAAACTCTACTCAGACAAATTTGGTGCTGATAATGTCAAAATGATTCAAGATTCTAATAAGGTCAGTGATAAAGTAAATATTTGCAGAAGGCAACAAAAGAGCTTTATCAGCCCGCTTTCTCCCATTAGGTCAATCCCAAAGACCTGGACCCAAAGTTTGCGTACATTCAGGTGACGTACGTGCTGCCTTACTTCGACGAGAAGGAACAGCAGGACAAAAGGACGGACTTTGAGAGGCATCACAACATCAACCGCTTTGTGTTCGAGACGCCGTTCACGCTCTCTGGGAAGAAGC
This sequence comes from Festucalex cinctus, assembly GCF_051991245.1. Lineage (NCBI taxonomy): Eukaryota > Metazoa > Chordata > Actinopteri > Syngnathiformes > Syngnathidae > Festucalex > Festucalex cinctus. The sequence continues at coordinate 11,258,707 of NC_135423.1, read as the reverse complement.
ATGGCGACGTGGAGGAGCAGTGCAAGAGGCGCACCATTTTAACCAGTCAGCATTTGATCTATTTGCAACATACGCCCACGGGCCACAACATTAGGCATACAGAATCTAATCTAATACAATCATTTCATCAAATATAAATAATGATGCCAAACATGCCTAAGTCATTCTCTGGTCATTGTTCCACTTGGCCCCGATGCAGGCAGACTGTAACACCGAAATTCAGTTCCTTGGTCCGTACAGATTACTCCTTGATTCCTGGACCCAACAACCCTCTACCAAAAATATGACAGCTGTAGATTATTTTTTTTTTGTACTCCTGCTAAGTGAATAATTTACTAACCACCAATGACTAACTAGCCAACTAATTAAGCAGCCAACGAAGCATAGTACCCGACAGCCCACTAAACAATAGTTTAATCATCAAACTAATCAGCTTAACTATACAACTGACTTACCAACTAGCAAACAAAATAAACAACTAATCAGCCAATCAACTCAACAACCAGTTTACCTACTAATCAACTAAGTTAAAATTGATCAATCACTCACCTAATGCCAAGCAACCATCCAACTAAAACTCACATCCAGGTAACCAACCCCCCATTCAATGTAAAAGCCTACCTACTACTACTACTACTACTACTGGTACTACCTAACTAAATGTTGATCCATCCATCCATTTTCCGAACCACCATTCAAATTAGATTAATAAAAACTAATGCAACTAACTAGCCAATCAACTAACCTTTAACTAACTGTCCACCTAAGTAACCAACCCATCATTTAATGTAAAGCCTACTAACTAACTAACTAACTAACTAACTAACTAATTAATTAAGCAGCCAACAAACTATAGTACCAGACAGCCCACTAACCAATAATTTAATCATTGAAATAATCATCTTAACTATGCAAATGACTTAACAACTAACCATTCAATGCAAAAGTCAACCAACTACTGCTACTACTACTACTACTACTACCTTACTTACTAAACGTTCATCCATACATCCATTTTCCGAACCACCATTCAAATTAGATCAAACAACTATGCAACTAACTAACCAATCAACTAATATTTAACTGTCCACCTATGTAACCAATTCATCATTTAACATCAGGCCTACTAACTAGATAAAAAAAACTAATGCAACTAACCTTTAACGAACTGTGCACCTAAGTAACCAACCCATCATTTAATGTAAAGCCTACTAACTAACTAACTAACTAACTAACTAACTAACTAACTAACTAACTAACTAACTAACTAACTAACTAACTAACTAATCAAACTGATTTAGCAACAATTCAATCAACTAACAAATCAAATTTCCAGCCAGCTAAACAACCAACCAATTGACCTTAACTAAATAACCAACTAACCAACTAACTGACCAACCAATTAATCAACACATTGTTGAAGGATTATGTGGTTATATTGTGCAGCGGTGTAAAATTGCACTGTATGCTACTGACAACTATCAGAACTATGAACTATGTCAATCAGTAGTTCTTGTATTAGAATTCCGTATCCTGTGAGCAGATGATTTGAAACGCTTTCCTCTGCCTTTCCTCAGCAAGCTCCAGCTTCCCGTACCTCAAAAAGCGCATCCAGGTGGTGGAGCAGCAGAGTACGGAGATGAACCCCATCGAAGTGGCCATCGACGAGATGTCCCGGAAAGTGTCTGAGCTCAACCAGCTGTGCAACATGGACGAGGTGGACATGATCCGACTGCAGCTCAAACTGCAGGGTAGCGTCAGTGCCAAGGTGAGTCTTCTTCTGCTGACAGAATTTGATGTTTTGTCTCTGGCCTCACGTGACTTTTTTTTTATTTTTTTTTTTATTCCAGGTCAATGCAGGCCCGATGGCTTATGCAAGGGCCTTTTTAGAGGAGAAGAATGCCAAGAAGTATCCAGACAACCAAGTTAAACTATTGAAGGAGATCTTCAGGTAGGAAATTTTAGCAGTTGCCCGATGCCCACAATGATTAAAGCTCAAAAGTATTTTTTGTTGTTTTTTTTCTTGCCTGCAGGCAGTTTGCAGAAGCATGCGGCCAGGCGTTGGATGTGAACGAGCGTCTGATCAAGGAGGACCAGCTGGAGTACCAGGAGGAGATGAGAGCTCACTACAAGGACATGCTGAGCGAACTGTGCGCCATCATGAACGAGCAGGTTATTGCTTTTTGAGCCGTGCGGCCATTTTCCCGTTGTTCTCATCTCCCATATCATCTGACATTATTGTTCCTATTGCTGTCCTTGTACTTCTTTTTTGTTCCACAACTCGCAGCTGCAAAAACGTGTTCTCGCCTCCAGCGCCACTTCTCTCTCTAACAGCTCACTTTCCAATCTGTCTAAGACTGGTATGTCATCACTCTCATTTTCACTCACTTACCACCATGACCATTCCCTGACATCTTAAAGCGTGTTAGGAACTTCATCCAGCAACTTCAAGTCAATCCATCTTTCCAATTCTTCCTTCTTCATATTCTTTGTGTGCAGATTCCTCATTCAAGGCAGCCAGGAACGGAGCGCCACAGCGGCTTCTGAACGGCTGACCGGAAGTCGATGCGCCCGCTTGGACTCTTTTGCCTGTTTGCGAGTGCAGCAAGTGACAGTAGAAGAAGACAAGGGAAGAAGAAGTGTGTAGACTGTGCTCGTGCTAGTCTGTTGTCCTGTTGTTGAACGTCGCATTAGCTGACGCACCGGTAGGTTCTGTTTATTTTTGGTTCTCGAGAGGCAGCCCTGAATAACTGGTAAGCAAAAAAAAAAAAGAAAACAAGTTTGTTAAACACACATACACATGCGCCTTCTCTCCACAGCCTTGCCCTTTAGATTCAGTGACCTTACCGAGCTGGAGGTGCGTTCAGCTTCTCCTTGCGTTCTATTTTTAATGTTTTAAGAAGGAAATTTGACCCCCATTAAAAAATAAATAAATAAATAAATAAGAAGAAATTGAAGCTAATTCGAAGAAACCGAATGTGTTTTCTCAAGCTGAATGCACCTCCGCTCGGTTTTTGAATGTAGAGCAACTCCACAGTGCTAATTTGTATCCTCGCTAACATTTCCCCGAATATCAGCGCGCCCATTTTCAAGCGGAACCAATTTAAAAAAAGAAAACAAAGAGTTATGTTTTGTAACATTTTTAAATGCATTGTTACTGTTATTATTTACTGTTTTGAATTGTATATAAGAAATATTAATATTTAAAACATTTGAAATGTTCCCTTTTTTAAATAAAATATACATATAAATATTTGTTTAGCTGACTTCACAAAAAAAGATCAAAACTAAAGTTTTATGTATAACATTTAAATAAAATTTTGTTAATGTTGAAAAGTCATCATTGAGTGTTTATTTATTTTAGAGTGGGCTCATACTAACGTGCAAATATTTTCTGTACGCAACCTGTTCGCCGGTCAATCGCAGAGTACGTAAACAAACCAACCACACTCAAATTCACACTTAAGGACAATTTAGTCTTCAATTCATGGACATTTTTGCACCCTAATATTCAATATTACATTTTTTTTTTCATGAGATCCAAATGGTGAGACTGAAACTTTCACTGAAAGGGAAGTGACATACAGTATATTGGCATGAATAGCGTGAAGTAATAAGCTGCATCCAAGTGATCTGATGTCAATGTTTTGCAGGTCATAGCAGAGCAGAGTGCCTTGTTAATTTTTAATGGCAGTGTGTCATAATGCAATCCTACTTTATTATCTTCGTCACTTGGCCTGACGTCTTTTCCTCCCCTAACTGCGACACTTGCAGCCCTTACACTGCCCTTCATCACCACCATCATCATCATCAAGGCAGTGTGCACACCCAGGAGGCCGATGTGAGTTTCTCTCTGTCCTTTCCACGCCAGTTTATGTGTGCTCGGACTGCGGTTGGCTCAGGTTGCTTTGAGTCAGCAGCATTCAACACAGGTAATGCTATACGGCGGTGATGCCCAATCACCAGGCCGGTACTTGGTACTAGGCCGCATAAGGCATTTATTTATTTATTTATTTATTTATTTATTTATTTATTTATTTATTTATTTATTTATTTATTTATTGGTAGTGGAGCATACCTGTATATGTCCTGATCAGGAATTTGATTTCATCTAACAACTGTCCACTAGCTTAATGCTAGCATATAGCGTGAAATGGCATTGACTGGCTAACGTAAATTAGCATAGATGTGACGCTAATTATAAACTTGTAACTTCAACACACACGAAGCAGCAACACATACAATCAGAAAATAATAAGCACAGGCATATATTCTCTCTGCTTGGTGGGAACAACTATTACTGGAGGTTAGTTGAGGACCTTCTCTGCCTCTTGTACTCTTAATTCCATTGCTTGGTATGCTACAGCCAGGGTTGTTATAGTCTGGGGAATTTTTCATTTTAGTTAGTTTTATTTTGTTTTTGTTTTTTTGTTTTTTTTGTTTTATTTTTATTAGTTTTATTTAGTTTCAGGGTGGTTTTGTTAGTTTTTATTAGTTTTAGTTATTTAATAAATGCTTAGTTTTAGTTTAGTTTTAGTTTCAGTATTAGTTTTATTTTGTATTTATTTATTTTTCAATGTGTATTACTTGTGCGCAATATTTAAAAGCCAATATGCAAGCGACGTCATCTGAAGGTACTTTTTGTATTGGCTGCTGCTAAATGACGTCACTTCTGTTTGACACATTTTCAATCGTCCTTATTCCAGTTAATATCAAAATAAATCTACTTAAAATCACATTTAAAATCATCCCCAAAGGCTCATTCATTAAATTAATTACCAGATGAAAACGAAAGACATTTTTTTTTTTTGCTATAATTATAGTTTTAGTTTTGTAAATATAAAATGTAGTTTCAGTTAGTTTTCATTTTTTTAAATATTTCGTTTTTATTTTATTCCGTTAACGAAATTGTTTTTTGAATTTTAGTTTTAGTTTTTTCGTTAGTTTTAGTTAACTAAAATAACCTTGGTTGCAGCATAACATTGTTCTCACACTCACTTTTCCCCACTTTTATATTGATTAAGAGTGCACTTGACATGTGAGTTTTACATCTTGCGAACATATCACTTACTTTATTACCATTGAGTTGAGTAATTAGCCTCGTGGGGTACATTAGTGTAGATTATAAACTAAAAGATGTTGCATTCAAAACCACAAGGTGGATTCAGGTCTCCACGTGGACCCCTGCGTAGTTTTCCAGAAACTGGAAACTATGCTGATGAATAAAACATCCTCCCCAAGGGCGACTGGCAGATCTGTTCCCCGCGGACAGATCAGCTGTAAAGGCGGCGACACCATGTAGTCACAACCAAGATCCGCACCGAGATTGTTCGCATGCGACAGCATGTTAAAGGCCAGCCAGCACCATGAGCTCCTTTTGCACGACCCGCAACAACAACAACAACCCCCCGCACTCTTTGGGAAGCCTTGGTTCTGGCAGCGCAGCAGCGGCGCCATGGAGGGAACCCGCAGCCTGGCACGGGTCATCATGGAGATGCGGGAAGAAATCAGGAAGCTGGAGGACCAGAACCGAACGCTGCCGGAGGACGGGGATCGTGAACAGGACGTGCACCAAGACCTGGAGCAGACACGGGAAGCATTTGTTGAGGAAGAGCAGGACAACCCATATGGGAATCTCAGGAGGAACGCGTCTGCTCCCATTCTGGAGGGACAATTTCAGGAATACAAAGGTAGCCATCTATCCACTTTGCACTGTTTTGACTGTCATCCATCTACCTATCAAACTAAAAACAATTGGGTCAAAAATGACCCAAATGGGTCATAAGGAGACCAACCCAGCTTGTTGATTATTCATATAACCCAAACATTTGGGTGAACATTAATTTTATAAAATTTGGTTGTGTTATGGGTTATTCGTTTGACTGATCTGTTGCTTTTTTTTTTTTTTTTACCCATATTGGGTTATTTTTCACTCAACTGTTTTTAAAGTGATCCATCTACATCCTAAACATCCATCCATCCATCCATTTTCTTGACCGCTTATTCCTCACAAGGGTCGCGGGGGGTGCTGGCCTATCTCAGCTGGCTCTGGGCAGTAGGCGGGGGACACCCTGGACTGGTTGCCAGCCAGTCGCAGTACATCCTAAACAGTTATAATAAAACAAACAATTTGGGCCAAAAAGGTACCAGCTCAACTTTTTAATCAAATATAATTTTTTCAAATATAATTTAAACAAAGGAAAGGTCAAAGAAAAGAAAGATAAATCAATTTGACCCTTTATTTTACCCAACGTTTTTTTTTTTTTTTTTTTTTTTTAATTCCATGAAAAAGTTGAGTCAAATTGACTCAACTGGGGGTCGCTCCCATGTTAACCGAAGTAAATGGGTTACTGTATTTAAATTAGGCATACATTTTAGTTGTTTCATAATCTCAATACTTTATGAAACTAGTACTTTCATAAAACGTTAGGACTTATTTGGAATGTGTTATTAAAATCAGCCGGGTAGAAATTTCAAATTCAGTTTCAAATCTCTTTAGTTTTGACCCAACTGTTTATAGGGTGCATTTTTATATCCATCTACCTTATCACCATCTATCTATCCATCTAGTCTCTCTGTTACTCTCACATGTAGTGTTGTTTTTCCCCAGACAATATTGGCATGACAGTGCGAAGATACTCCATGAACTCCAGCCCACCTGGGGTGACAAGGACCGAGGGTGTAGCGGACCCGTGGGGGCGACTGAGCCAATTTGGATGGGGGCGTCTACAGGAGGAGGTCCAGGGAAGGAACGGCAACCCTGAACACTCGCCCACCAATGACGTGGCATCAGCGAGCAACAGGACGTCCCTTCAGAAATACATGCACAAGACTAGGTAAACAAGCAATGTGTGTTATTAGACTCAATGGACACTTTATTTGGTGCTGCTGATAAAATGAGTTGAATCCAAAACACTCCAGATCATCGCAAGGATGTCGCCCGGTGGGACACAATGTGGTTGTAGGACGTTATTGCTTATTTCCTGGGTCGAATGCATCCAACTTCTTGATAAATAAATCGATAACCTCTGTAAGGGATAGCACAAGTGTCCCTAATGAAGTGTCCGCTGAGTTTCCGGTATCTTCTTCACTTCTTTGTCCCCCGCAGAGCCAAAGTGAAAACAGTCACATTCCTTCTACCAGTGGACGACATCTACACCAGCAAACCAGTCCTGTCCAAGCCTCAGGAGCCCACAACCACCGAGCTGGCCCCCGTAACCGACACTGAGTCGTGAGAGAAGCAAAAGCGCACGCTTGCAGGAAGACTTTGAAGTGACCCAGTTTCACACGTGACATTGAGACACATGATCATCACATGTTCTGTGATTAAGTGTTTTGAGACTCTGCAGGTTATTATTATTTTTTTAAATTACAGGCACTTTAGGTCAATGACCAATGTATTATTCATTCACACTTTTCTCTAGAAGCGAAGGCCCATGTGTGACCTGTTGTGGTGGATACTATTGATCCACAATATAGTGTTGCTTGGGTTTTCTCATTAGGTGTTTAAAACACAAGAGAAACCGCATCATGTTAATGTATATGGAGTATATAGTTCAATTAAAATAAATTAAAAAAAAAAAAAAAAAAAAAACTACAATTTTTTTAAATTTATTTATTTTCACAATTTTGAGGACTAACAGTTCAGCCAAAATTAACAACTTTAAGAAACTAGAATACAATCGAAAGGATGTTGCAATTTTGAATTTAGGCAACAATTAACCTTCTGGAAATTATTCATTATTCTACATAATTTATTGTGATGTACCTGCCACTAATATATACCATAATACTAAAATACTGAAAAAATAGTAAACAATCACGAATGTCTCTTTATTTAAGATAGAGTCAAGTAAATCCAAATAAAGTCATTTTCGTAGTTTCTAAAAATGATAAAAAAAATAAAAAAAAAAGACATCAAGCAACACAATGAAATCGTTTAGAACACAAAAGAGACTATGTGCAGTTATTGGATACAAGTTGAGGTAAGTGCTCCAAATGGATATAAAAAGTCTACACACCCCTGTTCAAATCAGAGCTGGCATGAACTGGGGTGTGTAGACTTTTTAAAATCCACTTTCTGGTGTTGGTAGCAAACATTGAGCCAAAGTGACAATAAAGAATGTAGTTAATATGCACTTTAAAAAGGATTTAGGTCCAGTGGGATGGGAGTAATTTCTGGTCGGGATTAATAAAAATATTTATCTATCTTAAAGACGTCTGTAAGGCTTTCATGTCCCTGAGCAGAGTGAGATTGTGCTTGCTTTTCTCTCCTGGTTTGACTACGCTCACTCTGGGTGGATTCTTCCTGCATGCGTCCTTTTTTAATTTCTTCATCTGTAGACAGCACATGTAAATGAAAAACAAAACACCCATGTCATTAAATAAAGATCATGCGTGGATGACGTTGTCGTGAGTGTGATTAGGTGCGCCCACCTGAATTTTGTGCTTGTACAGTTTACTAATCTGCTCTCCTTTGAGTTCCATTTTGAGGAGCAAGGTCTCCTGCTCGCGCTCCAGTTGCTTTCTCTCCTGCAGAGAAACACTTCGATCCAGCTCGCGCATCAGCTCGTCTTGCTCTCTGAAGCAAAGAAAGAAAATTGAGTTTATAGCTTTACTGTATTTAAAACTCTTTTACTGCCACACGTTATTAAAAAAACAACAACCTTATTCCGTTCTTTAGTAATCACCATTTGAAAATAGGTCATTTGAGTGACATTGAGCGAAAATTGAAAAGAAAAGATACATTTCCTCCACAACAGTGACTTTGATACCAATATTTTTTGTTTAGTGACGCTCCTTCAAATTAGGTTTAAGGTTACAAAGGCTTTGATCATTCACGTCAGCCTTGAAAGCGTTGTATTTCATCAGATTACGTCATGTTTCATTGTAATTCGCAGCTCTAGTTAGGGCCCGAGCAGCTACCGCTGCCATCCGCTGGCCATAGTTAGTGGGTGTTTTTGATTTCACAACTCATTGACCCGGCTGCGCTGCACTTGGATGTTGCACTGACCACTGATATATTCACCCAAAAATTTTTTTTTAAAAAAAGTAGCTGACGTCACTTAACGTTTATGGCGGCATACATCGTGATTTTACTAAACGTTATTAAACGTTTTTGGCGGTCAAAGAGTTAAAAGTACTGTGTATTTCTAATGCAAGTAGAAAAAAAAAAAGTTTGTTTTTCTTTCAAATCAATAAAAATAAATGTCTATAAATGTGCTCACAAGCTCATCACCCTGAGCTCCCCCTGAAGCGCCAGCAGAAGCTCCGCCAGCTCACTGCCGGTTGTGGAGGCGGAGCCAGCGGAAGGGTCCGAATGGTGGCGGTGTGTCGCGCTAGGGCGGACGGCGTAGCCGTTTCTGGCGAGGACGCGTCTGTTGCACAGCTGAGGCTGGTGGCGCTTCAGGAGGGACAAAACGGCCTGCACGTTGGCTCGGACCGAATGACTGCCGCCGACGGACTGCAAGGAATGAAGGCGATGTTAAAAAGGGGACAAGAAGTGGACGGGAACGAGGACTCACTGGGGCTCGTACGTACCGTTCCGGTCACAAAAGGTACATCGCTGAGGTTCAGTCTATAGTGGGGTTCCCAGTGGGAAGTCTTATAAAAATAAATACATAAAAAATAACTATGATGGTTAGTCAACAAGATAGTTTTTTGTAATTGGTTATTGGATTTTTTTTGTGTTTCTTATTGGAATTGGCATTGACAGGGAAAAAAAAAAATCCACATCGGTTAGGCCCTACGTCCTATGTCCAGCGTACCTTTAAAATTCTCTTCCTCTCTTTCGGTGGCGTGCTGGTCCATCGCGGCTGCGAGGCGGACTGCAGCAGGATCCTGTTGACCTCCAAACCCGACTGCAGCTGAAGAACGGATGACAAGCGCGATGAAGCCTCTGCAGGTGAGCGTGTTGTCGCTTGTGTTAAAAGTCGCCGTGACATTTTCCCTACTAGTGTACCTGGTTTGCTTTATCCTGGACCAACTTCCTCTGGTGCTCTTCTTCCTGAAGTTTTAGCTCCAGCTCGTGAATCTTCACCTGAAATGATGTCAGAATCCTTGGACTGGAGTATATTATGATAACTTCTCCAGATCGTGCCAATACTTTATTTTTTTTTTTTAGTATCAGTGTTATTAATAAGTATTATAGATAGTATGTTATTGCTGTATAGTAAAGACTAGATTAGAATATAGCTCTTCGTGGTCATTATAACAATGTCTCTTGGTTAAGCAAGACATAAAAAAAAAAAAAAAAGCATGTCAAACTAAAGCATACTGTTTTTACAAGATCAATTAGGTGTTAATTTAAAAATAAATAATAGGTAACATTTTTTAAATGTAAAAAATAAAAACATCAATTTTAAAGCATTCCTTAAAATAATCTACATTTTCAAGTTAAAAAAAATTATTAAAACTTTTAGTGATTATATTATATGTACCGGTATTTATTTTACATTTAATACAAAGCAGTGATTCAATAACAGAATTAATACACAAACATTTTTTTGTTGTGCTTAAAAAAATACATCACAATATTTATACATGTAGTGGGGGTTTTTTTTATTTTTATTTTTTATTTTTTTTTTTATTTTTTTTTAGTATTTAGCTTTTATTTTCACTCGAAAGGGTATTACGAATGATGCAGCTGAATACTGCCTAGCAACGAGTGAGCAGGAAAGAAAATGTGTCAAACTACAATACATATATAAAAATGGGAAAAAAATAACAAAATAAAAAAACTGTATAGTTTTTAAAATAATTTTAAAAATCAGTTGCGGATAAATACTCTGTTTTGACCTACTGTTAACAATAGGGCAGTGATTTCCAAAATTTTGGAACAAATACCACATGTGGTATGTGGGCTCCCTCTTGTGGTATACCAAATAATTACTGTCCAGGTTTAAATCAGTTGTAAGTGCTGTATTGAATTTTGTATTAGCCGAAAACATATTAGAATATGATTTTTAAAGCTACTTGTTTTAAAATAATTATTGGTCACTATTTTTATTTAAAATTTCCCTATAAGCACAGTTCAAACTGAAAAATAAACTTTTTTGTTATATGGAGATTTTGGCAGAATTTAACTCTTATATTGTTGGATCTCATCAAGTTTGTGCAACTTCACTTGACAAGAAACCCACGATAGAGTACTGATTAGTTCATTTTTATAGCAGCAGTACTTGCTTGAAAAAACTTTCTTTCCTTCATACCTCGGCTTGGGCCTGCGTGCGCGTCAGTCTGAGATATTCCTGCTCCAGTCGCAGCATTTTCTGCAGCTGGACGCGCTCGGACACCGCGCTGGCTTGTTCGTGCGTGGACCTCGACGCCCCTAGGCTCACCTGAACACAAACCCACAATGTTTATAACTTGAACCAGGAATAAACAGTTAGGATTTGTTATTAACCTGCTGTTTGAGAAGGCTCTTCTTCTCTCCCTTTGCATTGTGCAACATCTTCCTCATGTGATCCAGCTGACGCTCCAGGTTCAGACAGCGAGACTCCGCAGCCGCCAGTTGGGTGACTAGCGCTGCACGAGAGTAGAACGATGAGTGGAATAACAAGTGGCTCTAGTGTCCTGATCACTCTCACCTTGATTGCAGCTGGATTGATTATCCGTCACTGTCCTCACATCCGTCTGACTAGATGAGGTCCTCTCCCTCGAGCCATGTGGACGTGGCATGTCTCTCCTTACGGGTCGGTTGCCAAGATCGCCGCGTCCGTTCTCCAGCTCCAACCTCCTCATCTTCTCCTGGAGATTCCTCAATGTCGACAGGATGGCTGCAGACGCAAGGGAGGGTGAGGAGAGCAGATGTCAAAGCAGCGTGGCATCATGTTGCAGTAACCATGGAGCTCTGAAATACACTCCGGTGCGGCAATGTATTGATGTAGAAATTCTGCTTATAATATGTGGAATAACCTGCACTGTTGGTCTCAGGATAACCTTTGCTGGGTGATGAAGGTCGATAGGTGACGTGAGGGTCACTTGGTGGGTCGATGCATGGTCGGGATGCGGGGTATTCCATAAAGGACGGCAATGACAGGCAGTCACCTGCAGCTTTATTAGGAAGTGGATGCAAGTCCTGCAATTATATTCATATCAGATATTGATATTGCTGAGTGTGAAGGATAAAGTTACATAACACATTTCCTCGTCATAATCGAGGCATTGCAACATTAAACAGAAAATAATACTATATCACTACATTATCTGTTCGGAGCGATAAAAACTTCAACAACAACAACAAAATCTTCGACTTTAGGTCATTGAAAATAGTTGAATAGACAACATTAGAAAATATACCTCTCGCGTGGACTTTCCAGCAACAGCGGATGTTTTTGACACAGTCTCCATGAAGCACACCCGTTTGGAGAGGCAATAAAATTCACAAAGCAATCGGTGGTATTAAGTGGGTGAGGGAATCACGAAAAGATGTTCCTGGTGCTAACTTATCTTGTGTAGAACAACAACAAAAAAACAATTCTACCAATCCGTGGTTTCAAAAAGGGTATGAATGATTAAATCAAAAGGGGAACGCCGTGAGATGCGGTGCAAAGTGTAGCTGAAGATACGTTTCCATGGTCGTTACAACGGTTCCTCATTATACATAAATCAAATGCACATATCTAGTTTACAGGAAGTGTAGTTTTTTAACAACGGATATTCTGCATTTCAGAGAGACAATACCTGAAAATAGAACTACAATACCCATGAGGAAGACGAATGAAGGCGTGGTGGAGGCAGGGTTTGGAGGACTTGCCGGGAGTTTTACGGCATGTTCGCTTGTTCGGGTCTTCTTCTGATCGAGTGGTTGGGTGGTGCGTGATTTTTCTTACATTGTGAATATTTATACGCCATTTAAGCACGTTTATTTAACGGTGAATACTTTAATACTTAGAGTTGAGAATAGTTTAGTAATAAAAGCTAGTAGGCCTACATGAGAATTGTTTGAGCTAGTACAGTAAGTATAAGCTAATAATATACCGTGCATTTGCTAGCACTATATTTATGTGGTCAAGAAGACATTCTTTAGTTAAACTTTCTATTATTTTTTATGCTGCTTCTAGCCACAACTTCCATAAGAAATAGATGAATAGAACGATACTTTTTTTTCATCCAGAAGGGCTGCAGGGAAAGTCACAATTTCAGTAGATTTCACATTGTTAAAGTTGAGCTCCTAAAAAAAGGACAATATAACACATTGTAAGTCCAGAGGTGCATGGTGGTCACTGTCCACCATGTTGACATTCCGGAGAAAGGGGGAGGAAGAGTTTCCTCAGTCTCCCATTCGAGCTGGGCAGTCTTTTAATAAAGCTGCTCAACTTTAAGAGATGGTAATCCAAATACAATCCAAATGCTTCAACCGAATTTATAAGATGTAAACAACATGGTAGTGTTGCTGTGACGTTTTATGTCTTTGCTGTTGACAAGTCAGTTTAGCCTAAGATGTTTATGGCAAAGATTCTTTGCACTAACTCTTAATTTCAAAGCATAATGTCCATTTACCACAATGCTCAAATCTGTTTTTTCTGTTTTATGCAGCAAGGTCTTCAATCTAGTGTGAATAGCTCATTTTGTCATCATCATGACTTCAGACAACACCTTGTGAGTCCGATAAAAGTATTCTTTTTTTAAAAATGTTAATGAAATTTGCCATATTGTGATTGTGCTGGTCCTTTGATAGAGTCATGTTGAATCTCCAAGTGCACCATGTTTTTATACAGCTAATGTGCACTGCTGTGACTTGAACTTGTGTTTTACTTTCTAGGGATGATGATGACACCTTCAAGATTCTGATTGCTACTGATATTCACCTCGGATACCTGGAGAAAGACGCCATCCGTGGTGGTGACTCCTACACCACGTTTGACGAGATCCTGAAATGTGCCAAGACAAATCAGGTAACGGTAATGCTCACCGATTATTTACACGGTCCAAGATCTGCATGATCTGTGATCTTAAATATATTGTTTCTATTACTAGGTTTGTTGTCCTCAAATGTATTAAAAGTTTCGAAACTGTTTTTCTCGTACTTGGGAAAAAATACTCAGATACTATGGCACAGATGCCACTTTACCAGCCTTCCTTAATATTTTTTTTAGAAATGTGTCTTCATACTCAGAATGACTCTCTTGTCTACTCTTGTTTACCGACAGGTGGATTTTATCCTGCTAGGAGGTGATCTGTTCCATGAGAACAAGCCAACACGCCGATGCCTCCACACCTGTATCACTATGCTGAGAAAGTACTGCATGGGAGACTCGCCCATACACTTCAACATAGTCAGTGACCAGACGGTGAATTTCAACACTACACAGTAAGTCCATCTACGTGTTTTCTTCCATGTCCTGTTCAATGCACTCCATGCATGTAATGTTTTCTTCTGTGTATATTCAGGTTCCCCTGGGTTAATTATCAGGATGAAAATCTAAACATCTCCATTCCCGTGTTTAGCATTCATGGTAACCACGATGACCCGACTGGGGTGAGTCTGCTTCAGTTCATTTTGTATTTGCCTATCAAGATGGCGGAAAACCCCTTTTCTTCCCTGTAAGCTTGAATAAATGAAGCTCCTCCTCCACTTCAACATAGTTCCATGGCCACACATTGGCAGCAAAGCAATATTTTTACTAGAGATAGACCGATATGCTTTTTTCAGGGCCGATACCGATTCCGATTATCGGTAGTCAAGGAGGCAGATAACCGATAGTTGAAGCCGATATTCATTTGCAGTAAAAGTTAAAATGTTGGCACCAAATTTTTGAATAATGCAAATCCTAACCGTTCTTTACAATGGATTCTCACACTACACTTTTCATTTTATATCCTTCTATCTGCAATAAGACGTTGGTGGCGGGGGGAGTTAAATGTGGGGGCCAATGTGACATTACCTTTTATAGCATTTGGGATACTTGTAGTTTTATTCTATAAATGTTATATTTTTATATTTTGAAGTAATAGGAGGAACCCTGTCATTCAAAATGTGCATCAGCTGTGGCATTACTTATTACTACAGCAAAAAAAAATTCCATGAGAAAAACTATTCATCCCTGAACACCATACAGTTCTTGTAGACCTTATTATAATTATTGTTATTGTTACCATATAGACAGTTTTGATAAGCTGAGGATCTTAAATCGAGAACAGCAATATCATGCTACTCCTCTCTACAAGAGAACTGTCAAAAGACACTTCATCATGTAGTTTACTGCCACTTAGGATGCCCCAATCAACGCAGAAAAAGGTAGAGTAAAATAACTTGGTTATAATAATAGTAAGAATAACTTGGTTAAACAGACATTGTTGCGGTGGACCGCTGCCACTTTCTGCTGTTTAATGTGTTTTACACTTATAGACACGTGTGTGTATATGGGCACACTATTCTCTCACTACTGTACTGTACTGTATCACTTAATGGCACAGATGTACTTGTCTAAATAATAACTAGGCTGCAACATTGCTAATTCACATTAACAAGCACTATCTTAGCTGTCCACATGAATAGTTACTAACACACGAGAAAGTTATACAACACACCAAACATGAGCTCATTATTCAAAGTATGATGCACGTAACGAAATTACATCACTGAACATTAATTGCAGCCGACTACGGCCGTAGATGTTACATATTAGTGGCATCCATTGAGAGGATAATGTCCCAAATGACGGCAGACATGACGTGAAAAGAGAGACAAAACGAGCAAATAAGCACACTATACTTTAGTGCACTTCTCTACTAATGCCAAACATACGGAAGAGAACACGTTCGTGTAGTTAAACGGTGTTTGAGACACTTAATTAGTTACGGAGCGGACTTTAACGAGGTGCACAACGAGCTGTCAATCAAATCGACGTCGAAGCTTAAGGCACACAATGGCAAACCAGTGCGACAAATAAACACAATATAAAGTAAACGCTATTTAGTGTCACTGTGGCATCTCACTGCATAATAACCGCTATAGAACAAGTAGTGGACGTGACCCAGAATGCAATGTGTGCGTCACGAGAGGTAAATATAATGACATTACTCTACTCTTAACATGGAACTAGACAATATAATAATGACAACTGTTAATATTTGGAACCTTTCTAACAAACATTATTTACTTAATTAAGTGAAAATGTGTGTGATTCCCTCCCCGAGTAGTTCAAGTAGCGAATTAGCTACTGGGTGTTAGCCTACATGCTAAGCTGAACACACCACTGTTAGCTAGCGGGGATTCAATGCAAGGCAATGCAGCTCCATTCATATAGTGCATTTAATACACAACATAATTCAATGTGTTTAGCTTATCATGGTGAAACGATCGGCGGAGTCTCTTCTCTTTTAACTTACCTTCGAAGCATGTGTGTCTCGCGTTGTGTCCGTGGGTGCGTGTGTGACCGGCTACTGTGATACAGGCATACACTACTGATTGGTTCTGGCTCTTGCACGGCTAACCAATCAAATGCTGCTATGGGCGTTACATTGCTGGAGTTGGACTCCATAACAGACAGAGACGCTCTGGGCTGCATTCGAAGCGAAAAGACGGAGTTTTAAATGGATCGCTCATATCGGCCGTCAGATTAATAAAACAGACCGATACCGATATGTACCAATATGTCAAATATCGGCCCCGATTATCGGGCCGACCGATTATCGGTCTATCTCTAATTTTTACAACAGATATGTGGCGGTTCACTGTACTTACCAGATTTGCATATACAGTATTTAAATGTGTGTTTTGAAGGCTGAGGGTTTATGTGCGTTGGATATACTGAGTGCGTCTGGTCTGGTAAACCACTTCGGTCACTCTCAGTCGGTGGAGAAGATCGAGATCAGCCCCATCCTTTTGCAGAAAGGAAACACCAAGCTGGCTTTGTACGGTCTTGGTATGTGTACATATCCCATTCCAATCACTTTTTGCAAATGGATTATAACAATGTGTGTTTGTGTAGGTTCCATCCCAGATGAGCGCCTGTACAGGATGTTTGTCAATAATCATGTGACAATGTTGCGTCCCAAAGAAGACCAAGACGAGTGGTTTAACCTGTTTGCCATTCACCAGAACAGGTTTGGAACTGCTTATTTTACTCAATAATTTACACAATTTAATGAGCCAAGATAAGAGAGTGTTTTCTTTTACACTGTCAGTGTCAGTCATTTAGTTCTCACATTATTGACACCAAGTACAACCCCCTCAAAAAATACTCTCCAAGTACCACCATCATGACCAACATTCATTTGCAGTAGCCTATAATATTAAGTATTCTTAAAAAAATCAGGCAGTCAATTTCCCAAGTATACGTAATGCTATTGTAAGCCAGTTGACTAAACCTTAAGTTAACTAAAATGTACCTGAAGTAAGTCAGTAAATATTTAAATCAAACAGTTCTTAAATATTAAATGTAACTGTACTATACTCAAAAGTTAAATACACCTGAACTGTACTTAACAAATATACTGTATGAGATGAAACCGTACGCCACTGAAACACTATGCAGTTTGAATAGTTAATTCAGCGATTCTTTTCTGTACCATTAGAGGGAGCCAGCATACTAATGGTACTTGTACCACACTGTTAGGACAAAGGGGCATATTTGTCAACTTAAACTTAAGTCAAACTTGATTCTAGATCCTCATTAGAAGGCAGAACTATGTGATTGGGTGTCAAAAATTAAATAATTATGAGTCTTACTTAAAAATGCCACAGACAAAATGCTACATTGACATATTTTGACTATAGAAATGTTTCATATTTTATATAATCTATTAAAACTATGCATTGAAATTTTGTGGTCATAATTAGTACATCTTAAATGGTCTTAAATGTGATCCTTGTGGCATTAGAAAGCCTTACATTTTGGCATATTCTTGAATGTTAAGTACAAAATGTGTACAAAATGATTTGAAATCTACAGCTAATACCTCAAAACTCAGCATTATTTCCTCCATTCTCCATTATTCTCCATCCTTGGAGTAATTCTCTCTGCATTGTGTATTTGTGTTCAGGAGCAAGCACGGCCCCACAAACTACATCCCTGAGCAGTTCCTGGATGAATTTCTCGACCTGGTGGTGTGGGGTCACGAGCACGAGTGTCTGATAGCGCCGAACAGAAATGAACAGCAGCTCTTCTACGTAACGCAGCCTGGCAGCTCCGTAGCCACCTCGTTGTCTTCAGGAGAAGCAACCAAGAAGTAACAAAAACCCACACATATTCACTGAACGATGTCGTTGAAGGCCGTAGCAGCCAAATGGCCCTCTTTATGTGTAGACACATTGGGTTGCTGAGGGTGAAAGGGCGTAAAATGAACCTGCAGAAGATCCCCCTGAAGACGGTGCGTCAGTTCTTTATCCAGGACGTGGTGCTCTCCGACTACCAGGATGCGTTCACAGTGGATACGCCCAATGTCATAAAGAAGGTGGAGAACCTTTGCCACGCCAAGGTAAAGTATCCAATGTCATGTGAATGTTTTGAAAATTATTTATTTGCTATAAATGATGCATTTTTGTTCATCTATCTGTGCCAGAGACGTATATCGAACAACATATCTGTTTCCTGTGCTGCTTTGCAGGTCGTTGAGATGCTCGAACAAGCCGAGAGGGAGCGACTGGGATGTCCACTCACCCCCGAGAAGCCGCTCATTCGCCTCCGGGTTAGTTTGATGTCACGCCAAAAAGAGTTTGCATCAACTCCTATTCCTGCCACATCTCACATTTGAACCTTCTCCTTAGGTGGACTACACCGGCGGCTTTGAGACCTTCAACACTTCACGCTTCAGTCAGAAATATGTGGACCGCGTGGCGAACCCCAAAGACCTCATTCACTTTCTCCGATGTAGAGAGAAAAAGGAGCAAATCAAAGGTTAAAATGAACTGAGCTCAACATTACATTATTTTACATTATTTAATTTTAATACATTTTCATTATCATCTGTCCATTTTCTATTCCTTTTTTTTCAAACCTGTTAAACACAGTACAGTCTGCACAGCAAACATCGCTGATAGCATTTAAAAGATGATCTATATTGAATATTTTTTCTCAAAAATGAAAATGCATATGGGCAAATAACTTCACCAATAAGTGCCAGGTGCACTAATGTTGAATAAATGAACCCTTTTTGAAGAAAAAGTACAAATAGAAATTTCCTTTTTGTGGTTTGTCATCAGTTTTTATTGCACGTTACTGACACCAACAGGCTTGGGGTGGAACATGGTTGACAGATTTCACTGAGGCCTTTTGCAGCTTACGCTGCTCATGCTTATCTTTTCTGTGTCAGTTTGGATGATGACGCCATCATGCCATCTCTGAATGATCACGTTTTTACATGTATTCTTCTTAGATGAACTGAGTGTTGACTACAGCAAGGTACTAAAAACGACTGCAGTCGAGGGGCTGAGAGTGGAGGACCTGGTGAAGAAGTACTTTGAAGCCGCTGAGCAGGTGCAATACACACGCAACTCATCTTTATTTATATAGCGCTTTCACAACAGCTGCAGCTGTACCAAAGCGCTTGGCATAAAATATTAGCAATAATACGAATGATAAAAAATCTACGTGCAGTGCTATACATTCCCTCATTGCGGTTTCCATGTTCCCACAGAAGGTGCAGCTGTCCCTCCTAACAGAACACAGCATGGGCAAAGCCATTCAGGAGTTTGTAGACAAAGACGAGAAAGACGCCATCGAGGAGCTGATCACCTACCAGCTCGAGAAGACGCAGCGCCACCTCCAGGACCGGAGTGTGATTACAGAGCAGGAAATTGACGCGGAGGTCAGCGGTTGGCGTGTAAACGAAAAGTGTGTTCAAGCTCACAAGTGTGCTATTTACTGTGTGTTTCAGATCAAACTAATCAGAGAGTCCAAAAAGAACACCACAGAGGAAGAAAATGAAATCAAAGAGGTTTGTGAGCGGAACGAGGATGGGTGTGAGACGTTTACATCCATTGCATGCTTCTGTCCTCTTTTAGGCGATGAACAGAGCCAAGGCTCATCGTTTGGAGCGTGGAGAGACCGCACTGGACATCGACATGTCAGACCTGCCGAGCGACGCGGATTCTGAACAAGACGCTGCACACGCCAGAGGAAGAGGACGAGGGCGAGGGGCCAGAGGGCGGGGACGAGGAAGAGGTGAGTCCTCAGCTGATGATGCCAAAAGGTTCGCCGTAGTTATGTAGCTTTGCAACGAGAACAATTTGGCAAAAATAATGTCAGTGAAACCCCGCCTATTCGGTATTTACGAAATCACTTATTCACATTTTCCATATACATTTTTTTTGGTACTTTTTTTGTAGTGCCCTACGACGCCACAGACTCATAGAAAAGTTGGAACTGATATTAACTCATTCACTCCCAGCCATTTTCACTGAAGGAACCCGCTTCGCTCCCAGCTGTATTACTGAATTTTGACTGATTTTGCAAGGCCCACAGAATATGGTATTCTATTGCTATAAAAACATAGACCTACCAAAAAGTCTCTTCTTTCATCAGGATAAAAGTATACTTATATCTGTTTCAGTTTTGCAGCAGTTAGTATTAGAATATAGCTAAGTTTCATCGCTATTTACAAATCTGCTTAGAATTGTGGGGAAATCAGCTTGTTTTCATCATGGCCCTGGTTGATCTCTTATGCTCTGCTGCCACCTGCTGGCCGTTTTTTTAATTTCTACCATTTTTTTTCACCCGTTCTCTGCAGTTGAGAGGCTGCATCAAAGCCTTGTGTATGCTCTAGCATAAAATAAAATAAAAAGTTGTTGAATTGTTGCTCTCAACTGAGAAGTAAGATTGTTCTATGTCAGGTTAGGCTCAGTTTAGCCCTGGTTGTTATTTATGAAAGTTAGGAAAATCTTTGTGTGATAAGTGCCCCCTGCGGGCTAGGAAGTGTATCATTGTCAGAAAACTGAAATCAAACTACACCATTTAAACATACTGTCACCTAACTTTTTAAATAGTTTGCTAGTTTTAGTATAGAAAATATATAGTTTGAGTAATATAATATATAGTTTGAGTATATTTTCTATAGATAATAGAAAGATGCATAATCATAATGACTTGTTCCAAAGAAGAAAACACCAACAAGAGATTAATATCTTGATTTTAAATCATCGTCCAGGTGCTAAAGCCTCTGAGCCGAAATCCTCCGCACGAGGAGCTTCCAAGAAATCCCCAGTGACGAGCCAGAGTAGAAGCATCATGCAAGGTGTGTGAGGTTGTGTGTCAGATGTGCGTGAGTATTGCGCGTATGCTCAAAATGCACCTTTTGACCTCCACCTGGCTCATTGTTCAGCTTTTCAAGCTCCTTCCCAAAGACCTTCTCGGAGCTCAGCGGCCATATCCTACATAGAAGATGATGTAACGCAGTCACTGTACAGCATAGTTTAAGTTGGTATTCTTCTGAATATTGACTTTCCTTCTCATCTTTCAGCTAACCATTGATGACTCGGATGAAGACGTACCAGTAATGAAAGCTCGGCCTTCCTCCAAGTATGTTGGTTTTTCTTAACTCATTGCTCAAAGAATTGTTTAAATTCACGAAGTGTAATGTTCAAATTTAAATTAAATGTAGGTGAAAGTTCTAACAAAAATATTTGAAGAAAAAAAAGGATGTAATAAATATGCACGTTGGTTAGTTAAATTTAACTCTATCAATCATCTCCCTACTTTAGTGTTTTTGGGGGTTTTTTTGTCTGCATCTTCCCTTCACCTAGCCTTGTATTCTAAACATGACATCCTAAGCAGTTGTTAAAAATGAGTGTCTCCTCTTAATCACCTCAGAACAACATCAACGTCGTCATTCTTGCGGCAGAGCTCTCAGAGCCAGAGCCAGACGTCCAAAGGAGTGAGTTTTGATGACAGTGATGATGAGGTAAACAGCGATACATTTCGTCTTATTATCTACGTTTCATCTCCCGTCATCACCTTTGCTTTTCTCATTTTCCCACCGTCGGTTTTTTTACTCGTTTTTGTTTTTCCCCCTCAATCCAGGATGATCCCTTTAAAGGCCGTGCCCAGCGTGCAAGGAGATAACTACAGACGCTTCCCACATAAAAGTCCTTGTTCTTAATGTTTATTGACCACAGACTAAGTGTTAATGCTGTTCTGTGTCTGTTGTTCTGAGAGCATCTAAGCTGCGTGTCAAGGTTCCCTACAGCTACAAAATTAGCAGTTCCACTGTAGCATGAAGTAGGATCAGTTAAAGTTGTTAATTGCATCTGCTTTTATGAATACATAAAGCAGGATATATTGTCTAATAAAAAAAAATGTTTCATACAAAATTTGATTTATTTTTTTTCCTAAGTCAAAACAGTGGGCGTTAAATGGATCGCGGCAGTGAAAAAGGTTCAAGAGAAGAGTGAATTTTGGGGGACACAGTCAAAGGTGGGTGGATGCAGTCTCCAGATTTCTATTTCCAGTGTGAAATCTGACCCAGAATCATTGTCTGGCTCCTTTATTGTTCATAGTTTATATAGTGGAGTGCCCCGTTGTTTCCATTACGTCAGGGTGCGTCAAAAAGAACCAAAGACACCTTAAAATATCCAATTTCTTTACATTTTTTTTAAGGTGACCATTGTACTGTTTAGTGGTTACTGAAGTCCTGATAGTGTAAAGCTCATAGCAAGTAATAACATTTTTATTTTAGTGCCCAATGGCAAAAAAACAAAAAACAAAACAAAACCATAAACAGATACGTTATGTACCTAATGAAGTGTCTGGTGACTGTCTTCATTGCAATTTTGGCAAGTCTTTATTACTCACATATTTACAAAAATATACAAATAGTAAGTAAATGTGTATGTACAGCAATTATCTTACATTTTATTGCTTCATAGTTTATCACACCAACTATCTTATTTAATCAACAACTACCTCTACGATTTTATTTTATGCCTAAAACTGAAACCACAATTTTAAACCTTTACTGTGCACAAACATCAAGAAGTACTTGAGGACAGATTATGAATATAAACCTAGTGAGTTTAGGCTTCAGTGAACAAAAGTCCTGTCTACATTATTAATTATTTATGCACTCTCACAGTAATGTCAAATATTCATTTTTGACTTAAAGTGCTTGGTTGAATTATTCTTTCATGTGCGAAAATGATATAGCCATCCTTTTTTTAGAAGCAACTGAATCTGTGTCGTCAATGATTTCTACCAGTGCAATAATAAAGACATTAACCTGAATTGTTGAGTCAATCTCATCTCAGTGATAAGATTCATAATCTTAACACGTAACGTAAAAAGCAAGTTGTTAAAGAAATGTAAGGGTCATTCCAGGATTGGAGGGCATTTGTGTATTTTTATGACAATAGTAGCTTTAGTAAAAGTGATCCCTCAATAATAAATACGGTAAAATGTAAATTTCTTTCTCTCTCTCTCTCTCCCTCGCTCTCTACCTCCCTCCCTATCACTCGTCTTTGCCCCTTGAGCAAGTTGTATATCAAATTTAACAAATAAAAATGTTTTAAATTAGCCTTAAGATTTTAGGAATGGTTTTGTAAGTTTTGTAATTGTTAAAAGTAAATTTTGTTTTATCATACATATTTAATACTGTCGTAATTATGCCCTGAAAATGTGTAAACATACACATAACTTAAACATAGCTTTCCAGAAGAAGGGGGAGAGGAGTGAACTACATGACCCACGGTAAGTACTTTCTTGGACTGTTTTATGTATGTATGCGTTTGTTTTATGTTTTTTAAATGTTTTCAGCAGTCATGAATTGTGTCGCACAAACCAACGTAACTCGGCTGCTCATTTTATTAGAGAATACTTTCTTAGAAAAGTTTTTCTCCCGCCCATTAAGTTTGTTCTTGGACAGTTAGCATAGCAGCTAACAGAGCTAGCATGTACGATTGAGCCAAAACTCTTAACCGTAGCATTGCCATTGTCTGTTACTGTAGACTATAGTAGTAGTGAAATTTTTTTTTTATAATATAGTTTTTTGTTTGTTTGTTTGTTTTTTTAATAGACTGGCAAACAATTCAGGGTGTACCCCGCCTACTGCCCGAAGCCAGCTGGGATAGGCTCCAGCACCCCCCAAACCCCCCCACCTCGCGACGCTTGTGAGGAAAAGCGGTTATAACCGCTTTTATAACCGTTTTTTTTCTTATAAGAAAATGGATGGATGTTAGACAAATTAACAAATGTATTTTCTGATACCTAAATATCTGTAACATGGTCGTGCCAAACCCTGATTTGACAATTAAATGTCTCATAAAGTGTATCTTTTATTCGTGGCTGAGCTGGATAAATTGTGTTTTTTTCTCTTGTCAGTTTTTCCAAAATTGTTGTGCCTTGTCACCAATTCTGGAATGACCCGCAAGAACTTAGCTTCAGTAGGCCTACCTCAAATGCTTGGATGAAATCTATGCAGACATTGACCTGACATTTTTATTGCTGTGCTTCGTGCAGTGAAGAAAATGTCTGGTATGAAAATCCCATGCAACCCAGGGAAGCATCAATTCACTTGCCCAATGAGAAACAATAACCTGAAATAAGCATGAATGTATGTGCTTCGTCTTCCACATTGCTGTGTTGCATTAGTCCGTCTCTAGCCTCTTGGAAACCACATCTTCACTTGGAACCTTGTCTCGTAGTTGCTTTGTCAGTGGAAAACGTCATGGGTTTTTCTGTAGGGTAAAATAATAATGACCAAATTCGTATTGAGAAGCACACTTGAGTTCCAATATTACAACAACAAAAAACAACAACAAAAAACAGCCTTTATAAAGCATAATGCTTCAGTGAGGCATTAATGTATGAGTGTGAATACCTCAAAGTTATTTAGCTATGCCAGCAACTGCAACTAACATCACAGGCAGAATAATGAAATGCTCCTCCACTAGATGGCAGAAGATACAACTAAACTGAAAAAATTGCTATTCATCAAACAGAATAGCTTTGTCTCCAAATAAACAGGCCACATTACAAACTTTTGAGTAAAGTGTCACACAGTCATCAATGCTTTAGTTTCTAAAGTACTTATTGTGCATTTGGGCATATAATGATTTTTTTTCATTTTTTTAATCATTATTATTATTATTATTATTAGCCCTTATTTTTTTAAATAATATATTTGATTGAATCTCATTAGATCATGTATATTAGCTTTGCTAAACGTTCATGTCAAGACCCAAATTAATTCACAAATTGCACAAAAACAGCTTTTTTTGTTTTTAACATCTTCAAGCAGACACCTGGTGTTGAGTTATACGCTTTACCTCCATGACGGTGTGAATCCAGCCGAGCATCTCCTCCACGTTGCAGTAGACGCCAGGACGCCTCTCCCTGGCACAGCCGACGCCCCAGCTCACCACCCCGATCAAATACCATTTGGATGAGGTGAAGTGCACCAACGGCCCGCCGCTGTCACCCTGAGGTACATCAGCAGTCGTGATCTTATTGGAACTCACTACAAATAAAATTCTTGTTTTGTGCATTCTCATGCTGTAGTTACCTGACATGCATCCACTCTCCCCTCCAGAAAACCAGCACAGATCATCCTATTGGTGATGGCACTGCCATACACAGTCGGGCTGGCACACTTGGACCTTTCAATGAGAGGGATGTTGGCTTTCTGCAGTGATGAAGAGATGATTCCTGAAGGTAAAATGAGAGGCTGCATTATGAGCAACGAGAACACCCTGCATATTCTCAATAATGATGTCTTTGTTCACCGTTTTCCTCCAGATAGCCCCATCCGGTCACCACCGTCGAGGCTGAAGGAGGAAGGTCGAAGGATTTTGGAGGAAGACAAACTGGCATCCGGCTCACTGGAACATATCGGGACAGAAGCGTGTGCATGAGGAAATGTAAGTTAAAATTTTAGATTTCGATTTTGGTATGCCTGCGATTGGCTGGCAACCAGTTCAAAGTGTACCCCGCCTACTGCGACCCTTGTGAGGAACAAGCGGTTAAGAAAATGGATGGATGGATGGATTTTGGTATGCATATCTGCCTTTTACTCAAAAATAACCAAAATTGAATTATTCTAAGCTAAGTTTATTGCCAAATTCCATGATAAAATTGCAAACCATTTTCATTTTTATTAATAGCATTCCGTTTTTGAAAGCATTTATTTAATTTTTTTTGGTCAACAAAAATCTTAATGAAATAAATTCAATAAGCTATTTTTATCCATCACGTTGATAAAGTTTTTGTATTGTAAGCCTTTTATTGTTTTAATAGTGCTGATTATGGCATTTTCAGCCAAATATCTTATCTCAAAATGTTAGAATATTTCCTCAGACCAAGTAAAAAAAAAAAAAAAAGCCATAATCAGCAATATTAAAACAATAAAAGGCTTGCAATATTTCAGTTGATTTGTAATGATTCCAGAATGTATGGCATTTTTGCTTATTTAATTGCATTACAGAAAATAATGGACTTTACCACAATATTCTAATTTTCTGAGACAGTCCTGTATAGTTGTTTATTTATGTATTTATTTATTTTTAAATTCAGCATTAATTAGCTGATTTAAATTTTACATACATACATTATTAATAGTGGACATATCTGCGCCGATATTCGGCATTTTGAGAAATATCATATCAGCCTTTTTTTTTTAAATCTGACATTCAATAAAATATTATTTTGGAACAGGTTCTAACCTCATGGATTTAGTCATTTAACTTTTCGTTTAACGTTGCTGATGCTGCTGACCATGGGAACTTTTTTTTTTTTTTTTTTTTTAAACAAGTTTAAAATATGTGAATGTTTAACATTTCAGTTATTCTGAAATGTTGGGAAAAATACCTAATGGCAAAAACCTTAGGTTGCTGTGGTATTATGTTTGGGTTTACATTTAACTTTTGAAGACATACTGCTTCCTTGTTTGTTTGAATTTTTAAAGCAAAACAACCAAACAAAATATTTTTATTACCTCTGGCATTTTTATTGTTTTGAAGGAAAGTTTTTTTTTTTTTTTTTTTTTTTTTTTAAATTAATTTATTTATTTTTGCCTTTTGCTTACCTCCCACTTTGATTGGACTGGTGAGTCTCATGAGTGCTATATCATAATCATTGCGAGCCGGGTCATAGTTTCCGTTCAGGATGATCCTGTCCACAGAGGAACCTCCCATCGTTCCCATATAGGTCCGGCCCGACACCACTTTCCAGCGACTCAGCTCCTTTTTACTACTGCAAGGAAAATGAAAAGAATCTGGTGTGAGTATGATGACAACAAGTGCATGAGATTGGGATTGGCAACCGTCAAATGAAAGCAAAAGTACTGACCCAGCAAAGCAGTGAGCTGCGGTAACCACCCAACGTGTTGACACTAGGGAGCCTCCACATGTGTGTTGGCCAGCCTGCTGCAGGCTCACCTGCCAGGGCCAGTCCTCTATGGTAGCATCCGTACCGCCAACAATACGATTCTGAGGGTCACCCTCTCCACAGTCTGACAAGAAAACACCAAACATAAACTGTTTCACTATGATGTCAGATGTACTTCCAAAAACCTAAGCTTTCTCCAATGGCGCCGCTAGTACACAAACCCGTAAAAGGCAGAGTGATTGAGAAAAGAGGGTGAATGGCTTGAATGACGATTTTTAGCCTTCTTATGCAACTCCGTAGTTTAAATGTGTGACGTTTCAGTCAAAAAGATTGCTTTGAAGAAAGATGGTATGCCGTCATAATTTACATTTCTACTGGCAAATTAATTCAAAAATAGATCTAATGATAATTCAAAAAGTTAACATTATCATTGGGGGACTGGCTAATTTAAATTGATTGCAAACATTTTATTCTTACGTGTCATTATATTTCACCATTATTTTCATTTGACTTTTTTTGTATTTTTTTTTCTGACTGGCTTCGGAAAATTTTATACGCATGCGTCTTGACTCATAGTGAGGCGTGCAATGCTCATCGAACACCCAACCAAATTTTGATACTTTGAACAAACTAATTAAGACAGTAATTGTGCTCTAACTGGCCAAACCAGGTTGAACTCGTTTCATTTAATCCTTGAACTCTTCATGGATTATAATGACTCACAAGAAGCGCTCAATCATGTGTTTGCTAAAGTCAACAGTGGCATGTATGGGCCTGTTAGAGTCAAACCAGTTAGACAATTGTGTCATCTAGCTCCCATAAGCTACCATGGTGTTTAAAAAATGCTATAAACATTAGTAATTTCTGTGGCTGCTTTTCTAAAAATAGTACCAACCTGAACAGGATAAAGAAACCACAGCTCCCGATATGCATGAAATCCTATAGGAAGGAGAAATTTGCTTAAAGGCTTTAAGTCAACCACACAGTGAGTCATACAGTATGTTGACCAAATATGCTTGCATAAACATGTCTGTATTGTAACCAAAATACGATGTCATATCATTGAAGATCACAGGCTTCTGGAGAAGAAACGGAACAAAAACTGGGAACTGTTTTGCTGTTGAGTAACAGAAACTTGTTTGCTTGCTTGTGACAGAAAGGGAGGGGAAGTCACCAGAGAGTCAAACTCGAAGAGACAGAACCGTGCTGAAAATAAAACTAGAAAATGTGGTTTGGGGTGAAGAAAGGGAGTATTGGTTCTTGGTTTGGTGTAATGGGCTTTCCAAAAGCGCATAGTAAAACGTTTTAAAGCCACCTTGGTCTTGCTTTATTGGTTTGGTGTGCACCTGTTTTTCGGATGACAGCTTTCACACAGAACTCTTCATCTTAGCAAGACATTTTGGGACAATTCTACACTTCTAACTTCAGGAATTCACTAGTTCAGGGAAGACACAATTATGTACTTTCCCAACATGAATGTAACCAAGTACACAAGTAGTCCATCCGTTTTCATTACAGTTTAAAACCTGTTCAGGTGCTGGAGTCCATGCTATCTGAGGGCTAAAATGCGGATTACACCTTGGATTGTTTGCCATTCAATCACAATGTGATTGTGAACAGCGTATTGCAAACTCTAAGAAAGTCGCTATCAGTTTGGAAGATTGTGAGCCTGACCTCACTAATTCTCATCTCAATAAATCTTCCATTGGTGTACCAATGTATTTTCATGAAGTGTATCTTCACTCACCGGTCCACTGTAGCTTGGTGAACAGGCGTGTTCCCTGTCCCCGACCTCAGTGCAGTGAACGGGCCAGATTTCAAGTTCGATAATAACGTATTGACTGGGACATTGGTGCTACGAGGATTGCTGCTAACGGAGAAAGGACACTGTGTTAGAGATCGGATATGAGGTCACTTTAGTTGACACCGTTCATGAAACTGACCTGGTGTATCCCAGTTGCGTGCATGCCGTCTGCGTGTGCTTGCCGGTCCAGCCTTCGGTACACACGCTCCTCCACCCTGAGCTGGGATTATACACCTGCAAGACGCTCTGACGGGACATGAGACGCACTGCAGGGAGGAACAATCAAAAGTGAGACAAATAAAGAAGATGGAGGTGGTTGAGCGTCCCTGACTCTACCTGGAAAGGTAGTGTTGGCCTTGAAGCTTGACAAACACGTTTGTTCATCTTCTCCTCCTTTGCAATCATCCGTTCCATCGCAGGCTTTATCTAAGGGGATGAACTTAAACGACTTTGTGCAGAAGAAGTACTTGCTGTCGATCAGTTGCTTTACTGAAAGAAAGGGGAGATTAGGAAAGATTGTGAAAAGGAGGACTTGATTTTAATGATGTAGTGACAAGCAGCCTCTTTTCCGTGAAGCAATTCAGTTCGGTTCTTGATGGTACGCAAAAGTTGTGAAGGGTACAAAATGACGACGTGTATGTACCACTTTTTGGCACCTTCCTATTCTGGTACCAGTCAGTCAGAGGCAGTCTGGGCTGAACTACATAAACCCGTCCCTACCAGGTCATAGTTGGCTAGCCATCAACTAAAGGAGCCCTAAGAATCACTTCTTGAGGACAGATGGGCACCCATTAGGACAAAAAATACACTATCCAAGGATAGCCACAGACTGACCCTCTGCCAACAAAGAAACCTCAACGAAAGAGGTGGCACCTCAGTGACTCAACGTCTGCGAAGGCGAATGAAGGCTGTAGCAGTCCTTCGATCGTCTGGGGTCATCAGCTATTGGATCAGATTGTTAAGACTGGCTTTCTCAGGGTACACCGGCATCTCCACGTTCATCGGTCATGCACAGGCATCTCCAAAAAGATCTCCTTGGAATCGAATGGAGACCGTCACGCTTGACTTGACGTATTGCCCTTAAGTACTGCACTGAAAGCCTGAAGTAAGACTGCAGACAGTTGACCAGCAGATAATCGTTGTCAGTAGCTTCTTGACTCACTGAAGTATCCCGCGGTGACCAGGATCCCCAGCAACACCAAAACTGCTGCAATCGTCAACAACACCTTCTTGGTCTTAGGCGTCTTCTCCTTCTGAGTCTTTGGAGCCGTCATGGACCTTCTGTGGCGGCCTGGCCGTGGAACCACTGCAAGTGATGCGAGAGACAACAAACGATCACAGAAATATTCTTAAATGTGGACACTGCGCCAGTGATTCACCTTACCTATGTGCTTTGGGTTCAACGGTCTTGTGCTTTCTTCAGGTGATGGATCGACCTGACAACAACAAATGATGAGCACAAGTGCGGAAACAAAATGTTGTGTATGGGTGTGTTCAATTTAGGTGCAGCTGCGTTTAATCAGTCCTTTGGTGTTACTTCAGGTCCAATGGCTTCACCAGCTCTTTGTTTTCGAATGTATGAGGTATAATTTTTTACCCCATTTAGACAAACATATTGAGATAAATAATCAATTTATCAAATAGGAGACCCTGGATTCCTAGTTTTAATGTGTTACTGAGTTTTTGTTTGAATTTTGTGGTTCTACTACCCCTTCGAACTGTTATCAAAAATCTCAACTTAATTCAGTCATAGAACTCTTTTCTGAACCACTCACACCTTTAACAACCAGACAGCTCAAAGGTCTTCGTTATGATACATGCACCGTGCCACAGGGATAAGTTCATGTTGTTTCCGTAATGTTGTCCAAACACGGCTCAGAAGGGTGAATGGGTAGGGTAGTATTCTGGCAGTATCACCGTTGTGAAACTTCTTTTCAAAAAGCAACTAGTATCACAGAGACGGAACCCTCTGGCAAGATATCATATGTGTCCAAGTTGCAAAATTGTTGGTAACAGTTGGTGGTGAGCGTCAGATCAGTTGCACGGGTGAGATAGCAAGTGGTTCGCACAACTCA
This sequence comes from Festucalex cinctus, assembly GCF_051991245.1. Taxonomy (NCBI): domain Eukaryota; kingdom Metazoa; phylum Chordata; class Actinopteri; order Syngnathiformes; family Syngnathidae; genus Festucalex; species Festucalex cinctus. The sequence goes on along the minus strand of NC_135423.1, from coordinate 11,227,568 downwards.
AATTTTTCAAACGGTTCAAGCAAAAGTCGAGTTGAACTGAAAACATTACATCATTTCACAGACGATCCCCGCAATTGAATTTACTTGGGTACATTTGGGGAATATTCAGATGCTGGTTGAGATTACTGTCTAACTGTACACTAAGTGATGGGTCTTAACATCAGGTACACCTGCACAATCTAATGAGATCTAATACTAAGAGCTGTACCAAGTGTTTTTGAATGTTGTGGATGTCATAGGATACAAAAACCTTGTCGTTTTGAGCGTCTCCTCCCTTCAACATTCATTTTTTCAAGTATTCTATGATTTTGCGAAAAAACTCACGTGACCTCATTTCCAATAATAGTATTTTACTGAGACTGATGTGCATCTATACCTACCAGAGCTAGTTATTGAACTATAATGTAGCCTATTTTTGCTTCGTATGTTGCCAAGTTTTGAAAAGACTCTAGAGTCCTGTACCACTTAAGTTACCTCCCCAATGACAACAACATTGTGCCTTGATAGCTGCAATAATGCACTTCTTGTTCAGTTCAAGATGGTCCAGATCTCTGGACCTTTTGTGATTTTTTTTTTTTTTTTTTCTAACCCCCGATTGAGGACGGGCATTAGCTGAACAGCACCTTGCTTGAACAAAAGGCTTACCACGTCAAAGCTTTTGCTTGGCAGGTTGGCTGACTTCTGCTTAAGATAGATTGGCTACCCAGGAGGTGTTCGCACCAATGCATTTGGTTGTATAGTATATTGACATCTAGCTAGTATTTTTAAATGACTTTTTTTTTAAATTATTTTTTTAAATTTTAATTTCAATGTAATTTTATTTTTTAAATTATTTTTAATAATACCAACAGTGATTTCTTTCTCTTTTTTTTCCCCTTTGTGTTCTCCGATTGGCTAATGGCTAGGGTATACCCCACCTCAAACCCAAATTATCTGAGATGAGCTCCCACTCACCTGTGATCTTAATTGGGATAAACTTAAAAAAAAAACCCGGATGGATGCAATTTTTCTCAAAATTACAACCATAATTTAATTCATCCTATAACTGTATTCTACTATATTCTATTAAGGCTCTGATGCTGGTACATGGCATTGTTTATATTAGTATAGCGACAATGAAACGAAAACAGTTTGAACACAGAGATTGAGGGAGTAATGTTATATATTATCAAGTAGTCACTTTCAGCTGATAATGAATTGAACTTTTGAATTCATCAATAAATACCTTTTGAATTAATGCAATAAATCATATGCAAACCTCTACTAAAATACACACATTTGGTAGCATGAGAAGGCATCATATGCAAACCTGTCAATACAGTCGACTGATACACTATCCAAACTACTTACTAGCAAAGAAAGCTATGTGTTTAGTAGATTCAAAAAGCCACCATATGGAAACTTCTGCTAAGATATAAGTCGCGATTAACAACGTAGTGGCAGGTAGATTAGTATCTCCAACTGCTGTAGTCAACCTGTATTTGCAGTTTACAGTCCCTGTTAGACACTTGGTGAGTGCACAAAAACCATCAGCACTTTTGTGGTTTTGTGTTTGTGAACAGACCGGTTGATAAAGAGAAATACGTTTGGTTGTAGTCAACAAATTTCCTCTTTTAGCTCTGTACTCACCCACATGATGCAGTTATCAATCTGTCCTAAACCCAGATGACGACTGTTCACTGAACCTCTTTGGAGGTAGCACCTGGAGAACCCCACAATCCGGCGAAAATGCTGTTTCCCCTTCCTCTCCTCTCCCTAACTTCACCTCCACAGACCTGGCTTGATTTTATGTCCCCCCTCTCTCTTTCTCGATGTCTTTCTACAGAAATGTAAGAGAAACCCGCTCGAAGAGGCATCTGACTTCAGGCCTCTGCGACCTCAGGCTTGTCATAAAGTTCTGTGCAGCATTGGGTTTCGAAGCTCCGCGGATTCAGAAAGAGAGAGACCTGCGACCAAACAAAAACTATTCCAGGTAACCTGACACTTGAAGCTGAGTCTCTCAATCCAATCCCTACCTGCGCGCCTTTCTCACTTAAGTCCCTCCCATGCATCCACCCACTTCAAACTTTTCATTCCCTCCCAGCATGTTGAACAAATTGCTGCCTCAAATTACTGCCTCATCCTCACCTCTTGTGCCTACTTTTCCAAATCGTACCCAAACATCCTCCTGGATAGCTATTTCTCACTTATGGTTGGCACTTTTCTGCATCATGGGTGTTCCCTAAATGCCCAAGATCTACTGAAAATGACCCTAAATTATACCATGATGAACTAAAACCATATCAAAACCTTGAATGACTGAAAAGGGACAAAAAACAAACAAAAACATCTGTGTCTGTCTCTCTCTAGGAAGCACACAGTCTCACACACAAAGCTCATATGTTGGGTGTGTTTTCTTGCCTGTATTGTTTTGACTGTCAAATCAGCTGGTATCAACTGTATGACTCACAGTGCGTGCCACATCTCAACACGTTTAACACAGCCACTGCAATCTTGGCGCTGGAAAAGGGAGGTCAACCATAAAATTTCCTTATGCTGTATGTACCCTCACTAGTCTAAACACAACATTCTGATTAATGTTGTGTGTGTGCATTATCCATCTCGGGTGGCCATTTTGCTCACCTGTTTTCTGAAGATGAGCCGTGATTGGTCAATGGTCATTACCCGAGCCCTAAGCAACTGTGATCTCATTTTCAGTCAACAGCTAGTGGCAAAATGGCCGCCCCTTGGGATGGATAAAAATGAGTCGAATTTTGTTGCTTAATTCATATTCCACAAACACATAATCAGAATTCTGTTTATACGAAAGGGAACAAAGTTGATTGGGCATGTGAGAGAAGGACTGATGAAAGCTGGAGAGAAAGAGTCATTGGCATAATAAACAGGAGCTGCGTTGTGTTTCTTTACCAGACCTATTCAAGTCACTGAACCTTTGCACTTAAGCCTAACTTTATGGATGCATATTTGTGCGAGTAGACACACAATATGCTTTAAATTGCTTTTCTGATCAACAAAATGAAAGCATTTTACAGCCTGCAATAAAAACATGACGTGAGTGTCTTTAGTGGGTCAAGCTTGTTAACCTCCAGTAGCCTTGTGGAGGGTATGTAGAGATGTTGCATTTAACATTTTTATATCCCATAATCAAAATTCTCTAAAGTGGCCAGAGGTAAAAATGGACCTTAATAATAACTGTTAAAACAGCTTATTTTATTATGAAAATAATTGATCCAGTCCAATTATTCTGTTAGTGTAACATTAATGGCGCTTGTTAAAATAAATCTATATTTAAAAAAAAAAAAAAAAAAGACTTGTTTAGCGAGTATCAGGGGACCTGCTTAATAGCTTCAGAAGTCAAAACAGCTAAAAAAAAAAAAACTGTATCCTTAATGTATTAAAGGAGTAAACATGCTATGAACTACATTGTTGATGCAAATATACTCTCAAATAAAAGAAACCATATAACCTACGACATTATATAGAACACCATTCTGTGGGCTGCTCCTTATCAGACCCACTGATAAGCATGACTGGCATTGATTTATCAAATCAAAGATAGATCAAAGGCCTTTTTTCGGTGTGCGTTACAAAAAAAGTCATGTGAAATATGTTTTTCAATCTAAAGACACAATAATAAATGACAGACAATTTAAATTTATTGCAGCACACATGACTGCAAAAGGCCTTTCCCTGGAAATAGTCGGTGATCAACAAGATTGCTTTTTTTCACAATAATAAAAAAATCTATATATGGGATGCATAATAAGTTTGTCTGCTTACAAATCTCTTACCTCTAATGTCTCTAACAGTCCACTGTGGCTTTGCAATCAGTATCCAAAGCTTGAATCGGTGATCTAAAAGATTCCCAGTTCCTTGTGTAGTGATACTCAGAGGTGCTTCTTCCCACTAATGTACTCTCCGCTGGCACGCACACACCTCACACACATACAACACAAACACATTCACCACTTAAAACGCTTGACCAACATCTCCGTGCCCAGACATGCCTGCGCGTAATCGGGCAGTTGTCCTGATAGCCACAAGAGGAAGTGCAGCTTAGCTTGAAAGCAGAACTCGTTAATGATTAAAAAGCTCATTTTGCCTTACCTGCTGTCAAAAGAATGTGTGTTGTCCCACCCTTAAGTCACAATGAAGTCACACAACATACACTAGGAGTGTATGTCCAACTAATGTTCAACACTGAAATTGTGAAGATGAAGCTACGTATCTACCGGTTCCACACAATTGGACATTAAATAAAGAGAAGACAAGCTCAAGTGAGGCTAACTCAATATTTAGTGGCAGGATTTACTAATGAGGCAAGTATTCACACTATGGTATTCTCTTCTTAAAGACCCTGTAAAGTGAATTCTTATATATTTTTTTTCTAAGTATGTTTGAAGATAATTGCTGAAAACGTGCAAAGACTAAAACACACCATAAGGTACATAGTGGCACACTAAAGGTAAAGTCAACCCCCCCAACAAATTCTTGACAATAATATGTTATATGTGACCTCATTATTCTAAACATCTGATTAATATTACATTTGTGGAATATGAGTTAAGCAGCTAAATCCAGCCCTATTTTATCCATTTCAGGTAGCGGCCATTTTGCCACTTGCTGTTGACTGAAGATGACGTCACAGTTGCTCAGATCTCAGTTAACAACCAATCACAACGCAGCTTCAAAAAACAGGAAGACTATGATTGGTCGTTGTCTGAGCCCTGAGCAACATTGATCTCATCTTTAGTTGACAGCAAGTGGCAAAATGGCCGCCCCCTGAGATGGACAAAAATGGCTGTAGTTTGCTTCATAACTCTTATTTCACAAATGTAATATTAATCAGAATGTCATGTTTAGACTAGTGTGGTCACATATAATATATTATTGTCAAGAAATATTTACGGTTGAATTTAGAAGACATTTATATTCACTTTATTTATAGGGACCTTAACAGCAATTTGTATGGAACTGGTTGACATAAAACGTTACATTTCATTGTTTGAAAGCGCTATATAAATATATGAAGATGACTTGTCTTGACTTGTTTACCTTTTACCGTCAACATAAAAGTTGTTTTGCGATGTTGTCATCTTCCCATTCGTCATCAGCTGCTATCAGCTGAGGAATGGAAGGCGTATAATGCAACATCAGTAGTCTACACAGATACTCCATGACATCATGTTTCAAGTACACATATTATGACTTCAATTGTGGTATTCTTTCCTGGAAATGTACTACAACCTGACCCAAAACAGTGATTTTGCAAAGATTAGCTTTATCTGTGAATATTATTACCGGTACTCGTGTGAGGATGCACACGACACACTTAACACAATTTGTTTACCTTTTGAATTGAGTTTCTGCTGATGTGACAACTCTCAATGAATCAAACAAATGTTGCTACTTGATATAGTATCAAAGTACTTCACTGGAGGTGAATTGTAAAGAAAGAAAGCTGCCAATCACAACAAAGGAGTGTGATCCACTTCCCACATTATCTTATGAAAGGATTAGCAAGACGACAAACAAGGCAGTTGGACCGGTTTTTTAAAAAAAATGCCTGGTATGGGGAACACCAACACTCAGACGTAAGATGTCGGAAGAAAGCACAAAAGGCAATATTCTGTATTGAGCTTTAAAATTTGATGTATTACTTATCAGATTGATACTTTACTAAAGTCAAGTGAGGAGAGACGACAGCTAAAGGCTCACAAGGTCATCCGCTATGGGCAATAATGGTAAGACATGCTTATGACTTGTTTTTTCTTGTGTAGTATGACGACATAGGCTGAATCTTTGTCGCACTTCTTAGATGTTCAACACCTCTTACTGTATTTTTGGATTCACTTTGGGTAGTTATATGTGTACCGTACATTTTACACAGTCACTTAAGTGTTGTGAATATGAACCAAGATAACATTCAGCTGTATTTTGTCTTTACGATAACAAAGCTCAATTTTTATTCATGATGTCAGAGAGGTAACACGATGTAGTATTACTGTTGTTGCGCCATATCCTAAAACAATTATGTTTTAATTACAAGTTTGTTATACATGAGCAACATTTCCGCAAATAGTCACAAACGGTGTTTATTTACTGAACTGCTAATAGGAGTTAGCATCTATTGTGTTGGCCTTCTGTTATTTTTGGAGTACTATTACCGGTAAATAATATTCAATGTGTGCTACCATTTATGTCAGATAAGTAAAGTTTAAAATCAAAATAAAAAGGACTCTTATGGAGAAATGGAGTGAAATGGCACAAAGTGAATCGAACTGAAAAGACGCATACTGTGGCTCCCAGCAATGTAACGTGATCAAGTCAAAATCTACCAGAATGCTGACTGTCATTAATGACACCACAAAGCGCAAGATCATCTTGCCATTTGTGTTAAAACGTCACACTTTATCTGATCACAGTGGGCCTTCACTATATCATGGTTCAAACACTTTATTTACAATAATATGTTGTATGCTCCCCTATGCGTCTAAAACACAGCATTCTGTTTTTATCCATCTTAGGGGGCGGCCATTTTGCCACTTGCTGTCAACTGTAAATGACCTCAGAGTTGCTCAGTGCTCAGGTAAGTAATGACCAATCACGGCTCACCTGTCTTCTGAGTTTGGTCATGTGATGTTCACAAGCTGAGCCATGATTGGTTGTTGCCTGAGCCCTGAGCAACTATGCCATTTTCAGTTGACAGCAAGTGACAAAATGGCCACCCCCTGAGATGGATATGAACATATGTATTGTACTGTTTTATTCATATTCCATAAGCACAATGTTATTCACAATGTCATGTAGGAGGTTAACTATAACAACATTTGTTTTGGCTCTCTATATCTCAGATTTTCACCAATCGCGAGTTGGTCTGGAACGTAACTCTTGTTCAGTGTAAAATTACATACATTCATAACTGAGCAACTGTTCAAATTGTGTCTATGTATAAAAATAGCATATATGAACTGTGATAACATCAGTACATCTTTTTCTTCTATTTGATGGGGGTGTTTATGACATTGGTGGATAGCATTTCCACTGTCTAATTGAGACAGCGTCTTTTACAGTGCTGCGTTAATCAAATAAAGGCCTCCTCTCTTCAAACAAACTGCAGTTGTGTAAATAAACGCTTCTGGCAACTATCTATTTTGCGGTAGAGTAGGACTGAACTTAAATCTGCTTTGGTTTCTAAATCATGATGCACTTCTTCAGAACTTAACCACCACTCTTTGACATTGTCAATCAGAACAGAGCAGAATTGTATAGACGAGTAGTTGGATCAATGGGAACATTTTTAAAGTTAATTTAAGAATCATTAGTTAAAATTAAAATGATCATTTAGTCAGCGTGTCATTTGTCATGGCCTAATCTCTGTGTGTACGTGTTGTCAGGCAGTAGGGTAAACCCCACAGCGGTGGGGGTTGCTGTTGGCTTTGGCGTCCTGGCCATCCTCTTCACCATCGCAATCGTGCAATTCTGCTACAAGTACAAGTGCAAATCGTGCAAAAACTGCTGCAAGAAGAAAGGTTAGTGAGCAGGAAACTCTTTTGTTTTGTTCTCATGAAATCACATCAAAACCGTCTTTTGTTTCTGTAGAACGCCCACTGACAGACAGAGTGCTCATGTGAGTATATTACACACAGAAGTGAAAATTCAAATTCAAATGGTTTGTTATGCACGGGTAAACTGAGTGTTTTCAACGTTCTCTCCACAGCAAGGTCGGCTTAAAAAAGTCTCCTTCTCCTTTCACCATTAGTGGCTTCAAAAAATGACCTGGCACCTCTTCATCATTGGAAAAAAAAAATTACATATTCATAATATCCTGATTGATGTTTGAAGGGGATGAAAGAGAATTTAGCTTCTAAGTCACCTGGACTCTTGTGATCTGATCGTTTGGACGAATGTCACACGGTGTATTGCAAAATGCTATTGTGTATGGACTCGCTGAAGAAAAGGTAGTACCCCCATTGATCGTACCTAATGCAATTTGTTTCATCTGATAAAACACAATTAACAGCACACATGCTTCCCTCCAAATTTCACACATCTTCCTTTTTGATGTTTTCTGTGTCGTGGAAATATAATGAGTCATTGCTTTTCTCATAATATGACTCTGAAAAATGTTTCAGATGCCCCGGCTGATTAAAAACAACACCACCTCCAAAGGTCATTGCATTCTGTTTTCAACCACAATATTATTGCGAAATAATATACTAATGTATTTTCTAACTGAAACTGAGAGGGACTACTTTCTTCAGCAAGTTCAATGTTCACAAAAATGGAACTTTTACAATTCTAACTTTAAATGAAGGGTGACATTCTCCATTGAAAAGCAAAAAAAATACACAGTGAGAGAATTGTTTCTTTAAAATAACCACATAACTTTGCCTGAGAAAAGGCTGCTAGCATAATGCTAACACACAATACATCACGCCATAGACAGGCTAATGAATAACATTTGTGATTATATTTACATTAATGTACTTAAAAGATGTAATTGTATTTTACTAATATGAATGCTGCCTATCAGTACTTTTCATCCACACACCTCCAAATTATTTTATTTTCATTTTAATCGCTAATTAATAAAATAGCAAATTATTTTTTTCTTTGTGTCAAGGTATTTTTTGTGAAGAAAAAAATAAAGCTAAATTGTTTTTATTTTGGATAAAAATGTTAATGGCAAAAAATCCAATTGTGGGATACATGTTTTTTGTTGAATTAATTTTTTTGTTGCATGATTAATAAAATGTATTTTATGCTCTAGAGAGGATGATCATGTTGATTTCTTTTAAAACAAGCTGTTCCTTGGAAGAGGAAATGAATCTCTCTCAATCTGCTTTTTTGTTTTTGATTGTTTCTAGCGGATGACTTGCACGTTGCAGCAAATTGTGGTCATGTTCATGTTGTCTGTCTCATGTCATATCAGTGAATATAATAAAGTTCAGATGGTTTTTATTTAAAAAAAAATATATTTAATACATATTTCAAACAAAGGATGATGACACATAATGACAATTATTCTCACAATTAATCTTCCATACGGTATATACAGGGTGACTACAAAGTCTCTTTACATGTAGAAACAAAAAAACAGGTTTGTTTTTAATGGCTAATCCTCAAGAACAAGGCTATAGTGGTGAAAGAGTTTTTTTTTGTTTTTTTCTGGGGATGAGCCATTTTTTTTGTAGATTCTTTTTTATTTTAGCGTACTTGAAATACAGAAGTGCAATGCAAGCATCTGATCTTGATTGCTTCTCTTTTTTTCTTTTTTCTTTTTTTTTAAACATTGTCAAGAGACTTTGTGGACTCAATGTACTTCTCTGTTTCCTGAAGAGGATTTGCATACAGGGCAGCAAGTTGTTAATGTTCGTTGTCAAAACTTGTCGTCGTGTCAATGAATACAACACATCTAGACCCTTTAATTTCTTGTGGCTTGTATCTAAAATATGATCATAAATATTTCAAACAAGGAAAGACAAGATAGATAAGTCACACAGAGTGAACCCTTACATACTGTTCATTTTCCTTGCACACATCAGTTTTGACCCGGGCTAAAAATATCTTCATAATAATTGTCAAATTATGAACTACAGAGCTTTCAAAAGGGTATTAATAGCCTGTACTATTTTTTTGCACCACTCATTTTTTAAATTATAAAAACACCTATCAAACTATGAAAAAGTGCTATTTTACATTGTTCCTCTCACAAGATTCTTGCAAGACCCTTCAAAAACCAACAAGGTTGATGTCTTTGTGGAAACCTGTGCAAATGCGGTGAGACACAGAATTCTTTCAAGCTCCCTCTGTGTTAACCGCTACCGCCCCTTTTATCTTTCATGTTCACAATATTAAAATAACAGTAACTACCAGAAGACTGTACATTCTCAGTTGAACTATTTAATGAATGCCAGAAAGATTAGCCGTGAAGCCCATTTCTTCCAGATGCGGAAGAAGGTCTAATCTATCCAAAATATTAGTCTTAGCCCGTGTGACAATGTGTGACTCAATGGTCTGGTAAGTGTGCAAGGGTTTCAGATAGATATGAAGACGCATAGCATGACTCAGGACTGCCTTAGTTTTCAAGCACAAATATATACACATGTATATAAATACATACAAACTTTGTTTTTGTTTTTTTGTTTTGTTTTGTTTTTTGCTTTTAACATGTCAGTTTAGGAAATGTAAGGGTGAAAGGGTGATATTTAGGGTAGTTTTATTACGGTCAAAGACTAAAAACGGTCAAATGTGAACAGGCTTTAGCATAGTTGTCAACAAGCACAATGTCAAAACACTCCTGACAGTTTCTGCCTGTGGGAGTTGAGGAAAGACCAAGAAACAAACCGTCACACATGTCTGCATAAATTTCCACAAGTGTTTCACTTGTGGCCCACTTCCTGCTCGACAGGTGTGAGACATTCCTATAAGCATGTTTTTGCTGTATTTCCTACTCACATTTTTTTTTTCTTCACCCGCCCTCACCAACAACTGACTTAGAGACACAGAAGGGAAAGGAAGTTATATTCCAAAGCAGCAACTATTTTTGTCAGCATATTGTTGAAAGTGTCTCTAGTGAATCCGTCAGTCAGTATCCAGCTGCAAGTCGCACAGCGAAATGGCCACAGTGTTCATGTTTAGATCCATCCCTTGTGTCAGAGCCGTTAGCAAAGGGAAACCCTCTGCTGTTTCTGTCCGCGTCCTTTTATCATTTGAAAAATCTTCTTTGCTCAGTTGGCTTTTTTGCTTTTGGATCATTGTAGCCCCATTGATGATGTGTTTGAGGCACCAGGAGCACTGAGCTGCACCGGAGCAAATACACGACTGAGGTCCCGCCCGGTAGCTCGAGACCACTTCAGCCAAAACTGGACCCGGAAAGGTCTGTTTAGACTCCTCGTCATGGTGACCCTGCAGTGCGGGGCTCTGCCTGCGATAACTGTCAAATTCTTTGAGGGATCTACTCTCCTGTCCCATCGTGTTCACGGTAGAGGATTCCAATTGGGACCCGAGTCCCACCCCGCTGTCCTTCCATCTCGTCTGAACTGCGTCATCCTGGTGGGGATACACTGTACCTCCAATGCTCCCAAAACCGCTGTCCTCTTGTCTCCTCTGAGGACTTCTGTCTTGTTTTTCCGTAGCATTGCAATCCATGCTAACGCCGCTGTCTAAGCTGGTCCTGTCGTCGCGATTTTTCAAAATGCGAAGTGCGGCCTTGTTTGGAGGGATTTCTGTAAAGTTTTTCACTTCTGTTCTGCTGCCAGACAGGAACCAACCTTTGTCTGTGACCACTTCCATTGGCCCCTCTCCTAATGTGAGTGGATGCCAGCTATGCACAGGGGATTTCTAGTAAGAGAGAAGAGAGAATCAGCCTTGGGTTCATATTCAAATTATGCACTTTTTGATATTTTACTCTGTTCTGTTTTCAAAATTGTGGCCACATCCTCTTTTTTTTTTTTCCTTTTTTTCTTTTTTTCTTTTTTTTTTTAAGACGTCTTAGCATCTGACTCAGCTTAGAAGGCAATTTAATTAAAGTCAAGGGTCGTCTTCAGAAAATCAAATCTCCTAAACCTTTATGCCACGTTTATGTCCCTGTAAAGTTGTGGAAATAAAAAAAAAAAAAATGACACTACAGAGAAGAGCTGTAAACAACCATGTCAAATGTGACTTCGTCTAGCATCATTCTTACGCCTGCACATCATTAAATGTTTTTATCCACTTAAAGAATCAGGTGGTTGTAATATATCCCACCAGGTCGTCATGAGTGTTTGGAATGCCATGACAACGAGACACTCTAAAGTGTCCATGCTTGGTGAAGCTGGCTTTCAAATCAGACTCCCCCCCCCCTCTTCTTTTTCACTTCTGGTCCTTCCGCTTTTCGTGCAGTCATGGCCCATAATAAAATGTTCTAAATTGGCCAAACCAGTGTACTATTCAAAGACAAAATGCATTTTTGGGGTGAAGGTATAACTAGCTAGCTAGCTAACTGTATGTCGCAATTGCGCTGGAGAACCACTTATGTGAATGAAGGTGGGGAAAGTTATTTTATGGTGAGAGTAAGGTGGAGGGCTCTACTGCCCCTCACCCTGTTTTTTTATGGGCCAATACATGGTCAATTGGCATTAACTGTGAGTTTAAGAGAATGTTTTCTGTTTGCGTACCAATGCAGCAGGCATTTTCGATGGACGTTTTAGGTGACAAACCAGACCGACTGCCAAAATGGTGGTAAAAGCCAACACGCCCACAACCGTCAGTGATGACACAGAAATTATGTACCATTCTGGGGGAAAAAAAAAAAAAGAAAAGCACAAATAGTTTACTTTAAATGGTTTTCCTAAATGACATGTTTTAAAATACACTACAAGTGAAGAATCCATTGCAATATTATCCAGTTAGCGTAGCTCAAGATGGTAACAAACTAGAGGAATAAATAAGGATTAAACATATAACATATATAACAGATAACATATCCTCAAAAGCTATTTTTCCCCATCAGGCTGAATAAATCTATTTCATTGAAAATTAGGGAAGTTGAAAATAGTGAACAAGGTTAACTTTGTTTTAAAATTTTGTTGTTCACGTGAGCTGTTTCTATGCTAGCAAGGTAACTATGCAAAAAGCTAGCATACAGAGGAATGGGCTTCCAGTTTGTTCAAGTTTTACTTAGTTTTATCATAGTCTTTTTATAGTTGTAAGGAAGCTAAGAATGTTACTTAATGACTATACAGTACAGTATCATAGAGATTTTAAAACCGTGAAAATAATTTGTTATGGCATCTTTTGCCATATTGTTTTGCCCACCTTGCTCTGGAAGCAGTAGGCATTGTTCTGGTGAGAAATTGCTCCTGGACAAAGCACCGTTTCCCTCCACCATCATACTGACGCAGTACTCGACCCCCCACCTGAGAGAAGTGAAGGTTTTGGACCTCTGATCAATGCCATCTATCAGGTACGCTATTGTCTCCTGTAATATTAGAATCACAATAAAGGTCAATTTGTCATTTTATTAGACATTTCATAAATTTTCCCTTCAAAACTTACTTTTGCTTCCACTTTGTTGGTTCTACTGTCTTCCTTTAGTTGAACGATGTAAGTAACCCCAAAGGGAAAGAGCTTTCTGAGGATAGATTTTTGATGAACATGGATTGTTATCGTGCTGGAGGTCGCGTATAACGTGAAGGAAGGAGGTTGCAGGTTACCTGTGAGGTAAGAAAAGATGCTCCTTTTAGTAAGCATTCACAAGAACCCAACAGGCAAAAATAGGACAGAGGTAAACGACTGTTATCACAAAACATAACCTTTAACATAATTGAAACTTTAAAACAAAACTTCTACTATCCCATAACTGACCGTTGAGCAGTGTTAGCACGTCCTGACCCTAACATTATAATGTAACATCATAATATAGCTTACTGTAATGCAACGTAACTTAGCGACATAAGATAGCGAACTGGTTTGGATAACGTAAAGCAACATAACGTAGCATAACCTAATAGCTTAATATAAGAAAAGATCTTATTTTATTTTTATTATTAGTATTATTCATCCTTGTGAGGAATAAGCCGTTAGAAAAATAGATGATGATGATGATTATTGGTATTATTATTATTATTATTATTATTATTATTATTATTATTATTATTATTATTATTAATATTATTAATATTATTACTACTAATGGAAAAAAAGACCAGGGAACTGATTCTCATACCATAATTTAACATACAAAATCTTAGCGGAAACTTAAAAACATACATTAGCATAATTCAGAGACCATAGCAATACTTACCATAAGCATGTAGCATAGCCATGAAAAAAAAAAAAAAAGTAACCAGGTAAATTATATAAGAAAACATAACAAATTTGAAATTCTTGGAAGAATGTTGATATAAAATACATTACATCACATAACTATAACTCAGTATAACATGACAAAATAATTATTTTTTTTTTTAAAATCACAGCAAACTGTTGTGATTTCCGACCTGAAGCTTGGAAGGCTACCACAACACAAGCTATTACATAGCATACCATAAGGTACAACAACATAGTGCTGCTTACTTGCATTTGGGAGGAATTTCTTCACCGTCCACGCAGACGTATTGTTTCTGTCTACCGCCTGAACCCTGACCTTATAGGCAGCGCCGTAGTCACGTATGAGTCCGCTTAGGTCGCAGTAGGTATTGGTAATCCTTGTGCAGCTGAGCACCGTGGCCCATTCGCCAGCCAGCCTGACAGCACAAATCATATCTATCAAGAACTGGAAAACAAATATATCTATTTTGAAAATACACTGATCTTGGTGAGTGAGTTTATTATTATAGTGGAAAACATACTTTGACATTTGCACATTGTATTGGATGTCAGATAGGATGTTTCGGGGTTGTTTCCAAAGGACGACCACCTCGCCGTCCAAAACATTCACAGACATTGTGTCTACCTGAGGGACATCCACTCCTGTGTTAAAAACAAAAGTCTGAAATCAACATTTTATATTCAATAATTATTTTAAAAATATATTCAATAAAATATATATACTGTATATTACTAGGAAATTCCATTGAGATAAAAGTCTTATATGGAAAAAGTGAAGCACTGTGAATACTTTCTAGCTTCATTGTAAGTCAGCTTAATTTATAAAGCACTTTAAAAACAGCCGCAACGGAAACAAAGTGCTGTATATGATAGTAATCAAAGATAAGACTAACAAAGTGTTCTTACCTGACACATAATTGATGCTAAAAAGAAGCACAAGAGCGAGAACAAGTGTCTTGTTGCTCATAGCTATTCCTGGTACTTTCACAGATTTCATCATTTAGTTCCAGAGTGTTATCATCCAACAGTTTTTGATTTAGTCCTTATTCCATACACCGTCGAGAACACTAGAACCAAACCATTTCTGAGATTTGGCTGCTCGGATCTGTTAACGTAAGAAGATGAAGAAAAAGTGGTTGCTCGCTTTTCAATGAGCGCTCATGAAATCATCCACTGCTCAACTTCCCTCCTCCTCGTCACATGACTCGTTTCCTGTTATGATGTGGACCCAACAAGATGTTACCTTCCTCTTTTGCTTTTCCCTCTCGTTGTGTGGTATCTTCAGCAACGTGTATGACGTAGAGCACTTCTGCAAAGGGCTTTCGCAAAATGGTTTACGTGAGACGAGATTCGAAACAGCTTTGGGGGGGCTTCCCCTCGTTTTGAATGATTTGTTTCATGACCTACATTTATGTCCACATGGGTTTGAAAAGTGTCCGAGTTTTTCTTTTCTTTTTTTTATTTTATTATTATTATTTTTGCCTTAACCATCACAATAGACCTAAAACAAAACAATCAATATTGTTATTATTATTGAGGACATTTCACAAAAATATGGCACTTCCCATTTAGGAGTTACAGCTATTGTATGATAAGTAGACTACTCGGACACTAAAAAATAAAATAAAAATGGTGGGTTCATTTCCTAACCTGCTCGCTGGGTTGCTGTGGATTTTGAGCAAATTGGGTCACCTTTACCCAAGGTTGAGTTAGTTATTTTTGACCCAGCAGCAACTTGAGTTGAAGACTGGATTCCATCCATTTGCACAATGGTTCTCATGTTGGACATCTCATTGTGTACCGGTAGTTGAACTAAATTTCGTCACCTTCCTGAAATTAAAAAAGAAAAAAAAATCGAAGAGACTTTTACTTTTAAATGGCAGATTATGCAAACAACCTCTTCAATTAAGGCTATTATTGTAATTCATTGTAGAGATTTTTAGATGTAGAATGATTTAGCTGGACATAACTGAAGGTCTGTGAGGCGTTTGTTGTTGTTTATGTATTTTTGTTCAGGTAGTCATATTTAACTAGTGTGCTTGAATTTGGCAATTTTTTTTCTCAAAGCATAACCTGTGACCTCACAATACTATCTTCACACCGCTTATCAAGATGCTTTTTTTTACTCATTGATTACATATGTCATACTTTTCCACTGATTTTATGAGGAAATGAGTCATAAACTGTGCAAATGCACGTCAATGAGTAATTGTTGGTAAATTAAGATGTTTTTTTTTTATCATTTATTATTTTCGTCTGGATGATCCATTTTGGTCAACAAATTTGACTTAAAACATAGTTTAAAGTTCCAAAGGGTTCATGGTGGGTTATCTCGTTAGATTTGATTTGGCTTTCTGGTTAAGCAAGTCATTTTCAAGCAGCTTTAATTGGATGGTGATTACTAGCATCTTTCATGGGAGACCTACAGTAGTTTTTCATGAAAGAATATTTGGCATTTATCCACTGGGAAAGAGAAGCTACTTATTTTTTCCCTCTGTTGTTTCTGCCATTCGGTTTATAAGAAAGAGCTTTTACATTAAATGCGATCAACCTCAGTTCCCCCTTCTGTTTCTCACCTTTTCTGTTTTTTTTTCTTTTCTTGCTCATTTGACATTTTTGGTTTCCTCATGCATGCAAGCACCACACAGAAAAGGAAACTGCTGAGAAGTGGAAGCAAACTGAGTCAACAAGTGCTTATGGTTTTATGTAATTCCAAATTTTGTATGACAGATTATTTGTAAAATATTCTAGTTGGGTTAAATGTGAATATGATGATATATACTGCTCGAAATAATTAAAAGAAGTGTTCAAGAGTTTAAAAATAGCCTCTGAAAACCCTCTGAAAATGAGATTGATGCACCCTCAAAAGCACATCACTCACAATGACGTTGACTCGTCAGAGTAAATTAGTGGCTGGTTTCTCTGAACATTTGAAAGCTCTATGTGCCAAAACTTCTAACATGTTTTTCTCAAACCAAAAGGATTTCAATGTGGCAACATTAAAATACCTGTAACCATAATTTCTTTCAAGGTACTTCTAGGTATTATTATCGTTTTGAAGGGAATTAAGTGTAGTATTAAAATATATGAATACATTATCTCAATTTGCATGTTTTGACCCGTGAGGACCTTTTAGCTCGATCTGGTCACATTTAAGATATGCTGCCCCCTGATGGCTGCAGTTTATGCCACTTCATTGTTAAACAGTAGTTTCCACAAAGTAGCACAGAAAGAAGTATTCAGGCCAAAATACTAGTATACACTTCATATATCACTGCACAGCGTGGTAAAAGAAAGGAGAAAAAAAAGAAGAAATTTTGCAGAGGGCAAGTAAAAATAAACACTTGAGAACATGTAATTTCACTGGAGATGTGGCAGTGATCAGAATGAGCCAATCATATTCAAACTAGGACTCAGCACACACCTGCCACCATTTAAAGTGCCTCTGATTAACCCATGTAAATTTGAGCTGCTGTAGTTGGCCTTTCTTGACATTTTTTTTCTAGCAGCAGACTGAATGTTTTGCGAGTTTTCCACACTGACTTTGGAACTGTTCATAATTCCCTCCACTCGACTCAGGCCCCAAAGTATAATACTGCCATCACCTGGTGTCACTGTAGATACGGTTTTCCTTTGATTATGAATAATGTATTTTCACCAAACGCACCTTTTGTATCTGTTGCCTGAAACTGACACCTTGATTTAAAAATGTTGCCAGAACACAGGTGGAATCTCCAGGGTTGAAGTTTAGCATGATTATTTTGTTGCAGTTTGCATACTCGTGTGTAGAAGAAGCGCAACTGGTGTCTCTTGAGCCACACAATCCATTTTCATTGTGGCTTTAAGTTAACTGGTTTGGCAGGTGTGTGAACTGGTGGGCACGCCCAACTTGGATAAAGAAGCACAAAGTAAATGGGAGGTGGTCAGAGGACAGTCAGTGATCATCACAGAAGGGAAAAGAAAACGCGCTTGAGAACAGCTGTACCAAAGTTGCATTTTTTTTCCACCTGTGGTTGTGAACAAGCTCCGCCCATATGGTGACACCTCAACTACCCACTTGTTTTGCAATCACTAATTCTGATGGCAAAGCTTAACCCGGTAGGTTCTTTATTATTTGTCTCCCTTTTGGGTGCTCTTTTGTTCCTTTGGATTTTTGCTTTCTCGCATACGCCAAACTTCACCTTATCAACCAAATTCTTAATGTTAACTCACAAAAAGTATAAATTGTATTAATTTGTAATTCAGACAACAAAAAGTGTGAGATAATGGATTGTGGCTGGATTTAACCGTGCATAATTTTTCCTTTTCTGTAACGTTTAGGTTTCTGGCATATGCAGTGTGGTAAATTTGTATGAGCTAGTGTAGTCTTAGTTTTTTTCTATTCTGTAGTTGTGTGGATTATATATATGTATTTTCATGTAAAACAGTTTGGTGAAATATATTAAGCAGGGTCACTTATTTAACAATTATTTGATTCAGCTTTAGTCGAAATCATTAATTGAAACTGTGACAACAGTGTATCAAACACACCTGGTCACGCTTGCTCATTCAGGGCGGAACTGTAACCTTTCAGGTGTGGTGTAAACGCGACATTTAACAGTTATTTTCATGACAATGGTGGCTGTGAAAAATGATCTGTGTACAATAAGCTGAGAAATGAGATAAACCTGCTACTCCACCTGTTTCATCTCAGTAATTTTGCCTCTGATTTTCCTGTGGGGCTTTATGGAAACATGAGCACTGAGCCATTGAAAAGATGTTACGAAACACCTTTTTGTTAAAAAGTTGATTCAGAGCTTTAGTCTTTACGTTTTCCCTACACTGGTTTAGAAAACCCTGACCGCATTTTCGCATCCTGTCAGGTGACATTGCTAATCCTGATCACAAACGAGTTTAGCCGCATGTCATTGTTGACCTGTGACATTCATTGCTCGCAATATTATTCAAAAAAATGCATTTGTAACTGTGCAGGTACGCGCTGAAACTTTGAATAAATTGCTTTCTCCAAAATAATGACGTTTTGATGGATATAGATTGAGAGTAAAAGGCCTTAAAGTGAATATTCATTTGTTGAAAGAGGCAAAGATGTGGCATCTTCAAATTTTCATTTCACATTTTGAAGAAAGTGGAAAAAAAATCCTTTTCAATATTACATGCATCATAATAATAATTTAATATCGATATTATAAATGTTTCACAATCATTTTAGGCAACGTAGCTCCTCCAACTGTACTCCCCCCCAGATCAATACCAGCACGTATTAATGAAATAAATTGTATTAAAATTCATTATGTATTTTATTTTATTTACTTATTTTACTTACCTAATTTATTAATGTATTTTGTTTTGCCTGTCTTTATTGCAAGATTGATTTTTACACAAGTACAACACTTTGAAAGCAGCGATCACTTATCTTAAAGTGCTTCGTAAATAAAATTGACTTGAGTTAGCTCAAACGACCAACAACGGCAGGTGTCTTCAGCCGGGTGATGAGGTCAGTTTGAAAACCTTTAAAGAAAATATTGCCATTATTATATATAAACTCAGTTGATCAGTTCCTAACACATTAAATAACTAAAATATAAAATATGTATAGGCATTCAACATATGAAAGTAACCACATATGACTGAAGCACATACAGTACTATGCTAAGCTAAGGTTGCGAATTTTGCTTCACATTTACTAACAATTGAAGAGTTGGTGCATTACATTTAGCATGTTAGCATTAGCATGTTCAGCTATTGGTTAACAAGCTAGAGTCACATGCAACTACTTGAAAATATTAATCAGTGCGCATATTAGCATGTCAATGTGCCACATACACAGTGTGTAGTGTATGAACTGTTGACTTTAGTGTTTAAAAATACAACGTTCAAGTTCCGCAAGCAGCTGGTACTGGATAGATTCCCCTTTCACATTGGTACTGCGACTGACTGGCAATCCACACAGTGCGTAATAAGACGAAATTGCCCCTGAGAAGTGCGACGTGCGAAGAAGATCGCATTACAAAAAAAAAAATGAGAAAATTATGTTCTTAATGCTGTTGCTAGGATACAAGACTTCTTTGTGCTGTCAGGTAGGTACCACATGGGTGTGGACCTGGACTAAATGATTGTATTGCATGGCGAACAAATGGCTTCATCTTTGAAAATATGCCTTTTTATCCACTGATATTATAACAAATCTGTTTTGTAACTGACTGTTAAAGACTACCTCATTAATATAAAAAACCAATCAGTTTTTCCTCTCCCCCCCACAGAACGAGCCTCCTCCTCCTTACTACTCTGTCGTTGTGCACACCCAACCCCCCCTCAAGTCCTATGAAGAGGTGGTGTACGGCGTGGGTCCTGGCCAGACCCCCGCCAGCCAGCCACATTACATCCCTCAGTATGCACCACCTGTGGCCGCTCCCCAAGTAACACAATCAAGTTCACGTGAGTCGCTCGCTTCTGTAGTGTTGTTATCTCAAACAACCTCAGGTTGAAGTTCTGTTGAATTTGCTTCAATTTGAATGATACATATATGGAATAATTTACAGCATTTTAACTAGCATCTGTCTAATTTGTATAGTATACCACTTGCCCTCATTAGCTATTGAACTAGCTAGCTGTGATCTAGCTAGCTAGTTATGTAGCCATCTTTGTAAGCAACCATTCACTGTCACATTCACACCTGTTGACAATTTAGAGCAATCTTAATTTCACCAAGTGAATACACGGGTTAAATGTACCTTAATCTGCCATCAAGTAGAACAACATACTGTATAATTGTTCTACCTGTCAAAATATGTGGCTAGCATAGACAGAAGGATGACCAAAGATACATTGACTAAACCCAAAAACAGGTGAGCCATGACGTTGGCAATGCGAGCCCGAAGACACTTTGATATCAATTCCAGTCGACAGCAGAGGGCGGTCTTGAGATGGATGCAAATGAGTGGATTAATTTAATCTTCTTAATTCTTATTCCACAAACACAATATAGAAGATTGTGTTTACACTAGCGCAGGGGTGTCAAACATACGGCCCGTGGGCCGGATCAGGCCCGCAAAGGGGTTTAATCCGGCCCGCGAGATGATTTTGTAAAGTTAAAAAAAAAATATTGTAATGTTGGACTAATTAATCAATCAATCAATCAATTTAACACGTCCGGAACGTATACCGGCAATGTTGTCGCGGTCCATTTGCATTTGTTATTTTTCGGAGCAACATGATTACAGTTGAGCTCCGTAATTTAGGGCTAGTCTACAAATCTGCATATAAATTACGGTAATTGTATTTATACCGTGATTTTACCGATGCGGCCCACTTGGTAATATATTTTCCTCCATGCGGCCCCTGAGCTAACATGAGTTTGACATCCCTGCACTAGCGGAAGCAAATGCAACCTATTAAAAAATGTGACCAAGAAACTTTCTTTTTTTTTTTTTTTTTAAATAAAATACAAAATATTTCAAATAAAAAAATGTTCCTAAATACATTTTTAAAATTTTTGTTAATACATTTTAATAGGTAAGATTTTGTGTCAGGGACAAAAAAAATATCACGTAACATAAATAAAAAAAATAACATGAGGTCTACTGGTGTGTGGTGACTGCTCATGTGGAAAAAACAACAACTTTAGGGCACATTTTCAGAAATATTCTGGTCATACTCCAAATCAGTGTGCCGTTGCATCTTCTCTATTTTTCCACTGTATTATTTTAGAGTTGTTTGATTTGTTGCCCTGCGATTGGTTGGCAACCGGTCTAGAGTCTACACTGCCTCAAGCCCAAGTCAGCTGGGATAGACTCCAACTTACCCGTGACCCCCATGAGGGTAAGCGGTTTGGAAAATGGATGGCTGGTTAGATGTTGACTTTGTATTGTGTGTACTGTCTTTCCATGCAGCCCCCAGGAGCAGGAAGAGAGGATGCTGTAAGAATAATGGCCAGTGTTACGGAGGGTCATGCGCTGCCTTTATTCTCGTCGCCCTGCTGGCTGTTGCCATCTGGCTCGGAGGTTGCCGTTCATATTCATTTGCTCTTCTGTTCGTGTTTTCAGTGGGCTGTCCTTGGAGGAAAGGCGTTTTTATGGATATTGTTGATAGACAACATATGGTGCCAACTTTTGTAGGATTCGCTTAACGATGGCAATAGTATTAATCTGCTCTGGGTGTTTTGCTACTCTTCAGTCACATTATTCCTGACATTTGTTACCTTCTCTCCAATGGCAGTGCGATATGGCACCAAGATTTTAACACAAAACCTTTTTAACGATTACGACCAACAAGATGATGACATCGATGACAACCAGTCTATATTGATCAATGACAGCTGCCCTAATACTACCGTAAGGTGTGATGGGATCAGGGACTGCGAGCTGGGCTCTGATGAAATGAACTGTGGTGAGTGTGCAAGTAATTCTTGTAACAGACGAGCAAATGTTGCACACTATTGATCAAAATATGCCCTGGGGACCATTTGCAGCCCACCATTTTTTTTTCTCCTATGAATAATAAATTGGTTCACCCAGCTTCTATATGTATGCAAAGAAACTATTACCAAATAATTAGGGATTCCACGATAAGGGCAATATTGTGATATTACGATATTAAAACTGCCACAATATCGTTGTTGTCCTGTTCACAACTTCACAATATTTAAAAGGAACACATTTGTTAAAAAAGTTGATTTCCATTTGTGCAGTTCTAGTACCCTCTAGTGGCTAGTTTATTAGTGCAATTTAATTTTCATTTAGGATGTTTTGGCCTTCTATGTTTAAAATCGATGCTAATTGTCAGATGAAGGGGAACCTAATTTGCTTGTGAAGTGATCAATGTGTGCTCGCATTACCAAGTAAGTGCCTCAATGTTATTAAAGATTGTCGGTTTATATGCATTGCTGTTATGTACAAAAGCATAAAACTGTGCTTTTTTTTTTTTTTTTAACAGCATTGTGATCTTTTTTTTAAAAATATTGCCAAGGACCCCACATTATCGCGATAATTATCATATGAATGTTAAAATAAAAACAGACAAATGTAGCCTAAATGTTGATTGGTCGTTACATAAAACCAATCTTCCGCGTATGAGTGAATCTCAAGTGGGGAAGCTTGAAAATGAAACAGCTAACTAACAATGATTAAAATTTAAACTTATGCCAAATTAATATTTCTACAACTGATAATACACTGAAAAAGTTGGAATTACATTATTTCAAGAAGTATGGGTGTTAAAATTTCATCAACATTTAATCATTTTTTACTACAATATACAGTATAAACAGTACTTGGCAATTGGCACTGCTTTATGAAACTGAATCGCCTTTTTTTTCCCATTCCTTTTTGCCAGTGAGATTTGGACTTCAAAATCGTCTGGAGGTCAAGACAGCCCAAGATGGCCGCTTTCTTCCCGTCTGCTTCAGCAGTTGGGACCAGAGCATTGCTGACCGGGCTTGCGCCCAACTTGGGTTTAGGAAGTAAAGACTCATCCCTCTCTCTCTTTATCTATCATTCATACCAAGTTACCAGGCCTTATAGTTACGTACCTTTTCCTTTTCCCGATGTCTGTAAGGTCTTACAGCAACACAAATATCACAACACAGAACTCCCTTGGACTAACTGTCACCAACAGATTGTCTGACTCCATCCAGGGTCAAGTTGAAATCAGGTAAGTAACTTTTCTATTGCATCCATATGGGCAGGAAGATGATGTGGAGTGAAATTTAAAGCACTGGTAGATGGAAGTTTGACCAAAATTTGCACAATCAAGTGGATTATTGAGATGCTTGTTGATAATTTGGCTTGACATGTCTCTCTCATTGTGACATCGCATAGTTCCTCCTGTCCGGATCAGAGCGCAGTCTCCCTGCAGTGCGTCGGTAAGCAGCCGCCATCTGTGCCTACTGTTCTGTGACGCACACAGTCACGTAATTCGCACCTCAACACAGAAATGTGATCCTTTGAGCTCTTCTGTTTGCATCACTTTAACATTCAGCGCAGCATTGCACAACTTGGCATTGCAAATTATGCAGCTAGGACGCTGACTCATCACTCAACTCCATATTTATGGAGCACTTTAAAATAGCATCCACCCTTTTCTTAAGATAAAACCCAGGGGCAACAGCAGAGGCCTCAGAATTGAACCCTGTGGAACACCATGCGTTCCGTTACACTTGAAAATTCATATTGCACATTTAATCCAACCACAAGGCACCACTGTAATGTAAATAAATCCCTTCCCCTTACTTGGTGAGCACCAGGATGCCACAAGATGGCGCCAAAGCACTATTTTCAATTAGTTATGCTAAAACTGACCACTTTTTAAGGCTAACCAAGTCTCATGCCAGTGATTGACCGCAACGCCTTTAGCCTAATGCTAATCTATGCATCAAACAAAACTCAATGCAGCTCTGCTTACCTTTTGGCATTAATATGATAGCAAGAATGTTGCACCCGTTCTAGTTGTTTCTACATGACAGTGTGTCCTTCGTATCTTCAGAGTGCGGCAAGCAGCAGTCCACGTCTCGCATCGTGGGGGGCAGCGTTGCAGACCGAGGTCAGTGGCCTTGGCAGTTATCGCTGCATTTTCGGGGCTTCCACGTGTGCGGAGGGGTCCTGATCTCGCCCGATTTTGTGCTGACCGCCGCTCACTGCTTCCCGAGGTGAACCGACAGCCCGGCATGTCACCAATTACAAAAATGGACGACTTAATGATGTCATCCTACAGGAGCAACCCCGCAATGCTCTTGCCGCAGTTCTGGCAAGTGTATGCAGGAGCGCTGGCTCTCAACAATTTGCCTCCACCCTTGATGGTGGAGAAGATCATCCTCAATGAAAACTACGACAACGCCACTAATGATTACGACATCGCTCTGCTCAAGCTTGAGGTTGAGGTCAACTTTGATGGTTGGTAAAGCTTCTTTTGCTTTTCTGTAATTTTTGTTCACTACTTGACATCTCAATATAGACAGTTAGGATGTTTCTAGTTCAAATTTCTAAATTTCTCCCTCACAAAATTTGGCCATGGAACATTTGCAACCGTACACAAAAGTGTTTGATGATTTATGTTATTAAAACATAACCAAAAATAACGGTCTCACTCTATTTACAATTTTTAATCGCATGACTTCAATAGTTAACTCATGATTAATTGCAAATTTTATCTGTTCTAAATGTACAATAAAATAGTTTTCATACTCTTAACATAAAAGTTTAACTAATAAAAAAACTGTTAAACTAATAGAAATATTGCTGAATCTTTTAATCATTGATACAGTAATTTCATATTAGTTCAAATTAAAAATGTTTACTGTACAGTTAAAAGTGATTGATTAGTGTTCATTATCTGCCACTAGATGGCATAATTGCATTTGTAAGACATTGACACACCAGTGCATTTTTCTTTTCGTATTAAGAGTTACCTTATCTTTAACACGAAGTAACTTGTGAAATTCTGCACATTGTTAAAAATTGTAAAATACAACTTGACCCCCGTCTGCACTAATATATACATTACATTCATTATTGCTAAATTTTGACGTGGACGTGTCAGCTGCGTTGTGACTGGAATTCCCCCCTACAGGCAAGGGAGTGAGGGGAAGTCATTAATTGCACGAAAAAAATAAAATAAATAATAATAATAGTGGCGTTAAAGGAACTTTAAATTAACGCACTAATTTTGACATACCTAACCAGAAGGAAAACTTGGTACGGATGTTAGCAAACTGCATCAAGGATTTATTTAGTTTTTATTTTTTGGTAACAAATCTACTGTATTAAGTGGAAAAATGTTTTGTTTTTGTTTTTTAATCTTTTTTTTTTTCTGAGACAAATCCCATTTAAGCTTTTTTATTTATTTATTTATTTTTTTTTTTATTTTTTTTTTTGGTCTGGTAACATCAATCTTTTCATCTTTCAGTCTATCATTTATTATTTCCTACTATGAGAACACGTAACATGCAGATCTCTAATCTGCGTTTCTCCTCTCAGATGATGTTCACCCGGCGTGCCTGCCAGTTACCGCGCAGCGATTCCCAGCTGGCGCCCCTTGTTGGACGTCAGGCTTTGGTACCACCGAGGCCGGATCAGGTAAGCACGGAAACGGTTTCAATCTTATCTAGACCGAAACAAATGATAGCGCTCGCTCAGCAGTGACAATGCAGTCACTCCAGAGCAGGCGTTCCCCCTGTTGCTAATTGTTGTATGCACTGTAAATTCCCTGATTAGCATGAGAAGCTAATGTAGTAGGACTTTAGTCTTTTAAATGAGTATGCTAACATCTTCTTCTGCTGTCTAAAATGTGCTCTAAATGACATTGAAATCCCAACGTGGTGTTTTTCTTCAACACAGGTATAGTGTCCAATGAGCTGATGGAGGTAACTGTTGACATCATCAGTCATCAAGAGTGCAACAACCCTTTGGTGTACGGAGGCGCTGTGACAAATAACATGATCTGTGCCGGGCATTTGGAGGAGGGAGGCAGAGATTCCTGTCAGGTGAGTTGCCGGGCAGATTTGTATTTGGGATTTGACTACTTTGACACAAATTTGTTTAGAGAGGAGAGTAGTCAAATTCTCCTTTTTTGGGGGTATGTATTGAGTAATATTATTCTTCAGTCATTAAAAAATAAAAATAAATCTTTAATATCCACTTATCAGGTTTGCAAGATGATACGGGTTGAAAAGGAGGGGGGTGCCCTTTGCCAAGCTACTTTTAACTGCCAAAAAATTAAAATAGAAAATCCTGACTGGCCCATTTTTTTAAATTAATATTCAATATGTTAAACAGATTCTTCTAATGTGTGTCCAGGGTGACAGCGGTGGACCCCTGGTGTGTCAGATGGACGATGTGTGGTACCTGGTGGGCATCACTAGCTGGGGGGCTGGATGCGGTGAAGTAAACAAGCCAGGTGTTTACACCAGCGTCAGCAGACTTCTGCCTTGGATCTACACCAACATGCAGGTGAGAAATTCAGGAAATTGATCAACTAAGTCAAGAAACACCAAATGGATTTTTTTTTTTTTTTGTGACGTATACTGAAATGAACAATTGAAACTACCCGTGTTGTTTACCTGCACTGTAATACTCACTTTCTACACTTGGTGGCAAGGCAGGAAAAGAAAAGATGTTCTTTGTCATTTTACTTCCTCATTCTCCATCAATCACAATACAATAACATATACAATTGATTGGTATGAATATAAATTGATTACATTTCACTGTACATCTTTAATGCAAAATAGTTTACCATTTAATTTTAAATACTAATTGGCAGTAGGCTACAGAAAATTGGATTTAAAAACAATTGGGTCAAAAAGAACCACAGTTTGGATTTAAAAAAAAAAAAAAAAAAAAAAAAAAAAAGCGCCAATGCAGTACATTTCTTTTAGCACAGTTAGGACTTTTTGTTTTGAACATTTCATTCAGTAATTCTTTTGAGTACCACTGGAGGGCGCCGGCCCACCTGCAGTGCATTGCAATTGATTTGTATTTTAATCTCACAGCACATCAGGCCTTAATGCCACTCGTTTCCCTCCTCTTCCTCCAATGAGCACTGCACTGTGAAGTCGTCTTCAAACAAGCATAGCGGGCGCCACGTGTAAAACTGAAGATGGGCGGACGAAAGATTATATGGAGCGAAGGGGATGAGGTGCCTCCAAAGTAGCAAGCAAGCGCCGTGTTTACAGTTGTGTGAATGTTGCCACTTGATGCACTGACGAATTGTCTAGCATTCTTTCCTGCTTCTACCATGTTTACATTTATGTAACACGCCTTAAAGATGTCTCTTTGCTTATGTGTTCTCTTCCAATGCGATTTCCTCATCCATATACACTCAAAATATTGTGAAGCCTCTACAGTTGAAGTGCACTGAGAATTCGAGTGGGCTAACTGCAATCTGGTCATTTTTGCAGGAAAGGGATATTGATTTTTATGACTGCAATAACATTTGGAGATTTTGGTGATTTTGTTTTTTTAACAGAAATCCTTCACATTTTTGGCATTTTGCCAAATAGACTGATGTTAATTTTGGTGAGTGGTATTGGCTTTTTTTTTTTTTTTTTTTTTTTTTTTTTTTTTAAATCTACAAAACATTTTTTGCCTTGCATTTTGCTGCGGTTAATGTTCAAATATGAGAGGCTCAAGGTGCATCTGTTCAAAGATCACATTTTCTATAAAAAAAAAAAAAATAATCTTTTTTTTTAAATAAAACATTGTAATACATGATTAAGATTGCATTTGGGATATCAGGATCCTTATTCATTATTAGCAACTTAAAACTATTTTTATGGACAAATGTAATTTTTGTGCTTCCATTTTTTTTTTTTAAATAAATTTGTTAAAAATGACCAGTTATTTTTAAATATATATTTAAAGTCACCTTTTTTTATTTAGTTTAACTTTTTTCCCCATATATAATTGGGACTATTTAAAAAAAAAAAAAAAAAGCCACTTTATTCTCAGAAGTTTCATATTATCTTTGCTGCCAATAAAGAGGCCAGCTCCCTCTAGTGGTACGAAAGAATCCCTTAAGTATAGTTCAGTTGCATTTAAAGGGGAAGCCAACCCAAAAAGTGTCTTCACCAAATGTTCTATGCAGCCCCGGTCGTCTAAACACACACATTTTGATTAATATGTTTGTGGAATATGAATAAAGCAACAAAATCCACCTGTCCTTATCCATCTCAAGGGGTGGCTATTTTGCCACTTGCTGACTGAATATGACATCAGAGTTGCTCAGACAGACCAATCACGACTAATGTGAACAAATGCAACATATAAAGAAACTATTCTATTAAGTACAATTTTCTTTTCATTTTTGTTTCTTTTGCAAATTTTATCCAAATTAAAATGAATTCCATTTTCGTTCTGTGGCAAGAATGTTTCCAAATCCACTGTAGAGGTTCCACTATAAGATAAATGATTGTATGCTTTCCTTCCTCCTCGGGGGCACATCCCAGACTTCAAATATTTAAAGGGCACTCTAACGGCGTGTGTGTGTGTGTGTGCCCTCCAGCCTTTTATTATGCATACTGTGATATATTGTCAACAATCCCCAATGTATCCTCTGATTTTCTATTTATTTTTTGGAAATATTTCATCTGTGCAATCACTACATTGTCCAAATATGAATAAATAAAATGTAAATGGAAAAAAAAAAATCTTTGACTTCAGGAGAGAGAACGCGAAAGGGGGAGGGGACTAAAAAAAGAAAAAAAAAAAGAAACACTCATTCCAGGAGATGATATTGTTGTCCATCCCACCTTCTCTTCCTCTCCCTCCTCCTCATCTTTCTAGTTGTTCTTACACTGGTCCAGCTTGCCCCCCCCCACACACATACACAGATGAGAAGAACACTGGAGAGCAGCTGAGTGATTTCAGTGGGTGGATCATCTATTTGTTGACCTGCTGGATAAACAAAAGGTAAGTCGCTCATTATTAGGATTAACATTCACATGCAGCTGCAAAAGGTGGTTGTTGACATTTTTTTTCAGCGTGACCCAAAAAAACAAAAAAAAGAGTGATGCACGACGATGTTGTGTCTCCTTGCGCAATAAATCATCATGATGGCTTCTAATTGTCAATAGGCGCACGCAGAAACACAGTCGTGACGCTTCGACATTAAAAATGAGATGCGGTGGGGGTGCATAATGGACGCGCTCCCATCCGCCATCAGGCGATCCACAGGTTGAATAGGCGCGCGCGCGCGCGAATGACGACTGGGCTATTGCGTTCGAATACACTTATGTCCCTTCCTTCTTTTTGTCTTTGTTGTTGTCATCTAATTATTTATATGTTGAATCCGACGGTGATTCGCCGCCACGCCCCTCGCCTTTCACGAGTGGACTCCACTGCGCCCCCCCCCCCCCCCACACACACACACACACAGCCGGACACAGTTGCCATAGTGATTTAAAAAAAAAAAAAAAAAAAAGACATTCAGGAGTCATACCGTGCGGATGGTTGCCGCGGTGACGTCACCGATAGGAAGTCCTCTGCTGCGTAGCCTACATGTGACCTATTCAAGTGACCCACTTATGTCTTGCAACGGGGAGACGATGACGTCATGACACAATGCAAAATGTCTGTGTATTTTTTTCAATGGACACACTTTGCCCTCACGGTATACATAAATATGACCCTA
The DNA here is from genome assembly GCF_051991245.1 of Festucalex cinctus. Taxonomy (NCBI): domain Eukaryota; kingdom Metazoa; phylum Chordata; class Actinopteri; order Syngnathiformes; family Syngnathidae; genus Festucalex; species Festucalex cinctus. Next base: position 11,197,631 of record NC_135423.1, on the reverse strand, counting down.
AAAGTGCGATTAAATCAGGTCAGAGGGTATGGATCCATGAAATTTAATTTTTACATTTGATAGTTACTGTATCTGTAAATTACTGTAAGATTAAACAAATGGAAAATAATTATACGTTTAAAATAACCACAGCTTTGCCTTAGTAAAATCTGCTTAGCTTTATGTAAACAAACAAGCAAAACGCCGTTGACATGCTAACGGTTAGCATTGATTGTTATGGCTTTCAAAGCAACGGATATTTAAACATGAATGTCAGAGTGGCTCATAGAAAGAAACTAATAGCCTATTATAGTTTATCATAATGAGCCATTTACAGTAGTAGTAGTCGACTTCGGTTTCAAATTATAACTATATGATACAACGTGTGGGTTATTAGGTCTACATATGATTTTCTTGCGTACTGGAGCTTTCAATTTAAAATTGGCTATGAAGTAACTACCCGGGCAGTACTGTATTTGAGTCCATATGTCATCCTCTCTTTTAGGATTTATAGCACAGCATATGCTCTTAAAAAAACAAACAAAAAAAAAACAAAAAAAAAGTCCTTCATATCTCATCACCATTGACTTTGTGTTTACTTGACCAGACAGTAAAATGGACACTGTCATTTAACAATATTTATGACGCTTAAAAGGACCTTGAGGAAAGACAACTTGAGAGTGCCAAAATATTAAAAACTGCTTTCAGTTTGATGGGTTGCACTTTTATTGTGCACAGAATAATTTTTGTTGGTTAAAAGTCTAGTAATAGTAGTAGACCTCAGCAAAAAATACAAAGTAAAAAAATCCTTTGTTGTCAAGTAACCTTCTTGCCAAAACTAAGTGGGCAGGAATGCTCCTGCCAGCTGCCACTGATGTCTAACGGCACTAAATGTCCCTAATAGAATTAAGGAGACACAAACATCTTGTTAGGTGAATGGACTCAAATGGAGTCTGACAGAGGGCACCTACAGCCTTCAAGCAGGACTCCAGAATAAATTGTATTGCGCATTATGGGGGAAAAAAATCACATTTTTCTAAAGAGTTGGAAGGATTGTTTGACGTGAGTGGCACACTTTGTGGCCTGCATGAAAATATGCCAAGGTCGCGTGGCGTCCTTGAGGAGTGTGCGAGATTGTAACAAGACACGATTTTTCAGCATTTTTGAGGGGGAGGGGGTAAAAAAAAAAATAATACAAATTACTGTAGAAATTTGCTTCTTGCCTTGGCGGAGGTCTGCGCTCACCTCAGCCAAATTCTTTCTAGACGATGACTGTCTCTCAAAGACATCCTGTTGAACTGTAACGACCCATTAGTGCAAATTCCTTCCTGTGAGCTTCATCTAGATTACATTACAAGCAAATCGATAAGACCACTCAAAGAGAGAGTTGACTCCGGCTGCGTGATCTGGTTTTGGAGATGATGTCATCGCTCAAGCCATTTTTTTTTTTAGGAAGAAAATTTACAAGTCTGTTTTCTTCTCTATTTGAATGATGAATGACGAGCAGCAGCTGTGCACTTGTAAACACAACCATGTTCTGCTTTTTGGAACAATGCTCGCTTATTCGTTCAGGAATTTGTAGCTGAGTAAAGATTGCGCAAGGGGACTCGCTTCCCAGGATGCAGCACAGACGTTGTCATTTTTTTTTTTCCCTTTTACTCTCATTTTTGCTCCCCTCACCCTCCACTTTTGATTGGTCTTTATCAACAGTTGCCATGGAAACTGCTTCGCTCTTCCTCTCTTCGCTCCTCGTGTGTGTGGCTGGTAAGTACGCGCGCAAAGAGTTCTGCTATATTTGGTGCACTTATTTCCTAAGATTGGCTATTTAAAATCCATTGATTTACACTAGTTCATTGTTTGAAATTAATATAATTCCATAATTTCTATATTTTGTAAATCGTTGGAACAATCGTTAATTTACAATGACATTAATTTAAAACTAATATATTTAAAAAAAATCAGCATGCATTATATCAACAATAATTTTGGTCATGAATTCAACATTTTACTTTTATTAAATAATTTAGAAATGTATAATTTATAATTAGACTAACAATAGAATAAATAAACGAGTATGAATTTTAATTTTTTGTATCAATTCAATTGTTCTGCTGAAATCTTATTTTCATATCATGTTTATATGCATTGATTAATCAAATCAAATAATGTGGTAATGGCTTTAAATAAAATATTAGTGAAAAAACTAATTTACATCTTCATTAAAAAGTTGTAATTATTTTTTAATGAAGCTTTTTGTTGCATAAATTTAACAGCCCCCCCATAATTTTGATACAATAAAAATTTACAGATAGTTACCATTAAGTTAGTAAAATATTATTAATACAAGACTTTGCATATCTATAAAAACATTTTAATGAACAATTATTTATTTAACTACACATAAAATTGACTATATATTAAATTAATTAAATACAAATTAAAATTAAAAATCAGCATCAATTATTAAATAAACTCTTCTTTAAAAACAGTTTTAAATTTTTTTTTTTTTTTTTACCTTCATCTCCAAATGTGTCGAGTTCAACATTTAAAATTTAAGTGATGTATGAGAGTATTTTTACATAGCGGTAATCCTGAATGACGTCACTGATTGTCACTCACATTTAACACATTCACTGCCATAGACGGTTTTAGACGTCAAAGATTTTTTTTTGTCCTGGACTGGCAGTAAATGAGTTAAAAAAAAAACACACACAAAAAAAACACTCAAGTTCACACACATAAAACAAAGTCCCAAACATGCGCGTATGCAAATTGTCCACAGGGAGGCAGCGTTGAATCATCACCGAGTCCTTGAGGGATTTTTGTGTGACTATTACATACAGGCTGAGTGTGAAAGTGGCACAATGCTGACACTCTGACACATGCTTGATGTCTGATGCTGTTTTGTTAACTTGTCAAACAACACACTGAGGCTCTTTTTATGTTTTTTTTTTTTTTTTTTTAATCTGCGGCTTATGTGGATGACTGTCAGCCGTAGCAGACGTCGATGTTCAGGGTGAGTACGACCAACACAAACATCGGTACACAGTTTGAAGTCAATTGAGTCGGCGTTTACAACTTTGGGAGTATTTCAGCTACAGATAGATACAAAATAATAATAATAATAAAGAAAGTGTGACAGGAAAATATGTATGTCTCTTTATAGATGAACCTGAGAAGGAGGAAAACCCTTTTGTCTATGGTAAGTGCAATTTTTTTTTCTTTCTTTAATATATGCTCATAAACTAATTAATTGTCATTGATGGATATGAATGTCAAAAATCCATTTTAACACATGACACTGTATGCACACACTAAAAAACTTGCTGAGTCGCTGTGGATTTTGAGAAGATTGGGTTATGTTTAACCCAACTATTTTTAGAGTGTGGACATTATTTTTGGACGAGTTTGTGTGCTGAAGTTGAAGTACATTTAATGTTTCAGTAACGTTCTTTGACAACATTAATGGCGAGTGGCGACTGAATGTCCTTAGACACATGCATTGGGTTTCTAATCCTGGTCAGGGTTGATTGTTCATATATATTCTTAACCCCTAGGCACAATATTGTGACCTGTTTTGGGCTTTTTGGTGGTTCTGACCAAGTCATTTCAAAATAAGATACTTCCTATGGGCAGTGCAGAATAAAAATAACCCATTTTGGGTCAAAAACTGCTACTAAGGTCAATTTGACCTAACTTTCTGGGTCTTTTTGCATAAAACAATCCAATTCTTTATGTTGTTTTTGTTTTGTACAACCCAATTTTGTACAAAACGATAATATAGAATGTTGGGTCAAATGGAACCAAGTAGCGGTTTGGTCCAATTTTGACCCAAATTGTTTTATTTTATTTTATTTTATTTTATTTTATTTTATTTTATTTTATTTTATTTTATTTTATTTTATTTTATTTTATTGATATTTATTTATTTATAATTAATTAATTAATTAATTAATTAATTCAATTCATTTATTTATTTAGCTAATTCAGCAAATTTAAGAGGTGTTAGTAAAATGGGTGGCTTTTAGCCATCTGGTGCTAAAAGGGTGTCAAACGTGTCATTCAAGTGACATATTCTGACAGAGGAAAGTTTTTTCTTAGAAAACGATCATAACATTAGTATCATTTTGAACCACATCTATGCTGATAATCTGGTAAATCATTTCTTGGTAGTTTTGATTTATCAATATAGGTTGTTTATACACCTTGTTGGATCAATATCTTGACCCAGCGTGCTGCGTCAAATTCTCAACTTAATGCGGTGGCTAATTTAAAAATAGCCCAGTAATGGCTCAGTCACCTTTAGACTCAGCGCTGGGTTAGCTATTTCACCCAGTTTGGTCCATTTTTAACCCAACAGTTTTAAGAGTGTAACATAATGATTGTTTATCAGTATGACGATGAAATGAAATGTTTTCTCATGTGCTACATGTTGCCGTGTAGACTACGAGAGCCTGAGGATTTGTGGACTGGCTTTAGCTGTGGTGCTGTTCACGCTGGGAATTTTGCTCATTCTCAGTAAGTAAACCACCTTGTCAGTGTGTTATGACATTTATCTTTGTTTTGTATTCTAAATACAACTGCCTGCTAATCAAAGAACACAAAGAGGGAAATACAGTTTGGCTAATGTATTTAGTGTAATTGGTAGTGGTAATATTTGTTTTACATAATACAAATACCTCAGTAAAAAAAAATAGTGTTTACTAATGCAAATTTTCCATACAAGAAATTTGTAAAGTTGGAAGAATAATTTGTTTTAAAAGGAAAGAATAAAAAGAAAGTTACTATTACAAGACCAACCTCAAAATGGTCAGAGAATAAAGATGCTTATTTCACTTAAAGGGGATGTCAACCTTAAATATTTAATATTTAAATATTTCTGACGGTAATATATTGTTACATGTGACCTCATAAGTCTAAACATGACATTATGATTAATATTACGTTTGTGGAATCTGAATTATGCAGCAATCTCCACTTGTTTTTATCCATTTCAGGGGGCGTCCATTTTGTCCACTTGTTGTCGACTGAAGATGACATCACAGCTGCTTAGGGCTCAGGCAACTGCCAGTCACAGATCACCTGTTTTCTGAAGCTGAGCTGTGATTGGTTCTTACCTGAGACCTAATTTTCAGTCGACAACAAGTGGCAAAATGGCAGCCTTCTGATATTGATTAAAAACTACTGGATTTTGCTGCTTATAAGTTAACTCATATTCCACTCACGCAATATTAACTAAAATACCGTATTTAGACTAGTTGTAAATTAATATTGTAAATAAATAAATAAATAAATAAATAAATAAAATGGGGGGTTGACTTCCACTTTAATCTTGTTAATTTAGTCAATGTGTGCTTGCCCAGACCTTGTCTAAGACTAGGCGAAGTGGCGCAAGAGTTGCAGGTCTATTTATTCAGAGCTCAGTTGACATATTTAAGTCACCAGATGCTATTTCCAGCTCCTTCAGTACCGTATTTAATGAGTGGGTCTGTTTTCCACGTCATGGCCAAAGCAGTAACAATGCTCTACTCACGCCTACTTATTGCTGTGATTACGGTTTTGCGTCGCCATGCGAGACTGTAACATGAGCTGCTTTGATTGGCGGTGGGTGAAGTCAGCTGTAAACACTCACAATCACAAAAGAGATTCACAAGTGTGTTACAGTGTTCCCTCGTTTTCCGCTGGGGTTAGGTTCCAAAAAATACCCGCAATAAATGAAATCCGCGAAGTAGTTAGCTTTATGTTTTACAACTCTTAGAAATGTTTTAAGGCTCTAAAATCCCCGACCGCATAAATTTATACACTTTTCTCATTCTCTCTTGTTCAAACGTTGATAATGTTCAAACCTTCATAAATTTTATAAAATGGGTATATTACTGTAAAAAAAATATGCAAAATTGCACTTAAAAAAATTAATAAAAAATCCGTGATACAGCGAGACCGCGAAAAGTGAACCGCGTTATAGCGAGGGAAGACTGTACAGTATATCTATAGCTGTGTTATACTGCCCCCTAGTGGAGTAGCCAAGGCACGCACATCAAAAGAATGAAATCATTATTCAAAAACAGTTTCATTCTTTGCATTATATTAAATTATGTTACTGTGTGAAGAGAAGCAAAACAGGAGGTATGTTTTTATAAAGTACAGTAAATCAATAATGTCGTTTCCATTCATCTCAAGGGAGAAGGTAGATTTGAGATATTCTCCAAACGTGTTTTTTTTCTTTCCATTTCAAGGTCGACGGTGCCGCTGCAGTATCAACCAGAAAGCCAGGTATGCTGCTGTGCCCTTCTGAATGACGAAAAGTGCTTCAGTCACGCCACTTGACACATGTGGTTACCATGGCAACATGTGGCAACCTCTCTCTCTCTCTCTCTCTCTGCAGGGCCCCCGGAGACGAGGAGGCGCAGGAGGAAAACCTCATCGTCTCAAAGGGTGAGCTTCCCCTTTTCACCTCCCTTGTCAGCTCCCCTCACCTCTGACATCCACAAATTCAAAATGGAGGTTCACTTGAGGGAGCTAAATTCTACATAATTTTTTTTTTTTAGCTGCAGCAGCTGCCAAAGAGACTCCGGCAGAAAACTGAGGCCGCTCATCTGGCGTCAGCTCACACTGCCTTCTGATTTTATTTGACATGAATCCACTGCATCATAGCTATAACTATTATAAGTGCTGACACAACAAGGTAAGGGTATATATAAGAAAGCGTGTACATAAATCATATATACCCTGAAGACAAACCTTTAGTAAACCCCGTTGTGCTTCGTCGTGACCGTAGCAGTCCTCAGTGCTCTCGTCTCTTCTTGTGCCTTCATGTAGACGTCTCTCACTTTGATGATACTGTAACACTGTCCGTCTCTGCTAATAGCACCTTTGACACAAGATGATCTTTTAAGCTAAAAATTGTGTCTGTTTGGTGCGGTCCCGTATGTTTGTCCTCCCAGCTACTGCTTTTTAGCCTTTTAGGTAGCACTTTACAATCACAAAAGGGCTTATGAATAGTTTATAAATGTGTTATAAACATGTTATTAAGCCTTAATAAACTAAAAGATGGTTGTTACGCAGATAGTCCATATTAAGTTCTTCTGTTCTTCAGCAGGCTACTAAATAGACCTTTTGGTCCCAATGGTCCTGATGCAAGTGGACTGTAATGTTATTAAATCCTAACATCAACGCTTACCACAAATACCGAACAATGCCAAACATGTCTCTATGACACAACTATAACTATAGGAAAAACTACTGAAGTTGCGCTCATAGAGAGGAGAGCTAGTCAGCTGTTCTATTTTCTCTAATCCCCAAAATACCTTATCCTAAATTAGACTTTGAGTAAAAATTAACAACTGGCCGTGACACCATCTAAAGGAATTTAATGAAATAATTTAATCCGACATTTAGATAAAAACTAACCCGTACGCTCCTAATCAGGGCTGTTAAATTACTAGGTCATTAACAATTGCAAACAATTCACAAGGGATGTAGCTGCTATAAAAACGGAGTACTCATATTATTATTCCTAAACTCTGTAAGGTTACTCATTAACTCATTCACTCCCAGCCATTTTCACAGAAATAATCCCGTTCGCTTCCGGCTGTTTTACTGGATTTTGACTGATTTTGCAAGGCCCACAGAATATTGTGTTCTATTGCTATAAAAGCATGGAACCCATCAAAAGAAAGATTAAAGTCTCTTCTTTCATCAGGAAAAAAAAGCATGTTTCTATCTGTTTCCGTTTTGCAGCATTTAGCATTAGAAGAGAGCTAAGTTTCATCAGTTTTCACAAATCTATTTAAAATTGTAAGTAATTGAGCTTTATTTCTACATGGCCCTGGTTGATCTCCTTTGCTCTGCTGCCACCTGCTGGCCGTTTGTGTAATAACTATCATTTCTGCAACCGTTCTTTGCAGTTGAGAGGCTGCATCAAAGCCTTCTGTATGCTCTGGCATAAAAAAAAAACAAAAAAACGTATACATATGTCTTTGGTACACCTAGAACATTAAAAAAACGTATTTACACGTTATTGGGAGCAAATGAGTTAAGGGCTAATAAGTGAGGGCAGATTGGATTAGCTCTGTAAAACTAAAGGCAGTTAGTAAACCTAGACGAATACACCCCGTCACCGGCTTAATGAGCTCCCGTCCCCTAGCATGAGCGCGTTTGGGCTGTCAGGGTACAAAGGGGAGTTTTAACCCATTAATTGGAGAGTCGGTCAGGACATTTCCCGATTTTGTCCTGTGGTAAGCGGAATCTGACAAAGCCCATTTGATTGGTTGAGACCCCACTTGGCCCCGATGCAAGTGGACTGCAACATTATTAAATCACAACATAGAAGATTTATTTATGGAGATCAGTTGTGTAGTTTGGTGTAAACTTGGTAACTAACTAACAACCAAGCAACAACGGCCCACACCTTGTTGAAAATTGTTTGAAATCATCTAGAACTGTTTATTAAGGCTTTATAATTATTGACTGCTTATAAACTCTTTATAAGTGTAGTGTGTCACTCAAATTACTATGTTTTTATGTTGTCAATTGTCCTTCAAATGTTTGTTGTATAATATATGTAGTATTTAAAAGTACAGATAGCAACTATATAGTTTGTATGGATGGAAGTGTGCGTTTTTGCAAACACTTATGTGTGTATGTAGGTGTGATGTATGAGACAATCGGACTTGCTTACATCCACGGTGGTAATTTGACAATATTGTGCAAGTTACTGCATCAGCTGTCTCACTGCCGTCCCCTCATCGATCCCCCACTGGTTCCAAAGTAAACATTTAGTCCACTCTTAAACATTCACCATCTCTTTCTTTTGTACTTATCACAAAAAAAAGACATTTGAATGACCATCAAAGGTCCCAAACAAAACTTTGACTCATCTGAAGTGTGACTGTTTGTTTTGAAGAGACAAAAGCCGTTGTCCAGTCGCCGCATGAGGCCTTGTTGTGTCGTGCTTTTGGCATACAATATGAATAAATCTGTCTGAAGACTCGCGATCGTGCCTTGTGTTCATTTTGACACCGGAGCACTCATGCAGCCCCAGAACATGCCATGCTTTATGCCATCTGAACCAAATATGTTTATCTTGGTCTCATCAGACCGCAGAACCCGGTTCCAGTAATCCATGTCCTTAGTCGCCAATTTTGACTACTCCTGGTAATGATGAGGCTAATTATTGTAAGGTAGGCACTCTGTTGCTAGAATTCCAAAGGTTAGCTTAGGTTAGCTATTTATTGGCTTCGGAGTTCAAACTTTATGACATTATAAATACATAACTGGAGCTGCTGTAGGCGTGGAAAGTACGTGTGTGTTCGATAGGGGGGTGGACGTGTGGAACTGAGCCTGCACCTGATGCACACGCACAGCGCCTGAGCAAAAGACGCATTCAGAGCAGGTGAGAGATTATTTACTTTTTTAAATGAATGTAGGATACTGCTTGTGAATTTGATCGTTTCCTTTGTAGGCCCCTGAAATTTATTCAGTATATAGGCTGTATTCATGTTCAATTTCCACCATTACACATATGTAGGACTTTTTCTTTGTTGATTGGTGGGCACAAATAAGTCGTAAAATGTCCATTTTGACCTATGAAATATGGTTCAGCGTGCCCCCACATCATGCCCACTCCTGGGGTTGGCTCTAGGTCACCTCACAAACAAGAATTGTTTTTCTTTAAAAAAAAAAAAAAAAGTAAGAAAGAGACAAAGGAATCTGTTTTAGCTATAAACTCCCACACCTCAATTCCTTAGCCATCCTATTGTGCAAGGTTCAAGGTTGATGAACATTGTGGCAATGATTTATTAATGAATAACTATCAAGAGTGCCTGCAAGGAAAAATCTCAGACTGAGCGCAATGAAAACTACAATTCACATGAGCTTGAAAGCGAGCATTTTGATCAGTGTAGTTTATCATTTTACTGTAATGTGCGTGCGCGCGGGAATGAGGGTGGCCATTTCCATAAGGTCAAAAAGGAGGACATATTTTAAAAAATGAATAAGTGTTCCCTTGCTATAACGTGGTTCACTTTTTAGGGCCTCGCTGTTTCGCGGATTTTTTTTTAGTGGAATTTTCCATACATTATTTATTTATTTTTTTAACAATAGAGAAATGTGAGAAAATGTACATGTTTTGATGAGAAAAGTGTATAAACTGTGTGGTGAGGGGTTTTAGAGCCTTAAAACATTTAGAATAAAGTAAATCATAAAGCTAACTACTTTGCGGATTTCATTTATTGCGGGTATTTTTTGTAACCTAACCCCTGCGGAAAACTAGGGAACACTGTACACCAGACTCGCGGTGAATGTTTATCAACAACAAAGTTTTGCATGGTGTATAGATCATGTTTGTGGTGAAAATATCAATAAAAAGTCAACTTATTTTTGACAATTTATTTAGTTTACAGTGCCATGTTTTTAAAACCTGACATGCTTCTGTAAAAGTGCAACGTGCCACAAAACATAACTTATTTTGAAATGACGTAGTCAGATAGCCACACGAGGAGCTTTGTTTACATTTGTTGAAACAATGATATACGAGATTTTTAACGGAAGTGCACTCTTGGCCAATCACAGACAAGTTGTGACAAACGTGGGGTTGATGTTGGGTCACATAAACTCAATCGCGGCTCATTTTCTTTCAAAAGGAGGACAAACCAGCATCCTTTCGGGTTGCGCAGGATGCAGGACACATCACTGAAAATTAGGACTGTCCTGCCTAAATCAGGACACCTGGCCATGTCATGTACACGTGTATGCATGCGTATACGCGCTGAAAAGTGTTGGGTAAAAAATAACGGTACCAGAGGTGGCAAATCCATGTCCAGAAAGTAAAAACCTGCCATAGTTTGGATTTAGCAACAGGTGCTAGCTAGCGAGCTCAACAGCTAACTCCCAGGGTGCTTGTTTACATGCTAGGGAGCTAGCTAGCTAGCATTAGGGGCTAAAGCAAAATTGTGGCAGGGTTTTTACTTTCTGAAAATAACCCAATATGTGTTGAAAAAGGGCCAGACACAACTTTTTGAGTTATTCACATAAAACAAACAATTGTGTCAAAGAATAGGCCTAACACAGATAACCCAATTTTTGGAGTTTTGGACTTGTTTTGTGGGTTATACGTTTTGATCCAAGAGCATTTTTGATCCAACACTTTAGGTTAAATGAATACCCCAAAATGTTGGGCTGGTCCCTTTTGGACCTATATTGGGTTATTTTTTTTTTTTTTACCCAACTGTTTGTGCAGTGTGGATGTGTGTGCAGGCGTGTGCATGTGTACAAACAATTGTAGTGAAAAACAGGCCAATATATGGTATGTCAAAAAGCAACAGACAGACTTTTTGGGTTATTCGTCAAAGCAAAAAGTAAAGTCCAAAGAATAACCTACGAAACAACCCACTTTTTTTCTGTTGTTTCTACAAAACAAGCAATTGGTTTGTATATTTATTTAAAAAAATAAATAAATAAAATATATATTTTTTAAAAATTGTTTTGTGTTATTCATTTTCACTCACAAGAACATTCTGACCAATCTTTATTTTTTATTTTTTTTATTACCTTTATAAAAAAGACCTTTCAAAGCACACCCACATTATCATTCACCATAACAAACACAGCTAGCGATGCACTTACACTGAGAATACCAGACGGTCTTTGAATGCTAACTGATTAACTGCAAAGTGTGAATTGATTACCAGCTGCCGTTACTGTATGTCTGCCTTATTTGTCTTTGCAGTTTGGACCACCTGACACATAAACAGACAAGGAAAATGCCGCCTCCGAAAGGTAAGTCGCACAATAGCGACTGATTGAAAAATGCCACACTTGTCAGTGGCTGACACTTTTTAAGCTGGAAACTCTGAAGCTAATGTTTGCAGCTAGGTTAGCTAAAACCACAACATTTGGCACACCTGTACCAAATCAACGTTAGCTTGAAATCATTAATCACAGGTTTCTGGCATCTTGTCTTCCAAATAGCCACCAATGCCCACCATGATATAAAATGTCACTGGTTTGCATTGTTTAAAATCTTTAAACCGTGTGAATTAATTTAAAAATTCACAACATAACCAAATTGTGTGACTTTGCGCTGGGAAGGGTGTATATGCCACGGAAGAGGCGGGACTGTTTTTGGCACAACAGTTTGTTTCCGGTTCGGTTTGCGACGTGTGGGCTGCATCAAAAATACGTGCGCTTCCGACGGAAATAAACTGATGTGCAAAATCACGTCCCGCCTCTTCCGTGGCACATACCCCAGTTGATGGAGAAACAATCTCAGTGTTTATTCAATATCCTGCAACAGGTGCCGAAGTTGACCCCGATGCAGACTTTGTTTATGGTAAGTGTTCGCCATTTGTGAACAACCGCCCAACTGTAAAATATGTCATGTTTATTTTAGTTTGAATATGTTTTTTTATTTTTTTATTTTTTTATTATTTATTGTATTATTTAGTATATTTTATTTAATTATTGAATTATGCTAAAATGTAGGTCATGTTTACATATTTTTAGGTTGAAATATGAAATATTTTTGTTTAATTATTTTATTATTATTTATTATATTTTATTACATTTTATTTAATTATTGAATTCTGAAAAAAAAGTACATTCCCCAAATACAGGTACAGTATATTATAAGTAGTGTTGTTCCCATACCGATACTGGTATCGGCAGAGGCCCCGATACTGCACTAAAACAGTGGTATCGGTATCGATGACGACTGACAAGTAACATGCCGATACCATTAATTCCAAGGCTAATATAGGACTTTGGATGCATCATCTTTTGTCTTGCTTGTGCACAACATTCACTGATATGTGACATGTTCACTGCATGATAATCTAAGATATCCTATTGGCCCTTGAATGCTCTGAACCAATGGCAGGGCAGCTTTTTCATGTTGAGAAAAAAACAACAACAACAACAAAAAAATCTCAAGTATCGGTATGGTATCGGCATCAGCCGATACTGCAAAGCTTGGTATCGGAATCGGTATCGGGAGGGAAAAATCGGTATTGGAACAACACTAATTATAAGTTCTCTGGCCCATTCAGAGCCGAACTTTAATTTTGTAAATTCCGTCTTTATTCCTGTTTATTCCCTGAAATTTACATGGCAAATTCTTGCAATATTGTATAACCCTAGCAGTGGCACTGTACTGCTTGTATTTGCAGACTACTACACACTGCGTATCGCCGGCCTTACCGTTGCCGGAGTCATTGTGCTCCTTTCAATCATTTTGCTGACAGGTAAGTCAATCGAAACCTCCTCCTGTTTCATCTCACATTTGAAAAACATACATTTTAAGTTCATTGAACGCTTTAGCGTCACCGAGTACTACAGTAAATGTATGGATGAATATAAATAGTATGGTTATCAGCACCCTTAATGTTCGTATTGTGGTGAGATGATTAACACTGCCAGAGGTACTTTAATGTTTATCATTGTGTATTTTTTTTACAGGCAAAAAGTTCCGCCACTGTCTAACCAAGAAAAATCAGCGGTAGGTTATACAAAATGAACTGTTTGCCAATTTTCACTAAATAAGATGCAAACATGTGCATACAGAAATCAAATCAAAAGTCATTTCACAGAATAACCCATTCTCACTTTTGTATAGTGTTGATAGCGCGGAAGACACAACAATGTTGAATGAAGTGGTGTGAACATGAAGCGGAGACGCCATTTGCCGCTGAGCTGCTGACTGCCAAGAGAGTGCCAAGATTATCATTTTTTTTTTTTTAAATAAAATATGCGTGTAACCTTGAGGTGATTTCTTCTTAAATGTTTTTGAACACAGCCAAGCGTAAGCAATACACATGGTGGACCAAACTGGGTATATGCACATATTTGTTTTCATTTCATTATAGTGAAGGTTTCAAAATTGGGTTTGAGTTTCAAATTTGAGTTTCTATATTACGAGTTAGATATTCAAATCGTGGTTTCAAGCCAGTGTTTTAACCAAGGGTTTCGTGTTTCATACTAGTTTCAAGGCCACTTTTAGGGTTTTGGCCAACTTTATAAGTATCCATCTCTTCGTGAAACAAAACATTACTTGAATAATGCATAAAATACAAATTTCTTAGTACAAGTTGTAAATTATTTTAATAACTGTTAGCACATATTCCTCAAAGTTCTGAGAGAGGTTTGTTTGTTCAATTCATGAAGAAAAAACCCCCGGAATAGCCACGTCCATGAATATGTATTAACAATACTGAACACAAGAGGACGCCATAAGACCAGCGCAGAAACAAAGTGGCTTCAGGTTCTTCTCTGCTGTGGGACACAACAGGTAGGTAGATCTAAAGTAGTTTTAGAAAAATGCGCCCATGCTGTCGATTCCGTTTTACTTTCATGACTAAATTGTGTGAAAGCAAGCTTTTTATTTTTTTATTTTTTATTTATTTTTTTTTAAATGGTGATATCACCTGACGTCTCTTTCCGATTCCCCATTGGCACGAATATACCTATGTAGGCGGGGAAAACATAGAAAACAGGAAGCGGATATTTTTAAGTTTGTAGTATGACCAATGGCAGAGCTTGTTACTTGTTTGAAACTTTTTAGACGGTTAATCGAATTTGTAAATGACTGAATGGACGCGGAATCGCGATCAAACTCGATGGTTTGTGAATGTTATCCCCCCCCCAATGTGATTAACTGTGCTACATGTGAAGACATCCACTCACCACCTTATGATACAGCTAAGTTTTGTCACAGGTAATAATTTAAACAAATATTTTTAAGATACTGTAAGTAACCAGAATAACATACAGTAAAGCACACTCTCGTATATTCCACAGATGAGGCAAAATAGGTTTAATTTCTTTGCAATTCTGTTCATTAGTTTGTTGGTTCCAAAACTTCTCTTAGTACCCCAATAGGATGCTAATTGGTTGCAGGGGATCCTTGCTTTACAACAGAGTTGCATTCGGTCAACACAAGCCGAATTTGTACGTAAATCGGATTGCCGCGTGGTCTGTTGCTAACATATTGCTGGTGTCGGGCCGAAACCTCATAAGTCACAATTTGGTCAATTTAACATTTTTTTCATGGTCAGTCCACACATGTGTGTGTTATTTTACAAATTATTGAACAATCTAAAGCGTTGAAAATGGCTTGGTCGCTTTGATGATGCAATGTTAATGTTTTTGGGGGTCTCCTGAAAAGTGACCAATTTGAAAAGTGACCATTTTCGTGGTAGGTTTTGGCCCGACAAAGTTATGATTGCAGTAAATATTTTTAGTATCAAATACACTTGTTTGCCATAACTAAATGAAATGAAAAAAATAAGTGCCAGTGGTAATTGAATTTATTGTTTTTTAAACTCGTGATGTATACTTACACCTTTGCACAAAGTAGGCTAGTTCATTGTGTTTTTAACTTAAACATGTCGAGAATAGTTGCATGAAAAGCACTTCTAACTAGTCATATATTTAAAACAATAAAATGGTATTGGTGTGGAAAAAAAATAATTGAAAATCCACAATAATAGCGAACATAAAAAAACAAAACACATAATCCCTCAAGCTGAATTGTTTTCAACATGAAACTTTTTTTAAAGAAACAAACGTCAGCCATGCGGCCCTTAAAAGGACTGAATGTGAAGAGTTAACATCTTGCCTTTCCATTTTACCAGTTGTTTCCCCGAGGCTTCATCAGATGATCAGCTGCTTTCCATAAGGGCTTCAGTTGGAGGTAAGCATGAGAAGCCATTTAGCCGTGATAACATCACTCTGCACACACAAGCACGTACGCACGCTACTGGACAGGTGTGAGAGCGCTGAACGCTTCGTCTTCCCACAGCCATTTAGACTGGCAGCCGTGCTGACAGCACAGACAAACAGCATCGGAGTGAGTGAGGGAAACAAACAACCGGGAGAAGGATGTGACATGGTGGTTTATAATAATGGATAATAAGATAAAACAAATTATGTTGAATAACTTGATTATTATGGCAAAGTTTTTCAATCATAAATGCAAATTTTGAGCTACTAAGCCAACCTTTATTGTTTTTCTGAAGGGACTTCTTTCTTTTAAGGATTCATGACAATGCTGTAAACCTTTTCGTTGACCTTTTCGTTTGACCCCATTGTTCTATGATGTGTTTATGTTGTTGGTTTTCACTTTTCTATTTTTGGCATCGCTCAGATGTATGTTTCAATTTTTCTGTAAGCCTGTAAGCTTCATTTATTGATAAATAAATATATATTAAAAAAAACAAACAAAAAACAATCAGCGTGGCGACAAATAGCGTTTTACCTAGCAACAAAGACCTTAAAAAAACTTCCTGCTCTTCTTCTTCTTCTGCTCTTGAGAGTTGTGAAGTGTGCTTACGATGAGAAACTACAAATTTATTCTGTTTGATGAACAGTGTAATTCTGTCTTGTATTGTACCCACGTCTGTCTAACTTTCTACACCAAATATCACCTACAATGGCGGCTTAAAGCAAAACATGTCAGTAAAAGCCTACTTGAACAGCTGAATTGTATTCTCAGTTGTTTATTTTTACTTCCCCTTTCTAAAAGTTGTTGTTTTTTTTAAGATAGACATGTAAAGGTTATAGGTCACATTAATGGTAGAGCAGCTAATGTTTCTATATTATTTTCCATGCCACTTCTGTGTGACCATTTTAGGGACTATTGAAGTTTCTTAATTCAAACTGTTAATGTAATTTGCTAATGTCAACAAAAATAATGCGATTATATGGCGGAATAGATGTTTGCTAATAAGTCAAATCATTGGTCCTGTTTAATATCTAAATATATACACATACGAGTTAGTTCATTACTAAAAATGTTTCTATTTGATTGATAACTTGTAGCTTTACAACAGTACCTCAAGTTTTCCATTTGCCATTGTGTTGTTTGTGTGTGCTTGTGTGTTTGTGTACGGTGGAGGTCAGCCAGTAAGCGTGGGAAAGCGATAAGATCAGAGAAGTTCGGCTGAGGATAGCAGCTTTGCCCTCAGCCAAGAGCAACAACGTCTTCCCTTCACACCTGCCTTTTCAACCTCTCTCGCTCCTGCTCTCCTTCGGCCTGTCTCGCTCTTTTTTTTTTTTGCCACGCTAACAGACCAGAACGGTGTTGATGTCGGTTTTTAAAACTGACAGTTGTTTATGGCTGTCCACGTGGATGACAGTTGAATGATAACATAAAATCAAAAAGGTTCAAATGTTATTAACTCATTCACTGCCAATGACAACTATAGACGTCAAAAATCCAATCAAACAGCCAGTGCAAATTTTGACAAGAAATTTGAATTTAGTTTTAGTTATTCATTGTTTTCATTCATAGTTATTAATCATTGTCGTTATGAATAACAACGATGACAACAATTTCATTGCTACGTGCTACCGTCGTGCGTAGAACGGATTCCTGTTACCCTACAACACGGGCGTTGACGTTCTTGTGATCGGTCTTGGTCTTACTGAGACCACATACTGGGTCTAGGCCTCCAAAATTCAATTTTAGTCGACTAAAATTGCTCTTTATTTTTGTTGACTAAAATTGGTTTAAAACTAAGATACAATCAGGTGACTGAGTTATGACTAAGGCTTTAATTAAATTTAGTCAGAAGACTATAAAACAATTTTTATATTTTTTTAATTAAAATTTTAATTTTACATTTTCTTTAAAAAAAACAAAACAAATTAACACTGCCTGTTTGCTTGGATTTTGACGTCTAAAGTTGTCATTGGCAGTCAATGAATTAATGTGAGCATGAAAGAAACATTTTGGTGGATAATTGCAGTATGCTTATTTATTTATTTACATGCATAAATACTTCAATGAAACATTCATTTTAAACTTTTGATTTCTTAA
The DNA here is from genome assembly GCF_051991245.1 of Festucalex cinctus. Classification (NCBI taxonomy): domain Eukaryota; kingdom Metazoa; phylum Chordata; class Actinopteri; order Syngnathiformes; family Syngnathidae; genus Festucalex; species Festucalex cinctus. Next base: position 11,179,837 of record NC_135423.1, on the reverse strand, counting down.
ACTGCATATTACCGTAATAATTTTTTTTCTAAATGTATTAATTTAATCCCAAAAGTTGAGTCAAATGAATAATCCATCAAACAACTCGTTTTTTTTGGTGGACCCAAATATTTTGACTTTTTATTTGAATAGGTAAATTAATAATACAAAAACCTGAGTTCATTTGATTCAAGAGGCGGGCGGTCCCTTTTTGACCCATAATTGGGTTATTTTTTCATATACACAATGATTTGGGTCAGTTTGGTCAAATCAAAAATCTAGTTCAAATGAGCTCAAATTAATAAACCATCAAACAACTCATTTTTAGGGGATTGTTTTGGACTATTTATTTAAATTAACAAAAAAAAGTATCAAAAACGGTTGGATCAAATTGATGCAAATGTCAGTTATTATGTGATGTGCTGCTTTTAATATCGTCCATTGACGACGACGATATTGTGCTAGTTTTAAAATCTCGATATCACGATATTGCTGTTATCGTTACACCCCTACTCATAAATACTCAAAAATTGCAAATATATTTTTGGGCAAATTGTTACAAAATGCAGCTTTAATTCCTAACAACTCTTTGATTAGTATGTCCATCCATATTGGCTGAAACTGAATCAAACCTTAAAAAATATATATATATAAAAAATCCTTCTATAGGCTACTGAAGGAAATTGTTCTCCTTTAAAAAACAAACAAACCAAAAAAACAAAACAAAACATAGAAGCCTCCAGCTTGAGGTGAACGAGGTGAACGCACTTGTTTACAAATTTGAGGGCAAGAGTATCATGCGCTTTCTCATTGACAACACCTTCAACAGCACCCTGCAGGAAGGCAGGACTCGCGCGGCCGCGGCTGCAAGAGGCGGCGCGCCGGTCAAAGGGCTGACGTGAGCGGGCCTGACAGCACCAAGCAGGTTGTATACTCTCTGTCAGACAGTGATCATCATAGGGGCTGACATCGGGCCTGGGAAAAAGGCAAGCGGCTCTCGTAAGTGCCACTGAGGAGTGTTGGGGCCAAGAATAGGCTTAAAAAAAAAAAGTGACTCATCTCCATCAGTGGCGCCATCGCTGGTTGCCTAGAGATAGGGATGCAGATAAAAGAAGAGTGGAGGGCATGTCGTGAGCGTGATGAGACAAGTTTTTTATGTTAATGTGATTGTTAATGCTCAGACAATCAGTAGCTTCCCCTCAGGCCCCAACAACACGCTAGGATCATATTAGCGCTAATGTAGCCGGCGTTAATGTACCAACACCTTAACGAGGTCAGAATTGGGATAAAGTCACTGTGTGAGTCCTTTCAAGGTCACGTGGTCGGGAACGAGCGTATGGTGGCCATGTAACGCTTTCAAATGAGCCAACGTGCCATGTTGGAAATCCACTTAGCAAGCGTTAGCGTCGAGCGGGAAGCCATGAGCTGCAAAAAAAAAAAAAAAAAAAAAGCCTTTTTGGGCAAACCTGCCTGGCACCGCCTTTCAATGAGGCAAATATGAACGACGCTGCAGCGCATTAACGGGCGGCGACGCTTGAAGCGAGCATGCGTGAGCGAGTAAAAGAGGGTTCTTCATGCACACGCGGGAAGGCGTGTTAATTCATTCAAATGAGCCGGGGTGCATAGCGGGAGGGAGGGATTAAAAAATAAATAAATAGGGGTGGCAAAACATCCTCACTTGTTTTTTTTCTGAGAGCTAAGAGAGCGAGTGGAAGAAAATCTGGGCAAGAAAAAAAAAAAAGTAGACGGGGAACGACATGAATCGGAGACGGAGAACGCCCACTCACGCGCGCGCACACAAAAACAACATGCCAGGGCAATACCATCGCTTCCAAGATGGCTGCCAGCGCGGAGGCGTTGCTGTGTGGGACTAACCCACATGCTCTCGCCCCTCCGTGACACACAAACACACTTTCTCATGCACCTTCAAGCAAAAAGGCACACTAAATTGACAAAGCTCACGAATTAGTGCATATTTAAGATTCAATCATAGGTAATAGAGCTTGTGCAGGATGTGGCATGCACATGCAGTGAAAGGCTTAATTGTAAAATAAATAACATGTAAGGTTCATACTTTTACATTTTTTACCTATATTTTTTCTTTGTTGACCATTTTTTTCGATTTTAATTTAATTATTCAAATGAATAGTTCCCTGAAAAATGGGTTGTTGATTAATTATCAACCAAGAATTTAAAATTTACCGAGGCTAATTGTATTAATATACTATTATCTTGTTTGTTGCCGCATGGCCTGAAACGAAACAAGACCAGCAAATTATGTTGAACCCAATCACTTGCTTGTTATTTAGACGGCATTATGAAGATTTAAACTTGTGGTGGACTGAATTTTGGTTGAGAAAGCTGCCAAAATTAAAAATGAATGAATGAATGAATGAATGAATGGATTTCTTTCTGTCTATCTATCTATCTATCTATCTATCTATCTATCTATCTATCTATCTATCTATCTAAGGTGTTAGCTAGCTAACTGTTAGCTAGCGCTCAGAGGGTGAGGTTGCAAGTTAGCAGCTTCTTTCATATCTATCTATCTATCTATCTATCTATCTATCTATCTATCTATCTATCTATCTATCTAAGGTGTTAGCTAGCTAGCTGTTAGCTAGCGCTCAGAGGGAGAGGTTGCAAGTTAGCAGCTTCTTTCATATCTATCTATCTATCTATCTATCTATCTATCTATCTATCTATCTATCTATCTATCTATCTATCTATCTATCTATCTATCTATCTTGCTGTTTTTATTTCCATTCATATTTATTATATTGTGGGCGGCATGGTGGATGACTGGTTAGCACGTCCACCTCTCAGTACTGAGGACTCGGGTTCGAGTCCAGGCTCCGGCCTTCCTGGGTGGAGTTTGCATGTTCTCCCCGTGCCTGCGTAGGTCTTCTAAAAATCAGCCATTATTGATTAATTTTGCAACCGTAGCTGAGACTGCTAATAGCAACCGAAGAGTAAAATGCAGTGCACTACTATGCTGCAACCAGCAGAGGCGCTGTCAATGAAATGACTCACCTAGTTTACATTTTGAGGAGCCGAAGCAGTTCATGAAAATAAACGCCCCATTGTGGTGCAGCTGCGGGTCTGTTGGACAGTGACGGTGCGTGGGTGTATGTGCGTGAGCCTGTGTGTGTGGGTGTGTGTGTGTGTTCCACCTGTTACATAATAAAGAGTGGAGGCAGCGTGTGTTGCTTTTCCTGCCACACTAGAGCGGCTCTTCAGTGGGAGTGAGAGAAGCCTCAGCTCACTTCTACAAGCAGGATTTTGGTTTTTGTGCGTGTAGTCGGTTTGTGCATCTCAAACATCACATTTCAACTCGGAGATAAGGAGAAACGGATAAGACACAAGAAGTCGCTTTCTGTGTAGCTTGAAGAGTCCATTTCAAATGAATGTGTAAGACAAAATATAACTTCACAAGCAATTTCAAAGTAATCTTAATTGTAATAGATACAAATGTTAAAGGAAGTGACGAAAACCATTAAACAGTAGGCCGTGACTTTGAAGGTGATGACAAAAGTTTTTGTTTGACTTTAAAATGTAAAAACAAAAGATCAATGGGTGTACTTCACATAACTTCTGGTGAGTCTACTTCCTCTCTTCTCAGAAGTTCTCACTTTCTTGCAGACATCCTTTGTTGAGGTTGTCTCCTTTTGGAATATGTGTCACCAAAAAAAAAAAAAAAAAAAAGCCAAAAAAACAGCAAAAGCTGCACAGTTAATCCTTTGATGCTTGCTGAAGTTCGGTCTTGTGTGGGTTGCTTACAGGAAAGTAAATTCAATTCTAACTTCTTTTTTTGACTTCAAGTGTTATGGTTTGGAGGTGGAGTGAGATGTGGACCCAAGTTGAGGAGACTGATAAGACAGGAAATGAGCAATGTAGAAGTGGGCAGGAAAACCATGAATTAAACTTGACAGAACTAGACTTGACTAGACTTGACTTGACAGAACTAGACTTGACTTGACAGAACTAGACTAGACTAGACTTGACTTGACAGAACTAGACTTGACTAGTCTTGACTTGACTTGACAGAACTATACTTGACTTGACAGAACTAGACTTGACTAGACTTGACTTGACAGAACTAGACTTGACTAGACTTGACTACAGAACTAGACTTGACTTGACAGAACTAGACTTGACTAGACTTGACTTGACAGACTAGACTTGACTTGACAGAACTAGACTAGACTAGACTTGACTTGACAGAACTAGACTTGACTAGTCTTGACGACTTGACAGAACTAGACTTGACTTGACTTGACATAAGTAGACTTGACTAGACTTGACTTGACAGAACTAGACTTGACTTGACTTGCCGTACAAAGCTAAGCTAAAATGAGCTGAACTAAGCTAAGCTAACATAAGCTAAACTACGCTAAGCTAAGCTAAACTAAACTAAGCTAAGCTAAGCTAAGCTACTCCAACAAGACACCCAGCATGACCCCGTAACACCAGCAATGCACCCACACCGACTGGACATTCACAACAGGCTAAATACACCAACACTAATGAGCTAAAGAGACACACCTGGGGGAAAACACAAGTGGCTGAGGGCAGTGATTGGTCACAAACGAGGAAGGGAAGACACACTCAAGTGGACGTGGTTAGACATAACAAGACAAGGGAAGAAACAAGGAATACATGACAAAGCCACAAACCACAGACAAACACACCCAAAAACACCAAAGAAAACAAAATCCCAACCCCACAGAACTGAGTGGGCTTTAAAACATGGGCGCTCCATCTTGGTAAGGGTCGAATTGTAAAAATTGCAAAAGTATTGGAACAGACACTGTAAAACTAATTTAAAGTGAATTAACATTGAATATGTAGCGATATAATCTTTATTTGCAATAACTGCATCGAATCTGCCACCGATTGACTTCACCAGACCGTTAGTGTTCATTTAAAACGATTTCCCAAGCCTTTACTGCAGCCTCTCTCAGTTCTTGTTTCAGCCTGTAGCAGTCCTAGGAAATCACAATGTCCCATGACTAGTGAGTTAAGTTTAGAAAACGCTACTATAATGTACAGTACCGTGTTGATGATTCCTGCGATTGAGCATCGATTTAAGCAGCGATGAATGCATGTACGCTTTTAACACGTCTTTTGATAAACATTATGCAACACTTTCATGATGTTCAGTGCTTGTTGTGCTGAAGTGAATGTGGCAGCAGAAGATCCGAACCCTGATCAAAATAACATGCATGAGTGCAAAACTAGTTCACCTGTTCTGAATCGGGCACCAAATGGATGCTGGGTTCCATTGTGCGCCCAAATAAGAGTAAAAGTGTGGCTGTGATGATTTTAACCACACCACAACAACTTCGACGTGATTTTTATAGCCGACACTTTGGAGTAAAGCCTGCGTCAAGCGCGCGCAAAAAGGCAGCTTTTACGCGCGTTTACGTTCCATTCGCGATGCGCGCGCCTGCTTCGCCACATCTTGATTAGCACGCCGGGGGTGGGTGGGGCGACCGCGCTCCGGCCCGGTAAGGGGAGGAGAGAGCAGGCGGCAAGAGGCGGTACTTTCTCCGCGCTTGGTTTGGCGGCGCCGGAGAGTGTGCGGGACCAGGGCTGGAGAGACCTGCCGGGGGGAAGCATCATCAAGAAACCTGCAGTCCAGTCCAGTCCAGTCCAGCGCGGAGCGATCGCCTGCCTGGCAAGACCTGCTGCGCTTTTCTTTTTGGAGTGGGGGGGGGACTGCACCACATTCCTGTGAACTATAACTGCTTTGAATGGCATGTGGCTTGTAACTTTACTTCTGCTGTATTCTTTGCAAGAAGGTAGGCGATGGAAATGGATTGTGTCTCTTAAAGTGTTTGTGTGCACGCTGCATGCGGAAGTTAATGATCACTTTGATAAATGAGGCCGATCTGCTGCTGTGACGAAACACAAACAAATTCATTGAATTTTGGGTGTAGACTGATAACTTTTTTTGGGATGTTTTGTTGCATGGCTGCTCGGGTGCTTGCAGATTTTCGGGTGACATTTGCTCGACGATAGTAAAGATGGTGAGAAAAGCAAGTTAAGAACACACAAATCAATATGCTCTTGGTTTGGAGGAGTGCGTAAAATGGACCAAATGGCGCACAAAAAAAAAAGCGCATCTCATTTGGATGTCAAAAGACAACGTCCATTTGCATTTTTGTGTCTAGTGAATACGAGAGGGTGTCGTCAATATGGAGGCTGTGAATAAGCAGGGGCAGGATGAGCGGCATCACCCGGTTTGCTCACCCCTGCTCCGCTGTGCCCTCACTTTTGGGTGTTTACGCTGCATGAGCGTCCAAATGACCTATAGGCCTCATGTTTTGTTTTGTTTTTTCTTCCACTTTTAAATTCAATCTTATAAGAGAAGAGTGGGAGAAAATGTGAAGTGCTTCTTGAGCAATTATTTTCACCATTAAAACGTCATTTGAACAGTTGTTTTCAATGCACTGAAGTACAAAATGGTGCGTAAAAGCCACAATTGTGTGTGTGTGTGCGTCCATGCAGCAACAACGTAGGGGTCATTGCGATTTGATGGGAGATATGTGAGCTCCTTAAAGACAATTAGATAATTTTAGGAGATAACATGCCACTTTTAAGGTGATGCTTTTTGTTAACATTGTATTTTATTGATGAACAAGCGACCAGGGGAGTGCGTGCATGCAGATGCAGTCGTTATCTGCCCTGCACTAATTATTCATCCTCCATTTTCTATGGCTCCAGATTCCACTGATTGGCTTCGCTGTAAATGCTGCAGATGGGAGATTCATGCTTCTTGCTCGTCTTTAAAACACACACAAAAAAAATGTCATTTTGAAGTGATCGAGGCCTCTGGAGGCGCCCGAACGTTAAATGCTTTTGTCTTGTACGCACGCCTCGTATTTGCATTTCACTGAATTTCAGATGGTTTTAAGAGAAAAACAAAAAAAATTAAATTGTTGTTTGCAGTCTAAAGAATATAGTTGGTGTAGAACGCGTGTTTTGTGGTTGGTCCTCATGGCCTTGGCAGGTGCCCTCTGCCACGGAGGCTGCGGAGTTGTTTGTTTCTTTTCATTGGATTACAAGGTGTGTTTGGATCATACACATTGTACATCAGCGCCGTCCCATGACATGGCCGAGATGTACATCGTGTGCATGTGTATGTGCGCGGAGCAAGGCTGGGGGCGTCAAACAGCCACCGGAGCGGAAAGAGTGTCTGAGATGGGAGAGATGAAGATAACGCAGTGGGAAACAAACTTCCATGTCACTTTTTTTTTTTCCAGCGCCATGTTCCACTCATTTTGCACGATTCCACATCCCGCAGGTGCATTCTGTGCGCGTAAATTAACTTAATCATGAGGAGCAAATGCAGATCTAATGCATGCATGTACTGCGTATTTTTTATTTTTTTTGCTGGGCCGCGCCTAGAAGAATGGCACACACATTTTCTGCTTGCCTCTAAATCTTCTTTACATTCAATATATTTATTTTTGAACACATCCGCATTCACAAACGTGTAAAGATAAGTTGATGTTTTAAAAATATAGATTTAGTCACTTAAATGCATGCTGCAGTGGTGCTTGCATGCATTCGGGCCTGGCAGGCCACACTAAGCCTCAATTTTATATTTGATATATGTTAAAGTGCACTTGCAATAAAACAATTTTGCGCTGTGGATTCTGATCTCTTTGGAATAAAAATGGCCTGACGACGAGATGAAGGTGTGTGCGTGTAAGCGTGTTGTACTCTTTGTATAATTATTTAATCAATTGACAAGATTCCGCTTCTATCCGGTTTCGCTCAGTAGACCTTGTGAATGATTAACTATTTTATAGCCTATATGATCATTCCTTCCGCCGTATCACTTCTGCTGCAATTGATCATCACCCTATAGTTAAAAAGCATTCTCATTCCCCTATCCGTGCACGCGGATTCAAAGTGGACCTGCGGTGTTTTCCACGCATGCGTGTTCACAAGCGGAGTTGGAAAACACTTAATTGGAGATGAGTCACGTCGCATGTTGGCTCGCCTCTTGGCAACGGACGCTTTTATCGTGGCGTAGTTGCAACTCTCTTGGTTTTTCAACAACAACAAAAACAAACTTTACGATGACTAGATTGGAAAATAATTCATGCCGCGACATGTTAAATTACTTACGATGTCACACGAGAACGTGACAAAGGCCCATTGTATACCTCCTGCAGCTGTCAGCTTCCACTCACACAGAGAGAGAGAGAGAGAGAGAGAGAGAGAGAGAGAGAGAGAGAGAGGGGGAGAGAGAGGGAGAGAGCGAGAGAGAGAGGGAGGGAGAGAGAGAGAGAGAGTGAGAGAGAGGGGGGGCGGGGGGGAGAGGGGGAGAGAGAGGGAGAGAGCGAGAGAGAGAGGGAGGGAGAGAGAGAGGGGGGGGGGCGGGGGGGTGGGGAGAGGGGGAGAGAGAGGGAGAGAGCGAGAGAGGGAGAGAGAGAGAGAGAGAGAGGGGGGGAGAGAGAGGGAGAGAGCGAGAGAGAGAGAGAGAGAGAGAGAGAGAGAGAGAGAGAGAGAGAGAGAGGGGGGGGGAGGGCGAGGGAGAGAGAGAGGGGAGGAGAGAGAGAGGGGAGAGAGAGAGGGGGGGGAGAGAGAGAGAGAGAGAGAGAGAGAGAGAGGGGGGGAGGCAGAGAGAGAGAGGGAGAGAGCGAGAGAGAGAGGGAGGGAGAGAGAGAGAGAGAGAGAGAGAGAGGGGGGGGCGGGGGGGAGAGGGGGAGAGAGAGGGAGAGAGCGAGAGAGAGAGGGAGGGGAGAGAGAGAGAGGGGGGGGAGAGAGGGAGAGAGCGAGAGAGAGAGGGAGGGAGAGAGAGAGAGAGAGGGGGGGAGAGAGGGGGAGAGCGAGAGAGAGAGAGGGAGGGAGAGAGAGAGAGAGAGAGGGGGGGGAGAGAGGGAGAGAGAGAGAGAGAGAGAGAGAGAGGGGGGGAGGGGGAGAGAGAGGGAGAGAGCAAGAGAGAGAGGGAGGAGAGAGAGAGAGGGGGAGGGGGAGAGAGAGGGAGAGAGCGAGAGAGAGAGGGAGGGAGAGAGAGAGAGAGGGGGGGGAGAGGGAGAGAGAGAGAGAGAGAGAGAGAGAGAGAGAGGGGGGGAGAGGGCGAGGGAGAGAGAGAGGGGGAGAGAGAGAGGGGGAGAGAGAGAGAGAGAGAGAGGGGGGAGGCAGAGAGAGAGAGGGAGAGAGAGCGAGAGAGAGAGAGGGAGAGAGAGAGGGGAGGGAGAGAGAGAGGGGGAGAGAGGGAGAGAGAGAGAGGAGGAGGGAGAGAGGAGGGACAGACAGACGGACAGAGATGGGCTTCGGTGGACGTCACTCTCAGGTTAACTCATCACTCAGTCGTCTCAGCTTTCTTGGTCAAGTGTTGGCGCGCTGCGTTTGGCAGCTGAATGGTGTTGAAAACGCACACGCTGTCCAGCTGACCGGCGCCAACCCGTCTCATACTCGGTCTGAACATTTTGTTTTGTCTAGAAACAAAATGAGCACGATGGGCGGCGGATGACTGTTTGATTTTCGGCAACAATCAGATGATAGTGAATTTGTTTAATTTGGTTAGTTTAGCACATGCAATGGGATTAATCAAATTTGAGACTATCGATTTATTCTTCATCCAACATGGAACAGTTGGTACACCGTGAAAACTAAAAACAAAGAAATTGCGCATATTTACAATCAATATTTACAGTCATTTCTTTAAATCAAATATTCATAATAGAGCTGTTCAAAGTTTTAAACGCAACATAACGGAGGATGGGACCATACCATGTACCATGCCGACCGATTATGTTGGAGTAAACTTGCAATTTAGCACACGCTATGTGCAATCTTAGTAAATCGGTTCCTTAGTGTCCAACCAGGTTGCTCTTGCATCGTCTTTTTCGTACCCACGGCCCATAGGGGGCATATTTGCACAAAATCTGGGCTTGCAAAGATATTTCATGATGTTTTAGCAATAGCATATCGTGCGTTTCTATGGAATATTGGTGCAGCAATTAATCAATGCTCAAATTAATCGATAATTATTTGTGATAATCGATTATTTCGAGACCTTGTCTAATTGAATATAATGCTAATCCTTTAAATTTCAGTAAATATTGTCAGATTTCTGTTCCTCCATGAAAGCAGACTTACACGGATCAATTTGATAAAAAAAAATCTGTTGCGTTAGCTTTTTATGCCGATTAAAACTAAAATTGGTATGCTAATTCCAAAACTGAAGACATTTTTGTCCTTTTTTGAGAGCTGTCAAACGATTACATTTTTTAATCAGATTAATCACATCTAAAAATGTTGATTAATCACGATTAATCGCTTAATTAAAAAGGCTTTTTATCAACATTTTTTGCCCGCCAAATTTTAAAATGCACCTCTTATGTGTTATTTTTTTCGGCATTTAATGTTAAGAGGACGCCTCATCCTCCTCTTTTTTTCTAATCAGTTAATTACTTGCATAATTTAAAGTGGGAAAAAAATGACCCCAATAGTTTGACATGAACAAATATTCTGAATGTCACAGGCAAACATTTATTAACTCTTTCATTCCCAGCCATTTTCACAGAAGCAACCCCTTTTGCTCCTGTCTGTTTTACTGGATTTTGACTGACTTTTCGAGGTCCGCAGAATGTTCTGTTCTATTGCTATAAAAACATATCCGTTTCCATTTTTCATCATTATTCACAAACCTGTTGAAAACACTGGCAAAAAGAGCTTGTTGCAAATGGCCCTGGCTGATCTCTTATACTCTTCTGCCTCCTGCTGGCCGTTTTTTTGCAATAACTACCATTGCTTTAAACGACCTTTTCATGTCAGAAGCTCTATCTTTATGCTTTAGCATAAAAAAAGAAAGAAAACCCCCCCGAAAAAAAACGTATAAATATGTTTTTGGGAGTGAAGAACAAAGTATTGAAAAACGTATTTATACGTCTTTGGGTTTGAATGAGTTAAATGCGTCACTTTAATGCATGTTACGTTTATTGTTTAAACACAACCTGTGCTACCTTTAACGTAGTCATCCGCTGTCAAGCTAAAGGATCATTTGCAGTCAAAATTAATAGTGCGATTAATCTGCGTTAATACATGATTAATACGATAATTTTTTGTGATTACTGTAATTAATTAGTTAACGCTTTAACTTTGACACTATTTTTTTTTCACTAGCGGGTCTAGTTTTTCCTCCAGTAAGCAAAATTCCACTGGTTAGCTATAGTAAGACTGTAGTAAGAAGACCTCATCTCCAGTTAGTTCGATGTGATGCAGTAAATTTTGGATTCAGTCTCAGTGATGCACAATCTTCACGACGTCCGGCAGTCCAAACCACCCGACCTCGGCTGCCCTGCTCGTATCCGCCCCAGTGTAACAGGTTGCATTCTTTTCCTCTGGAGATTGGCACATCTTGACAAACATCTAACAATCACGCCACCGCTTTGTGTTTTCCTCTTTCGCTCACCGGGAAGCGATTTATGACCACGTCTCTGACAGCGCTCTGGGGGAATAATAATAATAAAAAATAGAATATACGCCTCTACAAATCTGACATTCAGTTCAGCGGCAGAAATCATCCTTTTGAAGTGGGAGTTGTGAATTTTTTAAATGCTGAACTGGCTGCCTAATGTTTTACTGACACTGCATAAAGTGTTTACAGGGGTTGTTTACCACCCTTGGGGTGTGTGCGTGTGTTTGTGTGTGTCTGCGTTTCTAATATATCATGCCACGAAGGGAAATGGCACATTGTGAGAAATTATTTCCAGCATTGACAACCAACCCTAATATATATCTATATTTGCAGCTATTGTGTTGTCAATGAGCCCCTGCCCACTTTTTGAACTTTTTTTTTTTTTGCAAGAATGCTTTTGTACACACTTAATTATTGTTACATGCAGGAAACTGACTTTGTTGTGCATTCAAAATGATTGTACATTTGAAGAGAGTGAGGATGAGGAGGGATTTCTTGCACAGATTTTCAATCCACGTGATGAATCTCACTTTATATGTGCACGCGTGTGTGCGTGAATGAATGCAGATGAGACAGAAAAGGCTGCATTATGCATAACGGCTCACCATAGGCAATATCCTTGCTTCTCCAGCATACATATTCATAGTCCATTTTCATAACCAGTACAAAAACAGAGGGGGGAAAGTGCAAATTTATTTAAGCTCACAGTGAACAAATGGACCCAAAAAAAGAAGAAAAGTAAGGGTTAAAAAATGGTGTTAAAGGCTCACCCAGCAGGTGCTTCACCTCCAACGGTTCTGACCTTCTTTATTGTAATCATGGCATCCATGCTTGAAGAAAACAATCAAAATACAGTTCATGATTGCTCCTCCTTTAACGGGGGAGGTGTGATGGAAGACCTCAGGCAATGAAAGTACATGTGAGGTCAAGTGTGAAACAGTCGTATGATTTTCGTCCTTATGGTCAATCTCAAAAATGTGACCACAATCCTGAAAAACAGTCAAAGACACTGCAAATTTCTAAAACTTAGCGTTTTCCAAGCGACATATAAACTACATGTACAAAAAGTATTCGGACACGTCTTAATAAACTACAGGGAGTCTGAGTTACGAACGAGGTCCGTTCCTAGTCGGATTTCACCGTTAAAATAAAAATGTACATCAAAATACTTTATATAAAACAACTAAAATAAATTAAAATTAAAAAAATAAGATGCTGTACTTACCATCACTGCTTCGCGGTGGATGGAAAAGCCAAAAATACTCCTGGAGCACAAACACAGACAAGCGCTAGCACTAGCTAAGCAGCAACACTGACTGGGGACAAAATGGCGGAAGAGGGGCAAAATGGCGGTGGTTGAGTGCGTCATAACTTGAGGACTCCCTGTAATGAGTCAAGCAGGCTAGCAAGGGTTGAACAATTTCAAATTTGTCGTAGTTGATGCTAACGTTACGATGGCTGAGTTGATGTCAAATAACAAACATTTCGACGTCAAGAAAGTTTTGAAGGCTGAAAATGATATTGTCTTTCTGAATTGGCTCCATTTTTTTTTTTTTTTTAATATTTCATATATTTTGTCAATTTCAGACTCAGCAGACCAAAATTAGCCAGAGACCATTAAAATAATTTTTTGTTGGCCAGTGTAATCGATGGCAACATTGATATTTTTAAAGTAGTTGCATGCCTCTAAATATAAGCTTGTTTACTTACTCTCCCACAATCCCCAGTTGCACAGGCCCAACCCCTGGATCATTCATCCAATCAAATTCCAACACACCAATACGTGTAACACACTCGGAGGGAAGCTACCCGCTAAAGTGTATAATAATAGTATGAATGAAAAAAAATATTGTTAGCAAACTTTGAGTTTTGTTAGATCGGCGGTAGGGAATCCTGGTCCCCGAGAACCACTGTCCGCCCTATTTTCCAAGTCTCTCTCCACCAGCACACCTGATTCAATGAACAGGATCGTTATCAGGCTTCTTCAGAACCGATGAGCTGATCATTTGAGTCAGCTGTGTTGGAGCAGGGAGACTTCAAAAACAGGCAGGACATTGGCTCTCGTGAACCTTAAGCCTGGGTTAGATGGATTGTTGCTCGAATTTTACAAAATTCAACTTTCTGTGTGACGATAAAGGTGTGATTTGTGATTGGATAAGTGAGTCAGGGGGTGGGGCCAGGGAAAGGAAGAAGATCGTGAATGTGTCTGAAGGATGAAGGCTGGCAGTTGAGCGAAACTCCATGTTTTTTTTTTTTGGCAACTTGTAATGTTAATTTTCACAACAACAAAAAATATTACTGTTCAACCACAACTTATCTTCGTTTCATCTTCTAAGCAGACACTGCAGTTTGTTTGTATTTGTACTTTTATAGGAAGGCATTTGGTTAATTCCCTGACAGCTGATATGACAATTTAAGATGCTCCATCATCTCAGCGTGGTTTTTAAAGTATTTGTGGATAGAAATAACCACGCTTCCGATCTTATTTGAGTAAAATATTTCCACACACTTCAGGGTATATCAGGGTATCGATTCTGATTTCCGCAATCCATTTTGATTTCGATTCACAAGGGTTCGATTCGATTTAAAATTTTTCCCCATTCGATTCGACTGACTACAATTCAATCCGTTATCAATTAACTCATTCACTCCCAGCCATTTCCACAGAATTACTGAATTTTGACTGATTTTGCAAGGCCCGCAGAATATGTGTGTTCAATTGCTATAAAAGCATGGAACCTATCAAAAGAAAGATTAAAGTCTCTTCTTTCATCAGAAAAAAACTATGTTTCTGTTTCCGTTCTGCAACAATTAGCATTAGAAGAGAGCTAAGTTTCATTAGTTTTCACAAATCTATTTAAAATTCTAAGTAATTGAGCTTTTTTTCTAGATGGCCCTGGTTGATCTCCTTTGCTCTGCTGCCACCTGCTGGCCGTTTGTGTAATAACTACCATTCCTGCAACCGTCCTTTGCATTTGAGAGGCTGCATCAAAGCCTTCTGTATGCTCTAGCATAAAAAACAAACAAAAAAACGTATAAATACGTCTTTGGGACACTTAAACATTAAAAAAACCCGTATTTACACGTTATTGGGAGCAAATGAATTAAAAAGCTTCTCAATTTTCTTAAAGTACAATAAGTCAGGTCTTTCATGTAAGAAAAATGCTTCTAAATTTATGTGAACAGTAAATTTCAAGCAAACAGTAAGATTAAAAAAAAAAATTAGCCCTTAAAATTCTATTTTCTTTATTATATATGTGGCTTCATTTCTGACCCAAACTCGAATTCGCCATTCTGTTTTTATTTGATGTTTCTGAAAGTTTACTGCGAGGAGGCACGTGGTTTATGTCGTCGTTATGTTGGCACCATCCCTGGAGGCCGTAATCTGCGGAGGCCTCCCTTCCGTGTGTGAACTCACTGACCTGGATTCATAGCGTAGGACAAAGCGATTAGCTTTCCCCATCATAAGCTGTTGCTTTGTGGAGGTTTTCGCTCTTCGCTTAAGCGGCCCGGTTTTCTATTTTGGGCCGTTTTGGACGACATCACCGGATGGTTTATGGTTTGTTTAGATTTGAACAGATTATAGCGTTTGAAAGCATATCATGTCTAAGTGCAGCGGCTGGACAAATCTGAGGGAGTTTATCCGGTTATTACAGGCTTCATAGCTGGGTTAAATAGTTTCAGTCATTATTAAATTCAGGGAGAAGCAGGTCATGGGTGTCATCCCTTAAAAGTTGCCTACATCTTGCCACATTTCGTCCAAAAGATTTTGTAAAGTGGTTAATGTTATTTTCAAAATAATTGTATGTTGCTTGAAATTTTATTTACAGTTAACTCATTCACTCCCAGGCATTTTCACTGAAGCAACCCACGTCGCTTCACGGCTGTTTGACTGGATTTTGACTGATTTTGCAAGGCCCACAGAATATTGTGTTCTATTGCATTAGAACATGGAGAGTGTCTTGTTTCACCAGAAAAAAAAAGTATATTTCTGTGTCCGTATTGCAGCAATTAGCATTAGAATATAGCTAAGTTTCATCATTATTCACATTCCTGGTGAAAACATTGACAAAAAGAGCTTGTTGCAACATGGCCCCGGTTGATCTCTTTATATACTCTGCCGCCACCTGCTGGCCGTTTTTTGTAATAACTACCATTGCTTTAACAGTTGTCTTCAGTTCAGAGACTGCATCAAAGCCTTCTGTATGCTCTAGCATAAAAAAAATAAAAAATACGTTTTTGGGACACTGGTAATATTTAAAATAAGACGTATTTATACGTTTATACGTTTTTGGGAGCAAATAAGTTAAAGGGATACTTCACTTATTTAGCCCATTATAGCAATAAAAAGTTAATATTTTGTCTCTAATTAATTTTATACTTTCGTTATTTTTCAAGTACAATTAGTACCTTTAAAAACACATTTTGCAACTTGCTGTCGACTGAAAATGACATCACAAGGGCTCAGGTAACCAATCACAGCTCACCTGTTTTCTAGGTTTGGTCATGTGACATTCACAAGCTGAGCTGTGATTGGTGATTGTGACCTGAGCCCTTGTGATGTCATTTTCAGTTGACAGGAAGTTGCAAAATGTGTTTTTAAAGGTACTAATTGTACATGAAAAATAAGGAAAATATAAAATTTATTATAGGCAAAATATTCATGTTTGACTGCCAAAAACTGGCTAAATAAGTAAAGTATCCCTTTAATTAACAGTTCTGGGGTTGTGGCTTCGAATGAGAGTAAAAACTGAGTTAAAGCTACCAAGAAATGGGTTACCAGGTTATGAGGATAGCCGTGGTTAAAAATAATACAAATTTTACTACCAACGTTTTGAATGTTACATTAAATTTACTTGCGTACTCAACACAACTGTCAAAAATGGCGTCCAGCTTCAGCTCTGCAGACCCCAAATCCAATCTTCACCTCAGTCTGCTGGGTCAAAATTATTAATCCAACCTTGGGGAAAAGTAACCAATCTGCAAAAAAAAAAGAAAAAAAAAAGAAAAGAAAAACCTCAATAGAACTGACTGGGCTGTGTGTTCCTCAGCCACAAGTGCCTCGGAGTGCTCTCCGTGGTGCTGAAATTGCAGATGAGCTGCACTGCAACAGCAATGGATTCAAACGATGGATTGAACTTGACCTGAATTGCGATTATGAATTTGAACGCAAAAGGATATCCGCCGCAGGTGGCGAAGGAATGATGACGCTTGCTACCTGTCGCGCACTCGTACTTACGCGCGTTTGTCGTCTCACTCGTTGCCAGTCACAGCATACAAATTTATCACTCACGGTAAAATGGCGGAAAATACAAAGAGTGAAGGGAGAGTGCAACATTAATTCACTTTTTTTTAGTTTGTCATGGTCTTTGTTGTGTTGACTTGGTTTTATTCATGTTTTGCCTGTTTTCATTGATTTCATGTCTTATTTTGCTCGTTAGATTTTTGATTCCACCTGGACACCTTGTGTCACCCTATCAGCTCCCTCATCAGTTTACTTGTATTTAGTTACCTGCTTTGTTCCGGTCTTTATCCGTTCATGTTTCCCCAAGTCTTGTCATGGTTCCTATTGTGAGTTTATTGAGTATATTGAGTTTATTCCTAGTTTTGGGTTGGTACTTTGAAATTTTTTTGGGGGGGGGGACATTTGTTGATGTAGTATTTTCAATGATTCCAAATTGCTTTGTTTTCCATTTTTCCTTTTATTTATTTAAATATATATTTTTTGAAAATTACTCCTGTTCCCTCCCTGATCTCCACATTCCACCATGGAATCCTTAAACAGTGATTGTTTTAATTTCACCATTGAAAAAACAAAAAACAAACAAACAAAAAAACAAACAAACAAACAAACATATGGAGTTTCACTCTACAGGTTATAGGTCACACATATTCTGACCTGTCATTTGAATAGGTGGGTGTAGAGTTTTTATATCCACTATACGCATTTGAAGAGACTTATTATACAACATAAAACATATTGTCATTGGTTTAGTGCATGCAGGAGATGATGGAAAATCTTCTTAAAGTGTCAATACGTCACAATTGTCATAAAATGGAAATACACGGTTTTCATTGGATAGTGACAGTAAGATGTGTGGAACATATGTCTCTTGCACCAAAACCATTCATCCTCGTTCTTGCTATCAAGATCTTCAGCCTTGCACTTAATCACTGGTTATTAATGACACCCTTTGATGGTGGCGAGCTTTCGAAATTAGCACCCAAATGACATGATATAGCGTCTTTCAATCTCCATTGATGCGTTTCAGCCAGCACCCTATTCTCTCCCGAGACATTGAGAATTCAAGAGATAGTGCTAATCCAGGCATTGTTGTGACAATCCAGGAAAAGTGGATTAATTTAATTCAGTGTCATGGTGTGAGGGGAGAATTTCCTGTCTCGAGTGGGCGGTGGGGTGGGGAGGGGCCGGCATCTTGTTCTGGCCCCCAGCCAAGCTTAGCTCAGCATTTGTTTGGCTTCCAAGGAACCCTCAACCTGCTTCCGAGGTTTGTGGCCAGTTTTCAAGAGGCGGATTTCCTAAATGGACACCTAAGATTTGGGATATTTAAGGAAATGTATCGGGAATGAGATAAATGTTGGCATCTTGGTACAAAGGTTGACCTGGATGCCAGTGGACATTATATCAGTTATGATAGCCTATATATGCCCTGAAAAGTGTTGGTTAGATCAAATCTATTTTTAAGGCTTGTTCTATGATCGCACTTTATTGTGTATTTAATATTAAATGTCTCCCAGTCGCTCTTTATGTCGTTGCGATTGAGGGAATGCTTGCGCCAATCTGGATTTCTTTTTTCCTTCACTTCATTCATAGCTCAGCACACAGAGCCAACATGGCATCCATCCATTCTTCTTCGTTTCTTATCTAGAGCTCTTTTCTACAAAATCTTCTACATGGTGCCCCTGATGTTCAGACTGAGACATTACAGTCTGTCAAATTTGTGTTCTAAAACTCAACCACTGAAACATTTCATTTATTTGCACTTCTACTGGACAAACGGTACTATAGGCATACTTGAATGTATTGTGAAGCACTCTGTTATATTTATTTTAATTATTTGCACTTTACTCCATTGCTTGAAAAGTGGTTAAAATATCAGATATTTTCAGTTGTATTTTTGGGTCACTGTTATATTCTTATGAATCTTTTATTTTTTTGTAACTTCAGCTAAGACCATGCTCAATTCTATATATACAAATAAAGGCTTATATGACGAAATAAGAGTGACAACATGAAGCACGTAAACCCAGTCAACAAACCTCTTTGACAGTGTTAATCAAAACCGTGTACAGATCTTATTAGTGTGTTATTAGGGATGTAACGATATCCAAACATCATGATACGATATTATCACGATATGAAGGTCACAATATGATAATTATCATTATATTGTGTGGAAATTGGCCACACAAAAAAAGGTCACAATATTGACCCAAAAAATGAGCTCATACTAAAAAAAACAAACAAACAAACAAACAAACATAATATTGTGTTTTTGTATATTACAGCTATCTCTAATAACAGTTAAAACTGAGGCAGTTACTTGCTAATCTGACCTTTAGCGTGGATTTTAAACATAGAAGGGCCAAAACATGCCTTATGAAAATTAAACTGCAAAAAAAAAAAAATAGCCACCAGGGGGTGTAGAACTGCACAAATGGAAATCAAACAGATTTTTTTTTAAAGATGTTCTGATTTGAATATTGTGAGATGACGACGACGATATATTTATTGTGGCAGTTTTAATATTGCGATATTGCTGTTATCGTTACATCCGTATGTGTTATTGAATTTACTTTTATGATCTTTGACAATCAGAAATTGCTTCATCCCTGCAAACCAGTTAACGCGGGTGTCCCTTTCTGTCATCCAAACAGTCAACAGTGAGGATGTTGTCTCTACGCGGCTGTACTTTGTGAACGCCTCCCTGCAGCGGGTGACCTTCTCCAGCTCCGTGGGGGTGTCCCTGCCCTGCCCTGCGGGCGGCGCCCCCCATGCCGTCCTGCGCTGGTACCTGGCCGCCGGAGACGACATTTACGACGTG
The DNA here is from genome assembly GCF_051991245.1 of Festucalex cinctus. NCBI lineage: Eukaryota > Metazoa > Chordata > Actinopteri > Syngnathiformes > Syngnathidae > Festucalex > Festucalex cinctus. The sequence continues at coordinate 11,160,349 of NC_135423.1, read as the reverse complement.
CCCCACATCCGCCACGTGCACGCCAACGGTACCCTCCAGCTCTACCCCTTCTCCCCCTCCGCCTATAACAGCATCATCCACGACAACGAGTACTTCTGCACCGCCGAGAACCAGGCGGGAAAAATCCGGAGCCCCAGCATTCACATCAAATCAGGTAAGGCTGGAGACTATGAATGTCATTACATTGATCATCATTTGAATGCCTTTTGAGGGGTTAAAGCTGCTGAATGCAGAAAATTGTATTTCAAATCGCTACTGCCACCTGTGGCCGAAAAATGAAACTACACAAACACTTTTTCATGGGCGGGAAATTCAAATCCAAATCCAGTCTGAAAATTATTGGTCAGAGGCTTGCAGAATAAAAACAAAATAATTAAAATAATTTAATAATTTATACATTTAAATTTATAATAAAATAAATATATAATTTTAACTTAATTGTTTTTCATGTCGAATTAATACCGTTAAATACAAATTTTTCCACTTGCTGTTGATTGAAGATGACATCACCAGTGTTGAGGAAGTAGGTAACAACCAATCATGGTTCAGTTTGCTAACCAAACCCAGAAAATAGATGAGCGATAATTGGTCGTTACCTATTTCTTCAGCACTGGTGATGTCATCTTCAGTCGACAGCAAGTGGAAAAATTAATTTGACTCTGCCTTCATGTGCTATGGGAAAGATGGACCTTACCACTTGGGACCTCCTAATTATGACCGAGTTTTGTTCATGTGCTTTTGTTGTTGTAGCAAAAAAATACACATGGAAGCTGACGTACTCTTTTTCTCATAAAACTGAACAATTACTGTACAGATTACAGTACAGTACACAATTATTGTAACAATTAATTACAATATTGTAAAAAAAAAAAAAGAGCTCATACTAAAAATAAAAAAAGCACAAAAAAGTTCACGATATTGTAAAAAAAAAAGAGCTCATCCAAAAATACCACAAAATTGTGCTTTTGTACATAACATCAATGTTATGTTATTATGTTATTATTATTATGTTATGTTGTTAATGCACGCACACATTGATTCCTCCACATATTGACTTGCTTCACAGACATATTACGTTTCCCTTCATCTGACAATTAGTGTAGATTTTAAACATAGAAGGGCCAAAACATCCCTAATGAAAATTATATTGCACGAATAAACTAGCCACTAGAGGGTGCTAGAACTGATCAAATGGGAATCAACCTGACTTTTTTTAACAGATGTGTTGCATTTAAATATCGTGAACATGACGACGACGATATTGTGGCAGTTTTAATATCACGATATCGCGCTTATCGTTACATCCCTAGACAGTGTACCACACTGGTTAGCACCCCAATGGAAGGTTTCTAAAAACTTCAAAGGGTAGCCACCACAGCTTTGGATAAATATCCTAAAATAATGCATATCATAGTAAAATGAACCAAACCTTTGTGCTTGGTATACAACTGGGTGCTGCTGACCTGTCGGTACTCGCTGTCAAGGTCATAGCTAGAGAGGGAAGGTGTTACTTTTCACACACGCACACACACGCACGCACGCAAACACGAACTCATGCCAGCATGCCTCCTGCCTCCCAGTCTCCCAGTCTCTCCATCTGTCCACCGACTGGAAAGTCCCCTAACCACACACACACTGATACACGCACACAGAGAGCCATTTTCGTCAAGCTGGCTCTTGGTGTCTCGCTGCCAGCTCTTTGTCGGGTTTTTTTGGCAAAGGACAGTTTGAACGAGTCAGCTGCAGACACGGAATAATGCGAGCACAATCACGACAAAAAAAAAAAAAAGCAAAATAATTTTGGAGCGTGTTGATGAATCCTGCCTGAAAAGGCATTCAACACAAAAACATAGAGTAAAAACACGCCCGTATGCCCGGCATGTTCCCAAGAGGCGTGTGTGGACAGTCCCTTCTATGTGACCTTCTCGCAAACCTTCATGTTGGCATGACCTTCCCTCGCCCAAAATAATTGCAACAATTAATCAATTCAATGCAGAGATGACCGCATCTTCACAGCTTCGTAAGCAAGAACGGAGCGCGTGAGTGTGCGCTTCATTACCTCCGTACGCACACACATGCGGTTGCCATGGGAGACCTTAGTGCTTAGGTGTGGCTGGCCCCGCCTCAGGTGAGACGGCAGATTGACAAAGCCGCCCTCTGCTTCCTTGTCACATCTCTGGCCATCCCTCCACATACTCTCTCACTATTGGTCCAATAATAGCACAAGCACCTCCCACTTCATCAGAGGCACTTGAAATGTTAGCATGCTGACTCTCGTTTATCATGAGTTTGAATGTGCTTGGTTAACGCGGAACACAGTCACAGGCTCAATTATATGTGGGTGTGCACACTTGTGCAACATCTCATTTATTTATTTTTACTTCTCTCTCAAAGATTTGAGAGCAATTGAGCAGGGGTCTGTAGACTTTATATCGCCACTGTATTGTCAGAATTGGTTTGTTGTCAATCAAATCAAAATCAAATCAAAAATTAAAATCAAAAATCAATCAAAAATCAAATGGCATATTGACAAGTTGACAACCAATGGTGTGGTTGGTCCCTGGAGAAGTGGGTATACTCTCAATTTTTTTTAAATGTATTTTTATTTATTTTTTTAATATATAAGTAGTGCAGAAAAACATATTGTTTTGAAAAGGTGACATGAAAAAAAAAAATTGTACTTTCTCAAAATAATAAAATTATTACTTGATTAAGAGCAGTTTGGATTAATGTACTTTGTAAAATGTATTTCTCATGAGACAAATATGCAGTATACTAGCCACTTTAGATAGTTACAAGTTTGTGAGTTTTTTTTTTTCTCTCGCATTTTGCCACTGTCTCAAATTTACACGTTTTTTTCCCCCCCGCACAATTTGCCACTTTATAAAGTGGCAGATTTGCTCGTTTTTTTTTTTTTCTTGGAATATTGCCCCACCCTCTAAAAATATATACCGTATATTTATACGTGGCCCTAATACGCATACGTAGTTAACCACATCGCTTGCAACCATAATTATTAGAATCTAGCAAAACTGGACTGTATTAATTCAATTTAAACATTTATTATTTGTACATGTGTTTGACAAAATGCACATGAGGAAAAAGATGGGTGGCTATCATAATGGCCACCCTTTTGGCTGTGTTAGCGTCATGGAGCCTTTCCAAAATTTAAACACATGCCAACTTTAAAAGAGGATTAGGGAGGACATTTTTACAAACTGTAATCACTTGTCAGTGACGGAATTATCAAAGTATGAGAGAGGAGAAAATCTATTTCCCATTAACGTGAAGATTCAGGAGATTAATCGTTGGTGTAACAGCCTCACAGAGTCAGTAGCTGCAGGACTAAGGCAACGAAAACACACATAACATTCTGAGTGAGGCTTGGGCTACTAAATCCGATGCTTTTGAGCCAATCATTTGTACACCCTACACCTTCCTACTATGGAGGAAAAAATAAAAAATAAATAAATGGCTAAATAAATGAATTAATTAATAAAAGTAAAAATAAAAATTGATATAAAAATATAATTTAAAAACTAAATGCAAAAATAAATAGCAATGAAATAAAAATAAAAAATATAATAAATAAATAAATAAAAAAAAGAAAAAGAAAGAAAAATAGATTTAAAAAACTAAAAATAAATCAAAAACTAATTGTCGAAATAAATAGAATATATATATAAATATATATATATATATATATTTCATGATTTAAATAAATAAATGTGTTTCAAACCGTCAGGTTATTCAAATGAGGGGGCGGTCCTAAGCATGTCTTGGTTTGGACTATGGACTTGGGTCTGGTTATTTATTTTTTTTACTTATTTTTTTTAATTATATATATATATATATATATATATATATATATATATTTTATTTTCACTTTGTCATTTTTTTATGTAGTCATTTATTTATTTTTAATCTTGGCAGTTTTGGTCCTCCATACATACAAGTTGACACCTGCTCAGCGAATATTATCAAATTTCCCCTTTGTCCCAACCCAAATCCGTATACACCTTCTCGGGTCGGGCAGGCTGAGGCCAAGACAGCAGGTGTTGCGATCGTATTTCCTCTCCATCTGTCCTCCTCATCTCGTCTGTTGTTGACATTTATTTACTAATACAGTAAGCAGGGGCTGTAGTGGCCTGGAAATGACACACAATGACAGCGCCTGCTTTCCTGTTCACTGACTAAAAGAAGCCATTCATTTCTCTGCACATTTTATTATTATTTCCCTTCTCGCTTTCCTGTGTTTTTGCTGCTCTCTTTATGAATAAGTAAATGCAGTATTTGGTTTCCCCGGCGTTAATTATTGAAGCGACAGTGATACAGGACTTGCCTCCCAGTGCGCCCCGTGCGCCGGAGTCATGTTTTAGCTCGTTCCTAGGCAACGCATATAGTCAGGCATCAGTAACATCCTAATGATTCTGCGGTGCGTACGATGAGGGGGGGGGGTGCAATTTACACACAAATCAGCCAGGCCGCCATTTGCATCTTTGCATTCATTTATATCACACGCGTGCAGCTGGTGTACGACAGCACTTTGACATGCTGACAAAAACGTGAACATTATTCACACAGGAAGTCCAATCCACGGGTGACATTGACTAGTGGCCGGTGTCATTGCACCAAAACATTTACAAGCCGTCAAGCTGATTTTAAACACTCCATGATGGGCTCAGCGGGGATTGGGGATTTTTCCTGCTATTGACGAGCGGCAGCAGGGTCAATCAGGGAGTAAATAAATGATTGAAAGAATTAGCCGTACCGTGGCAGCCGAGGCTACTCAGTCGATCGGCGCTATTGATCGGCAGGTAGATGGTATCAGTGAAAGGCAGTGGCAGCTTGAGATGAAGAGCTGGCCTCAAGACTTGATTGCAATTATATGTCCTTTAGCTTTGAATTGTTTACAAATGAGGCGTCGGCTCATATTAGTGGTTCACGTGTCGGGCGACCTAAAGCGAAAAAGTTTTCTGCTCTCCGGAGGATGTGTTACGGTTGCTTTTCATTTAGTGCCATACTGTCTCGTGTGCGTAACTCATTCACTCCCCGACATTTTCATTGAAGCAACCCCTTTTGCTCCCGACTGTTTTAAAAAACGTGGAACCTACAAAAAGAAAGATTTGAGTCTCTTCTTTTCTCAGGATAAAAAAATAATATTTCTATCTGTTTCGGTTTTGCAGCAATTAGCATTACAATATAGCTAAGTTTCATCATTATTCACAATTCTGTTTAGAACTGTGGGGAAATCGGCTGTTTGCAACATGGCCCTGGTTGATCTCATACTCTGCTGCCACCTGCTGGCCGTTTTTGTAATAGCTACCATTGCTTCAAGCATTCTCTTCAGTTCAGAGGCTGCATCAAAGCCTTTTGTATGCTCTAGCATAAAAAAAACAAACATAAAAAAACGTATAAATATGTCTTTAGGAGCATGGTAATATGTAAAATAAAATGTATTCATACGTTTTTGGGAGCAAATGAGTTAAAGAGGAAGTCAATCCAATTTTTTTCTTTTTACAAAAATATGTACTATTAGCCCCCCGAGAGTAAATATGGTATTCTAGTTAATATTGTGTTTGTGGAAAATGAGTTAAGCAGCAAATCCAGCTGTTTTCATCCATCTCAGGGGGAGGCCATTTTGCCACTTGTTGCTCAGGTCTCAGGTAACAACCAATCACAGTGCAGCTTAAGGAAACAGGTGAGCTGTGATTGGCTGTTACCTGAGACTTGAGCAACATGGATGTTATCTTTAGTCGAGAAGCAAGTGGCAAAATGGTCGCCGCCTGAGATAGATCAAAACGGCTGGATTTTGCTTCATAACTCATATTCCACAAATGTAATATTAATTAGAATGTCATGATTGGACTGGTGAGGTCACATATAACATATTATTGTCAAAAAATGTCCACTTTAAGTTAAATAAGGCAAACTTTGAGTAATCCTAAAATCAAATGTAGGCATTTTCTGTCAAATCTGACTTTGGGTGCATTCTCCATTCGATGTGATAAATTGACCACTTTGAGCTGTGACACAAAGAAGGTTAGGCACCACTGGTCACCTTCACTTTTATTTTTTAAATTATGAACCTCCAAACAATCATTTAGTCATAAACATGTGGATTTCAATCACATTCACGTTTCAGGAGAATCCCGTAATCTAGAACCAACCTCCAATTAAAATAAGGCACGCTGTCATTTCCTGTTTACCTGTAGATTAACACATTCATTGCCAGACCAGCGGGAAAAAAAAGCATCATTTGACGTCTTTTTCCGTCAATGGCGGTGAATGAGTTAAACATGGTAAAAATCAATGAAGCAATTATAAATTGTTGATATAATGTACAGCAGGGGTGTCCAAACTTTTTCCTCTGACGGCCACATACAGAAAAATAGAAAGCTTGCAAGGGCCACTTTGAAGTTATTTATCAACACATTCATTGCCAGACCAGAAAAAAAATGCATCATTTGACGTCTTTTTCCGTCAATGGCAGTGAATGAGTTAAAAGTGATTGATCCCAAGACTAGGGTGGTCAGATTTGTCAGAAATGTCACCAAATTTAATGGCTATGATAACTGTGTGATTGACGTATACATGGCAAAACCGGAACACCAGGACAGGACCTGCGTAATAGCAGGACAACACAATGAAGTTGGCACGAATAAGATTTATGTGCAAACAGAAAATATAGCCCATAAAGTGTTGTACAATGCTTTCCCAAAACACACACTTGCTATGCTTAGTCATGTTGGATTGTGGATCCATTTGCAGAGTTGACATTAGGCACACAAAAGTAGAACGGGGTTAAAGTACAAGGTAAGAGGGTGGCGTTACTTTGAGATGAAAGACTCTTTAACATTTGGCAAGGACATTGCCTTTGGTTCCACTGGGTTCCAGTGACAATGGTGGCTGGCATAAAGCATTATTAATGACCAAGGAAACTGGCCTTCAGGCTAGGCGTTAATTATATCACTGGAGAGATGGGGGGAGAGCGTGAACACACCGGAGGGCGGAGCATCTCACTGCATTGTATGTGTGTGTGTGTGATTTGCATTGTTAAGCCATTACTGTCCTCATTTTGGAGGGAGGCCTAGCTGGTTGAATAGCAATGATAGATTGGGATGCCAGGAACACTTGCCAGCATCAGCCTTTCTTGGGCGCATTTCATTTGTGTAATTGTGTTTTCCTTTTCTTACACATTACTCATCATACTCCTTTTTTTGTCTCGTGCCAAAATTGTAGAGGGCAAAATATGATTGACCCTTTTATATGAATGGTTGGTTGGCCAAGACAATGCTCATTTAGCTTCAAGCTAGCATCCACCTGTTTGTTCTTAAAATTGTTAAGCCAATCTTTCTGAAACTGTTAAGTAAATGTTTGGGTATCGATTAATACGAGGGGCTTCCAGTTTCATACACACTTCTGGAATAACAATATTGTTCTAATAATTTGGAGTAATTCCTTTGCTCATTGCAATTGCGTCCCTGGCCTATCACGATGAATTCTAAAGTTTGGTCACTACACTACTGACCATAGAGGTTTAATAAAATAAAATAAAATAAAATAAAATAAAATAAAATAAAATAAAATAAAATAAAATAAAATAAAATAAAATAAAATAAAATAAATAACAAAAAAATATTTATTATTTATTTATTTATTTATTCATTTGTTTTTCAATGTTCATTACCAAATTTACAATAACATAATGTAAATGTGATTTAAAAAAAAAAAAAAGCAACAAAAAAGATGCAGCTCATTGGTAAGTGGCACTTTTATTGATTTTACCAAGAATAGCATCATACAAAATTACACTATCTCAGTCAGTGATGAGATATTTGTGAGTATTTAAATAAGTTCATATAATAAAACATAACATAATTGAAAATATGTCAGATTTATAGGCTAAATGCTAAAAATATTTCATATTTTCCCATAATGCCACAGGGATTTGCTTGCATATGCACAAGTCAATAGCCTCTTGTATACAGGAATATTTTTTATTTTTTTTTTAAACTTAATTTTGGAATGTATTGGTATGATATGGACCAAATGCAAAAATAAAATAAAATAAATGTTTTACCACTCGTGCATGATCAATTAATAACTTGTGGCATTATAGGAAAATATGTTGTTTGTAGCATTTAGCCTATAATATGTTCGAATGCATTTCCAAGTATGTTCGAACGTACTTGCGAGTATGTTCGAATGCACTTGCGAGTATGTTTGAACATATTTAAATATGTTCAGTCACAGGAAGGTCGTTGATGAGATTCGAACCCGGAACCTCAGAACTGTGCAGCAGACAGGCTAACCACTATACATCACCATGCTGCTGCAAAAGAATCCATCATTTCAAGATAGTTCATGAAATTTACAGACAAATATCTGCTCTGATTTCTAACAACTCGGCGTTAACTGCCGGAGATGATTTGCTTAGCTACCGGCTACCGTTTTCATCATTATGCGCACGTCTTAATCACCGCCGCCCCGCGCTCGCCGTGCCATGTGCAGGCCGCGTGTTTCTGATGCCCGGCGCCTGCATGTGACAGTCGCAGCGGCCGCGAGCCACGCCGCGCTCCTCGCCGTCTCAAAGCATCTGCGCCGTTGTTCGTTGAAAGGCTAAAGGCCGCTCACTGCGCATCCCCTTCAACGCAGCTCCCAGTCAGCCCGCCTTACAATCACGACGACGTAGAGTTGGTGGACTTCAGACGTGGGAGCAACAACACCAGCTCCTTTGTTTACTTGGTCTTTTTTTTTTTTTTTTAAATAACAGTTCTGAACTCTCTTTTTCTATTTTTTATTCAATTTTGATAATGGTTTTCAGATCTGATGTGAAATCATAATTGTGTTGTTATTTACTAAGCAAAAATAGTAACATGAGACACAATAGAGAAAAGATCCATCTTCCATGCTTATTCTTCTCTTTCAATTTTTTAATGTACATCTCCATACATAAAACTAGGGTTGTTAGGTGATTAAATTTTTTAATTGTAATTAATTGCATGACTTCAATATTCACAATTAATCTAAAATTTTATATCTGTTCTAAATGTACAATAAAATATTTTTTCATACTCTTATTAACATAAAAGTGGAAAAATTGTTAACTAATTGAAATATGGCTGCATCTTTTAGTCATCGATACAGTAATTTCATCATAATTCATAACATTTAGTCAAAATTAAAAAGATGTAATGTACTGTAAAAAACGAGTGTGATATTCAATTGTGTTGAGGTCATTCTTCTGCCACTAGATGGCATAATTGCATTTGTAAGATGTTGAAGACAGCTCAGTGCATTTTTCTTTTCACATTAAGAGGTTTCTAATCTTTAACATGAAGTAACTTGTGAAATTCTGCACATTTAAAAAAAATGTAAAATATAACTTGACCCCAGTCTCCACAAAAGTGTGCATTATTATTAAATTTATTACTACTAAATTTTGACATGGTCGCGTCTGCTGCGTTGCGACTGGAATTCGCCCAGTAATTGTCTACTGACAGGACTTTTGCAGAAGAGCATCAGACAGCTCATTCAGAACGCTGCAGCTCGGGTTCTGACCAAAACAAAGAGATCAGAACATCAGATCACTCCAGTGCTAAAGGCTTTACACTGCCTGCCAGTCAGCTGTAAAACAGATTTAAATTTTTGCAATGGTCTATAAATCAATAAAAGGTTTGGGTCCTGAATACATTTAAATGAATGCAGAATGACGAGAAAACCAGTAGGACTCTGAGAGCTACAGACTTGGGTCAATTAGTGGAACCCGGAGTTGAAAGTAAACATGGTGAAGCTGCATTTAGATATTATGCTGCACACAAATGGAATATGGCTTAACGTGCTGGTCGTCAAAAATTCGGATTATGTAAAGCATTGGTGGGCAAAATCGGTGCTCGGGGGCTGGAGTTCTGGGGGTTTTGGATGTTTCCCTTCCCCAACACGTTTGATTCATATAATTCTATAAACAGCTCATTAGCAAGCTCTGCAAAAGCCCGATAATGATCCTGTTCATTCGGGGACTGGGATAGCTCACCCCTGATAAGGAAACCTGTTTTTTTAATTTTTTTTTCTGTCCACTTTTGACACAGTTAATCCCAACATAACAGGTTATTAGTTAGCAAAGATTTTCCCTTTTCCACTGTAGAATCCGTTTCTGTTAGCACATTGAGTTACCTTTTTATATAAATAAAGATGCTGTTCCTATATTGTTGTGAATATCCTCACATGATCACATTTAATGGCTGTTCTGTTCTCTCCCCTTATTCCACATCAGTGTTCCGGGAGCCATACACAGTCCGTGTGGCTGACCAGCGCTCCATGCGAGGTAATGTCGCTGTGTTCAAGTGCCTCATCCCCTCTGCTGTCCAGGAGTACGTCAGTGTGGTGTCCTGGGAGAAAGACACCGTGTCCATTGTCCCAGGTAAGGAGCGGATCCCGTCACTGTCACCGTGTCGCCAGTTTTTCCGTTTTCGCTGGCTATACAGTACGCTTGGTGCGTTTGATCAACATTCAAATGCCAGTGGAGTCAAACAGTGTTTACGCTCAGAGAAAAAGGCGAGTTGGATCAGCAATTTCAAAATAGGATTTTACATCAAACCCTGTCATGGAAACGAGCTGGTTGGGTGCTGTAATGAATTTCTCCCGCAGTTGTCAGAGTAGGAAGATGGAGGGAAGGATTTAAAAAATGAACAACTCGGTCACAAAGAAGATGAAATGGCCTTTTGGCTGCCATGTTGCTGGCTTCTCACTCGTCGTTAATCGCCGTGTTCCGGGGATAAATCAGGATGTGTTCTGTGTATGCGTGAGTGAGAGAGGACGTGTGTGTGTGTGTGTTGTGTGGGCCCGAAGGGGAGTGTAATTTGATGAGTGATGGATCCTTTTAGCTGCTCATCACAGTCACACAAAGCGAGCATACGCACCCCTCACCCTCCATCGGACGATAACCGCGTGAAGGCCTCCCACACTGTGTGTGTGCGTGAAGGTTTGCGTGTTCCGCAGTTAACATTTGCTCCGCGGAGCGACGGCAAATTGTTGGGTGTCAGATGAGACTGTTTAGGTCAGATGATATGTTGCACTCCCGCTGCCCTTTATCTCCATCGCTGATACCGAGCATCGCTTTCATCTCTCAATCATGTGTGTGTGTGTGTGTGTGTGTGAGCTGGTTCTGTCCTTCACTTCAAGTACTCATTGATCCAGCACAGCTGTAGTGTGTATACGTGTATGCGTGTTCGAGAGTGTGTGTGGCCTGAGGGGGGTTTCCAGTCTGGATCGATAAAGCGTGCTGTTGGGTTCCCCTCTCTCTTGTCACGGATCCCTCAGTGTGAGAGTGGTGAGACCCTCTGTTTTTGTACCTATTTTTGTGTGTGAGTGCGTGTGTGTGTTGTCTGTCAGCGGTTGTGTGTGGTAAGAGCTCAGTGGGAGTGTGTTATCGATCAGCTGTTGGACGTATTCACTACTATGAACAAGCATGAACATTACGCACACAATTTATATGGATCTCCAACTAGGCTGATCAGTGTAAGTGTCCCTAAGCGTTGTCGTAAAATGCTGAATGGTAATTTGCATGTAACCATATCGTGAATTACAGTGCAATCGTAATGTATTACCAGGAAGAATATGATGGTCAATGTAATCATTCCTAAATCTTCCCATGAGACAACCTTGCAAGGTAACATTTACTTGACATTATGGAAAAGAAATGGCTCTAAAGTGGGCTTGATACTCAGCAAAAGTAATGAGATATATTTATGACTTAATTCTTTAACTCATTTGCTCCCAAAAACGTATAAATACGTCCTATTTAAAATGTTTTAAGCGTCCCGAAGACGTGTTTTTACGTTTTTGTTTTTGATACTATACAGAAGGCTTTGATGAAGCCACCCAATGGCAGTGAACGGGTGAAAAAAATTGTTAACGTTAATTTTTTTTTCAAATCTTAGCAATAGAAATGTATTCTAACAAAAACTTTAGGAAGTTCCCAGAGTTATTCACATGTCTTAAAATGTTCAATGAAAACTTTAAACAAATAAATACGTCCCTACTGCTTTCGCAGGTAATGTTTTAAAAAATTTGAAAATATCAGAAACGTGAAATTTTTACTTATCTAGGTTTTAATAATAATAATAATAATAATAATAAAAATAAAAATAACATTAATAATAACATTAATAATAATAATAACATTAATAATAATAATAATAATAATAATAATAATAATAATAATAATAATAAAACTAAAAAATGAAGGTGCAAACAGTTCCTTTGGTCATCAACATTTCTTTTAAAGTTAAGTTTAATTTAATTTACTAAATCTGGGGGGGGGGGGGGGTCAATGAGACGATTGCAGGAATGTAACGATATCCAAACATCACAATATAATATCAGTCACAATACGATAATTGACACATTATTGGCGATATTTTTTAAAAAAAAGCTCCTACTTTATAAAAAAAAAGGACAATATTCATATTTGTTTTTGTACATAATAATAGCAGTGATGATCCCCTTTATCTGGCTATTAGCGTGGGTCTTAAACGTAGGTGACCAAAATATGCCTAATTAAAATTAAACTACACTAATACCACCAGAGGGTGCTGTAACTGCAGAAATTGAAAACAACCTGGCCTTTTTTTGACAGATTTTCCACTTTTAATATAAAGTGACATGACGACGATATCATGCCAATTTTAAAGGGATACAATGAGCCATTTTTAGCTGTAAAAAGTTCATATTTTGTCCTGAATTCATTTGATAACTTCATTATTTTTAATGTCCAATTAATACCTTTCAAAACACATTTTCCCACTTGTTGTCGACTGAAAATGATATCACCTGTTTTGAGGAAATAGGTAACGACCAATCACGGCTCACCTGTTTTCTGAGTTTGTTTGGCACATGTGATGTCATTTTCAGTCTACAGCCAGTGGCAAAAATAGTTTTTAAAAGTATTAATTGTTTGTGAAAAATAATGGTTATGACATTAATTATAGACGAAATAATTTCTTACTGTTGAAAATGGCTCAATGAGTCAAGTATCTCTTATACAGCGATATTGAGATATTGTTATCGTTGCATCCCGAGTTGATTCTAAATTGTCCTGAATGTAATCAAGCCGATTTAGTTATATGCCTTTCCCTACAAACAGCACTTTAAAATGTTGAAGAAAGTTCCGGAAGAGTGGAATCTCTATTCTGGTCTTGTCTGTCTCCATGCAGGATGACAAGTGTTATCAATGACAGGGAGCTTCTCTTCTCTGTTCTCTGTCCATCTTTGACCCTCCCATATTTGTCTCTTGTACAGCATGATGGCCTGTGTCAGCACATTGTTGAACACACCAGAGCGAGCCGATCACATGACTCCCCGCCACGCACCTTCCGTCCATCCATCACGAGCACAGCTTTGTGTTTTTCGCTCGCTCCGGAGATGCTCCGCCGGCTCGCCGTCTATTAAAGAGGTCCGTGTATGCCGAGGTGGGGACTTGACAGGATGACACCTCGTCGCGCGAACGGCCGCGTTGGTCAATAAAGTTGACTTTGAAATGGGCTTTGATGAAGAGGCGGGCGGGTGTTTGCTGACAGCTGCCCTCACTGCCAGACGACCCCGCTTGGGTGCCGTGTCACGTTTTGACAGCCAAATCTGTTTGCGTTGGAGAGTTCACAGAGCAAATGTGTGTGCGTGTGTGAGTGTGTGTGTGTGTGTGTGGGGGGGGGGGGGGGTCGATGTGGGCCCGTGTGGGCCCGCTATTCTTGTTGCGACTCCTTTTGCCGTGTCGGTGTGATTTGATTGCTTTCTCGCACTGTAATCGATGGTTTGCTGGTTAGAAAATGATCATTTGTGTGCTCGTCAGCTGCAAAGTGTTGACGGATGCGCCTGAAGGAACTGTTTGTCTGTGTGTGTGCGTGCGTGTGTCACTTTTTTTATTAGTAACCATCTCCTCCTTCAACTTTAAAATGAGTGCGAGTTTCATCTGGTCACCATGGTAACGGGTGCGAACTGGCAGGCGGAATGAGGAAGGTGTGAGGATGCATCACTGCTTGATTAATATTAGTGCTTCACCACAGCACACACACACGCACACACACAAATACTGTTGGGAAAAGATATGTTTTTAATAGGAATATTTAATACCATTTTTTTTTTTTTACAGACCTCTTGAGTAGGCACCGATACAGGTCCTGATATCAGTCCTTTTGATACATGTAATTTCTATTAAATCAATAGCAAATCATTTTAAAGCACGACCTACATAACCCAATATAGCAAAATTTTTTTCCATTTTGCCATAAAAAGACACATTTTGTACACACCAAATGTAAATGAATTTAAATGAAGAAAATGACACAATTGGCAAGGAAAAGTCCCAATCAAAATGTGTGGTTGTACATTCATTCATTCAACCGACACTGGTATCGGCCCCCTTTCAAGTACCCGATACCTTGAAATAAGGCTGGTATGGTGTGTTTGTATTGACGTATTATTTGGCACAAATTTATTCCTGCATTGATGATTATGAAGAGGATGCTGATAAACGGGTACAAGGGAGTGTTGTAAACCGCACCTCATGCATCCTTATCAGTCCACGCTGGCTATACGACACATGAGAACTCGCCGCTTATTAATTATTTTCCTTTGCAATTATTACCTGCAGTCTTATCAACAACATGTAAATTGTTCCGGGAGTAATGGGGGTCTCGGTCTCCTAGGCAAGAATATGACAGACATTCAAATGAGCTATTTAAGAATATGCTAGCACAAAATTTGTGCCGAATATTAGGAACAACATATCTTGACCTTTGAGTGACCCGAGATATTAGCTGTCTCTTGTTGATAGTTTTTTTTGCTTTGACTTGATTTGATTTCTGGAGAAATTGTGTGGGAATGCTAATAGCTGAATGCTAATGAAGGAAATAAAAGTTCAATTCTATGAAAAGTACAACGTAATTAACTATTAATTACGAGTAGTAGTAGTAGTAGTAGGAGAAACAGTAGTAGTATTACTACTTGGGGTGTTAAAAAAAAAATCGATTCGGCAATATATCGCGATACTACATCGCGCAATTCTCGAATCGATTCAATAGGCGGCTGAATCGATTTTCACACTTCCATTTTTAATGGAAAAATATTCAACAAAACGTCTTACTTAAGCATGGAAGAATGTTATATGAACAAAACATTAAGCCTTAATATTTTATTTTAATGCTGTTCAAACATGAAACAGATTACAACCTCTATAAGACTGAAATTTCAGATAAATAAATAATACATTTTCATACAAATCTTACACTCTACAAGTTTACCAATTAGTATTTTCTAAATTTGAATGAAAAAAAATCGCAACAATCGACTTATAAATTTGTACCGGGATTAATCGTTATCGAATCGAATCGTGACCTGTGAATCGTGATACGAATCGAATCGTCAGGTACTAGGCAATTCACACCCCTAATATATATATATATATATATATATATATATATATATATATATATATATATATATATATATATATATATATATATATATATATATATATATATATATTTATGTATTACCATCAGTAGATGAGAAATTTTAGTTACACTGCCTCAAATTTTGGGGACAAAATGCCACCATTTAGGGGCATTTTGGCAAAAAGAAAAAATGGGAGGGGTTCAAAATATGACTTTTAACATTATTTTAAGAGGGTGACATTATGTATAGGCTTTACATACAAGGAGAAACATGAAAATAAATGCATGAAATCATGATGCTCAAACTGAAAATTGTGGCTGTTTTGTTTGGGGGGGGACCGGAACGAATTAATTAGCATTTCCATTTCTTTTCATGGCACTATTGTCAATAGCATATCTCAGTTAATTTAAACGTTTTCTTTTATATTAAAAATATGAATACACAGAGATCTTATTTATTTATAAGACCCAAGACTCTTCATTCCATTGAAAAAACACATTCTAAGGCATTTTAGATTGCAAATTAATGGCATGACATTTTTCCTAGAGAGGTAAACAAAAATGAATTTCCTTGATACTAATTACAAGTAAAAGAATAGCCTTACATAGTTGGTCATGAAAAATGAATTCATCCATTACAAATAAATGAAGCAGTGTCACTTCCTTGCACACTCAAGAAGTGAGGGTGAACGACATCTGCATCCTTCTGCATGACAAAATCAGCCCTGGAAGATACCGAGCGGGCTCCGTCAACTGATGGTTATGTAGATGGATTGATTTTTGTTAAGTTATGGACTCGACATCAGCATTGATTGGCTGATGTAGTGAAGAGAGAGTTGTGGGTGCGAACAGTGCAGCAAAGTGTGGCTGCTGTGCGCGTGTTTCTGCATTCATTGATCGGGCTTGTTTAATCCTCTGCGCGCACACGCACGCACACGCCGCCTCTCACATTGTGGTGAAGTCTAGCGTCACCACAGCTGCCGCCGCTTCTGTCCCGGTCTCCATTTTGTGGCCACTCTGCAGAGGCCCCGTGTACGCTCACTTTCCACTCTTTTTAACTTCAACCCGTTCCCTTTCCATATTGAACCCCCCACTTCGAGATGCACTTATTAGAAGATAAAGTGACAAAGCGTAATCTTTTCCCTTCCACTCCGTCAAACACGAACGCTAACAACAGATAGGCGAGGGAAAAAATGGCAGAATGGGCAGAAACGAAAGACAAAGCGTGCTAGGTGCTAAATTATGCAGGTGGCAAAGTGGGCATAGAATGGAAGGATGATGGACTGACTGCCTTTTGAGGACCAGACCATGAAGAGAAGAGTGTGTATTTTGTGTGTACGTGTGCAGTTTGCAGTCCCCAGCCTCCCCCCAAGGGAGAAAAAGGCAGCTTGGGGCTTGAAAGGGACCGTGTCCCCTCATTAAAGATGCATCCGACAAGAGCCTAATGCCCACCGCATCGCAGCCCATCCTCCTTTGGAGCTTCTCCATTTATCTGTGCTACTGTTTGACCAGTAAGCATTTCTGTGTGTTTGCCTTTAGGATGGGAGCAGTTTGTTCCTCGCCTCGGTCGCGGGGACGAGGGCAGTCGGGTTGCTGTGGACGGGAAATGGGCGGTTTACTTATTGATGTGTGATTACGGGATGTGGTGTGTGTGTGTGTGTGTGTGTGTGTGAACCTGGCAGTGATGCATGTTAGGTGGGTTATTTATTCAGCACTCGTGTTTTAGATGTTTTACAGAGAGAACAGGTGCAGAGCGACTCTGAGTGTGCTCTGTTTGCGTGTGCGTGCGCATGTGTGCGTTTCAATAGGAGGCATAGATTGCTGTCCAGCCACTAATCAGGTCGCGGTATGTATTTGTGTTGAAAGGATGAGTTGTCACTGACGTTGCATCGCTAGATACTGGATATAGATACAGATTAGGCCTTTCACTATCGTGTTTTTTTTTTTAAATCGATTATACTATCGATTATTTATTTGAATAGATAGAACTCCTAATTATTTATTATTTTGTGGATAAGCATTATTAAACACCAACAAAATGAGCCTTGACTAAACAGTTGTCAATCGTGATTAGCATTAGGGTGCTAGCGATTACCAGTCAAGGTAAACAAACACTGTCATTTAGTTCACGCATACATCATTTTAGCTACACGAGTTGAATCAATTGGTCATAACTCCTGATTATTTATGATCTTCTATGCATGACAATTAGTAAACACCGACAAAATTAGCCTATGCTAAACGTGAGCAATGGCGATTAGCATTGGAGCGCTAGCATTATGTCAACAAAGACTAACTGTCATTTAGTTCACACATACATCATTCATTATATTTTGTTTAATTGAGTGGATATAACTGCTAATTATTTATTTGTTTGCGCATGAGCATTATTTTAAACATGAACAAGATCATTATAGCTACATGAGTTGAATTGATATAACTACTGATTATTTATGATCTTCTATGCATGACAATTAGTAAACACCGACAAAATTAGCCTATGCTAAACGTGAGCAATGGCGATTAGCATTGGAGCGCTAGCATTATGTCAACAAAGACTAACTGTCATTTAGTTCACACATACATCATTCATTATATTTTGTTTAATTGAGTGGATATAACTGCTAATTATTTATTTGTTTGCGCATGAGTATTATTTTAAACAGCCAATGCTAAAAAGTTAGCAATCGTGATTAGCATTAGCGTGGTAATGGTTACCATTTATGGTAAACAAACACGAACTGCCATTTACCCTGCCTTCACTTGCAGGGAAAGATGGACCTTACCACTCAGACACTCCTAATTACGACTGAGTTCTGTTCATGTATTTTTGTTGTTGTAGCAACAAAATACACAGGGCTGCTGACGTCGTCAAACCAAGAATTACGGCAAATAAAATCTTGTAAAGGACAGGACATTGAATTGTGTATGCTACGTAATTGTGTAGATTCCAAAATAACCTGCTAGCAGATGACAACTCCCTTATAAGTGTTAATATTTCTTGCCATTAACGAATCTTGCTGCACTCTCCACCACGTTGAAATTTGAAAAGTTATCTCAGCTCGGAAACTCGGGTATCAAAATAAATTCTCAGTTGTCCAGTGGAAAATACAACGTGAGGGGGCGTTCATGTGAAATTTTCTACTCGACGTGGTATTTACCATAATTTCGCAGCATTAGTTCACTCACCCATCGTTATATTTGCATTACACATATAATTGTATCTTAAAAGTCACTGACAGATAATGCTTCAACAATAGTCCACGTGTAAACAAATGGAGCTGCCAGTGTTTGCTACAATTAGCTCAATAACTTCATGTCCACTGCATGCATCGGCAAAAAAGGTGCATGATGAAATATGGATGGCAAAACATGGTTCCGGTGGAGCTTAGAGGCAGACATTTTCAGTCGACCTATTTTTAAAGTCAACTTATCCGACTTGGTTGACTTTTTCCTCCAAGCCCTAATACAGATCGATACATATACACTAAAAAGTGCGGTGTTGTTTTCCTAACTCACTCATTTGAGTCGGATATGTGTCTTGATCTCCACTGAACCCCTGAGATTGACTCACCAAACCTCTGGGGTTCAATCGAACCCATGTTAAGAACTGGCTTAATATATTGGGCAATTTTGACCGACATATGGAACATAGGGTCATATAAGATTGTAATCTTTGAGTGCACAAAATGAGTTCTTGCACTTAATATTGGTTTACTATTCAGCAGCTTTGTGCCTCTTTGAATGGGAATTTTTATGCAAGAGAGCCCTTTGCCCTGAGGAAGAAAAAATCAGAGCATGTGGTTATTTTTTTTGTTTGTTTCAAAAACATTGTAGCTAAGCAGCGGCTCTTTTATACACGTCTGAGCATTACAATACTCTTCTCTGCATTAGTTCAATAAAAAAAAAAGCCATATACACATGTTTTGTCCTTCAAAATTGCGTGTTTGACTTATCCAGTTGGAAATGCTGAGTGCACTGATGGAAAAATGGTGGCCCCCTTCATCGTTTAAGGTGCCCATCCCTGATGTAATGTTACGTGTCATAGAGGAGAATGCATTGATATGTGTAGCTTATTGACAGATACATGTATGTAGATAGATGGCTGGATGGGAACATGGATGTTGTGCGTGCACTGAAATGGCGAAAGCGATGGAGCGAGATAAGGGAGAGGAAGTGCGAAAGGGGGGCTGCGCACGAGGAGAATTTCAATGGCACTCCAATCATGCAGGCAGTCTCGTTAGCCCAGGGAACATTTGCATAGTGCTTTGGCGAATTCATTTGGCCTTACTCGGAGAAGATGGCTCCCTTTCCTCTCTGCTAGTTAGTAATTCATTAGCTGCACACGGCCAAGGTGTGTACGTACGAGGGTGTGCGGCAGAGGCCGCCGACCGTCGAGAAGCCTTCCGTTTGTTACCGACCTGCCCGCAGATAGAATTTTACAGTACTTGTCGTTTTGTGTAAAAGACGATTACTGGTTGTGTTTGTGCGCCTGCTCGGCGCTAATGCTAGTAGCGTGAACGCACGCTAGCTCAAGCTCTGACAGATATTTCGCCTCGTCGACACCCTCTAACTCAGTCTCGCTGTTTCTCACTGCTGCAGCTGCACGTCGCTTCCCTCCTCACCCTTCTTTAAGCCTTAGGAGCTAATTAGAGCAAAAATACATGATGGGGGGCGGCTTTGCACAATCAGCTCAATACACAAATCCATCATTAATGGAGATCATGACTTGTCGAAAAAAAAAAAAAAAGGTCACTTGTAAAAAGGGTGAAAGTGCGTCAAGGATTGGGGGAGGTGACAGTCAATAAATGAAGATGACATACATAATGTAAAATAGAGCAGATGTGTTCCTGTAATTATCCAAACAGCAATCTCATGTTGTGTGGCAGAGCACAACAAATATGGCGGCGACGTGTGCGCGCCACGGCTGTTCGTGTGAGAGAGCGTTCGCCGGCGTCTTGACGATTTTCGCCAACGCGTTGGATGCGTCAAGTGCGTGTGACCTTTACAACGTTAGCAGACACACGTTATCTCGACATCTACGGACTAAATTTAGCTTGATATTAACAAGCTGGTTCTACACAAATTCTACACAACCTATGTGGAAATTTTTTTTTCAGGTTTTTGCGATAGAAAGCTCAAGAATTTAAAAAGTGTTCACAATCTATCAATCTTGCATATTTTCAATAGGGCAATTGAGAACAAAACAACTGAGATGTGTTTGCATAAGTGTGCACATCCACGTAACCTGGTATGTTTTTTTTTTTTTAAATAAATAAATAAATAAATAAATAATACTGTTATAACTAACTGTATCTAACTACATATAACTACTGTATTATCATATACAGGACTGTCTCAGAAAATTAGAATTTTGTGATGAAGTTTATTATTTTCTGTAATGTAATTAAATAAGCAAAAATGCCATTCATTCCGGATTCATTACAAATCAACTGAAATATTGCAAGCCTTTTATTATTTTAATATTGCTGATTATGGCCTACAGCTTAAAAAAACTCAAATATCCTTTCTCAAAATATTAGAATATTTCCTCAGACCACGTAAAGAAAAATGCCATAATCAGCAATATTAAAAACAATAAAAGGCTTGCAATATTTCAGTTGATTTGTAATGAATCCAGAATGTATGGCATTTTTGCTTATTTAATTGCATTACAGAAAATAATGGACTTTATCACAATATTCTAATTCTCTGAGACGGTCCTGTATTTATTGACAAACTAAGGTTAAATGTGAGTCAACACACTCCTGCTGCCATTTTAAGTGCCTCTGACTAAGGAGGTTGTAATAAGCTTTTCTTGACATTTATTTCCTTTCTACAAAAATTAAAAAATAAATAAAATAAAATAAAAAGTTTTTGTTTTAACACTAACTGGTATTTAGAACTGTTCATAATTCCCTCCACTTTGAAAAAGTTCCCGCAGAACGATCAATCTTGTATATTTTCAAGAGGGCAATTAAAAACAAATTTGTATAAAAAACAACAAACAAACAAACAAACAAGTACATATTTTGTGGTTACAAATTTTTTTCATGTGATTTTCTTTCTTTAACGTAATTATTCGAAATGCATTGGCATTGACAACCACTGGCCAGCAGGAATCCAGCAAGTGCTCACCTTTTCGGAACAATTTATCATGAATTTTTTTCATGAGAACATGTTGCTCTGTGTCTCTATATGAATCCGTTTGACTCAAAACGCAAGAGAGGAAAATCCTCTCTGATTTTTATTTTATTTCTGAGAAACAGCTCGATACTTTTGACTTTACACCTGGATTTTTGTAATTGTAATTATTTTTGTTAGTATCCGTTCATCACATGATAATGTATCTTATTATTTTATTATTATTATTATTTATTGTATTATTTATTTATGTATTTATGTATTTATGTATTTATGTATTTATTATTATTATTATTATTATTATTATTATTATTATTATTATTATTATTATTATTATTATTATTGTAAAATGAGACAATTCCTCCACCCATCATCTCAACAGCTTTGCTTGGCTGAATGCAGTTCTTACTGTATATGTCATTGAACTGTACATCTTCATTGAACTACAGTAAGGCGGTCAAGTGAGGTGAAGCTGTAATATAAAAGGAAGAAGTTGACCTGAAAAAAACAATCATTTATTTGCTTGCCCTCCCAGTGCATTTTTAACCAGAGTCGAAGAAAATAACGTGTTTTTCTGCCTTATGGTCATACATGTATTGTGTGCGTGTTTGGATTTTGGTGAGTTATGGGGGAGGGGCAATATGAGAGATATCCTGTTCCAACACATCCCCTCTGGAGCGCACTTAATGACCCGTGACCTGAAGATGTGCACGCTAGCGAGGGAGGAATGGGGGAGGAGGAGGCGTGCAGGTAGAAGACGAAGAGGTGCAGAGTGGGAGGTGGGCGACAGCTTGGTGAGGAGGTTGCAACAAATGGATGAAAAACTCGAGCAAATACAGCACAATGTATTGCTAATGGGCCTTGCCTGACTTGTCTCGCTCGCTCTTATAGAGTTGCGCTCTGACTCCATCTTTTGGCCCCGCCCTGCTCTCTCATGACCACTTGTCCTGACCTCAGCAATTTACACTGCATAACTGCCTGTACGTACTGTAGGTGTATGTTTGTGTGTGTGAGAAAGAGAGGCCTCTCTGACCTCCCCTGCGAGCAATGGCATCTCTTTGCTTTATTAATAGCTAATCAATGGACTCTCTGGGATATATAGGCTGCCCTGAGGACTCCCATAAGACAGATGCAGATCTATTAGGACACACACACACACAGTACATGTGTAGTTGTTAACTGCAAGCAGCTCTAATCGAGTACAGTGGTACCTCTATTTACGAAATTAATTGGTTCTGGAAGAAAGTTCTTAAGTAGAACATTTTGTAAGTAGAGACGCATTTTCCATGTAAATGCCCTAATCCGTTCCAAGCCTCCCAAATTTCAGACATAAATGTTTTATAAAGCATAAAAATGCATCAAAACATGTAACAAATACATGTTACAATTAGATTATTGCACAATAAATGAGAGTTCTGCGTAATGTAAAAAACAAAGAATAGAGTAAAGAATAAAAATGATGGTCATTTACCTTTTTAACTGCTGTCCTCATCGTTTGTTGCCCTCTTTGGTTCATGTTCTCTCTCAGAAGTGTTTTTTTCTGCCTGGTGTTTTGCAAAGAACTGATCCAAGGATGTTTTTTTTTTTTTTTTTTTTTTAAACAATCCTTCGTTAATGTCCAATGCAAACATCATCTTAGTGAGCAAACGCCCGACTGGTGAACACTTTTTCTGGGCGATTTTTTTAAACAAATTCTGAAACTTCATGGAAACTTCCGGTATGGCGAGGCATCTTTTTTTTTTTTTTTTTAAAAGGCCCGTCTCGTCGCAATTAAAAACTTACTGTGCCTTCATCAATCACCAATTGTTTGAATTTTTGCACAAATTCGTTGGCCGTTAGTTCATACATTTACGAAAAACTCGAAAAAAACAAAAATATCGGAACACCTCATGGGCCGCGGGATGAATGATGAGGACGCTGTATAGACACCAATCTAGTATACGCTCATAGATACCTATGGTAGAGGTTCCTCTTAGCCAATGGGATGCCAGAACGATGCACAAACGCCGATCTAGTATTTACGCTCATAGATACCTATGGTAGGAAATAGCCATAGCCGAAAGTATGTTGCGTTCGGTAATGTATTTTTACCTTTCGTATCTAGAAATTTCTTTCGTAACAAGAGGCAATATTTTCCCGTTGGGGCATTTCGTAACTCGAAAATTTCGTATGAAGAGACGTTCGTAAGTAGAGGTTCCACTGTACACAGTTTCACGTTTACATGACAGGAACAAACAGGACGTTTTTCTCCTCTGCGATTTTTTTGGACATGAACAACAACAATGCTCAGTCGGAAAAACGTGGAATCGAACAAATCTTGGAGTGCATCGACAGTTTATAGATGAAACTGTCTTGAATGCACCTCATTGGCGCATAGAAGGCTTTGCCGTGTTTCTCACTTTACCTACAGTACTTCTATTCCTCCTCCTCTCTGCTCTCTCTCGCTCTCGCTCCGTACATTGGTTCTTGCTATTTGGGAAATGCTTTGTTCGTGTGCATAGCCAGTGTCTTACAATGCCCAGGGCAAAGCAAATTTTCTATTCCTCTCCTCTCTTGCTCTTCCTCACTGGAGACCTTGTTTGAAAATAACGATTTGAGTTTCAGACGTGTCTCGGGACAACAAATCCATTTATTTTTTTTTTTGGGGTGGAAGGTATAGTCTACCTTTTATTGGAGAATTTTGCTGTTTTTGTCATGTTCAAATTAGAAGTGTATGATTTGATTAGTGTGAAGTCTTCTGTTGAGTGTTAATTTTATCACCCCTTTTTAACTTAAATCTCATACTTTAGTCTTCATTTTAGTCCAAGAAAACATAAATTTATTTGTCTCATTTTCGTCAACAAAGCATTTCAGTCTGGTTTTAGGCAGATCAGTCATATTTGCCCTTTTAAATTTTTCGAATTTGGTGTCATTTGTAGTATTTTATTTTTTGGAGATAAGTTGTTTTAGTTTGTCTCAGTTTATTTTGCATCCATAACTAGCCAGGTGATTTGTGTTAACTATAGTTCACTTTCATTAGCTCATACTTTTGTCTGCTTTAACTAAACTTGCAATCCAACTGAAACCACAGTTGCCTGACCAATATTACGTATCTCAGCACAAATAAAACTTCATACACAATTATAGCAACAAGTGGCGAGTTTTGCTACATGCATCCAGCTAGTAAGTTAGCCAGCATTAGCTTGTGGTTGGTTTAACGTTATTTTTGTAACATTAGCTTTAATGTTATGTTATTAACTCATTCACTCCCAGCCATTTATATTGCTATAAAAACATGGAACCTACCAAAATAAAGATTAAAGTCTCTTCTTTCATCAGGAAAAAATAAATAAATATTTGTATCTGTTTTTACATTTTGCAGCAATTAGCATTAGAATTAGCTAATCATCATTATTCATGAACCTGTTGAAAATACTGGGAAAAAGAGCTCGTTGCAACATAGCCTTGGCTGATCTCTTATACTTTGCTGCTACCTGCTGCCCATTTTTTTTCCTTTTTTTTTTGTAGAACTACTAATTGCTTTAAGTGACCTCTTCAGGTCAGAAACTGCATCAAAGCCGTCATAATGCTCCAGCATACAAAAACCTAAAAAAAAAAAAAAAAAGTATAAAGACGTTTTTGGGAGTGAATGAGTTAAACAACCACCACCAAATTGCATGTTGATTTCTTTTAAGCTTTCACCCTAAATCTACCTCCTGAATAGTCTGCTGTCATTTATTTCTTTGTTTGAACTGACATATAGCTCATTAGCTT